>NW_028258427.1:642609-963913 GCF_053883595.1 Heterocephalus glaber
GACCTACGAGCCAATCACCCACAGACACACCCAAAGCTTTACTAACTTGCTGGTGTTTCTTACTCATCAAGGGCACATATCATAATTAATGATCTTGAAAACCTAAATGAGTGTTTCTTTCTCTAAGCATTCCCTACCCAAATATTTTTCATATGTACAACTTTTAGTCTGAATTCAGCAATTGCTTGCAAGTAAAAAAGCAAACATTTTTCAGTAAAAACCCTATGGCAATGACAGTCACCATCACAAAAAGAACAAACCCCCAAACCATCTGTACATGAAACATCTGCTTTCCAACATTCTGCAGGTTGTCATGGTCAAGAATGAGGGGTGTGTGTGTGTGTGTGTGTGTGTGTGTTTACAGAAAATTCTTGTATAAGATTGAGAAACAAAGGTTTTGGAGTTTTCAATCTCAAGAATACTATATATGGGCCAGGGATTTAGCTCAGTGGTTTCGTCGCCTGCTGCGCAAGCGCAAGGACCCGAGTTTGATCCCTGTTACCAAAAAGAAAAAAAAAAAAAAAAAAAAAGAATACTATATGTTTTTTTCTAAATGTACAAGGCTTACATATATGAGACAGTTTTGGACAAAAACATGACTTAATAAGTTTTTTTAAAAAACTGGTAACTGATGTGTAGAGCAACATAATTTTGTAGTAATATAAAAGTTATGTTTTTGTTAAAAATTGATTACATATAAGTGTAACTTTTTATTAAAACATTTCTAATTAGAGAATTTCTTTAACAATATTTTCAGAAGGGCTGGGGGTTTAGCTCAGTGGTTCTGGCACATGCCTCACAAGCGCAAGGTCCTGAGTTCGATCCCCGGTACCAAAAAAACAAAAACAAAAAAACCAATATTTTCAGAAAATAAAGAACAATACAAAGTCATAATGTCAGTATCATAATGTTAGCAAGAAGGCTTAGGATAGGGCCGGGGATTTAGCTCAGTGGCACCATGCTTACTTTGAAAGCACAAGGTCCTGAGTTCAATCCCCAGTACCATAAAAAAAAAAAAAAAAAGGCGGCTTAGGATATTGATCCATTGTTAATAAAATTTACAACAGACTTTTAAAAAAGGTTTTAAATTTGAAACAATTTCTAGTGTTTTCCTTATTAGGATTAAAAATTTTAAAAATTATTCTTAGGCATTTCATATATACTCAGATGAGTACTTAAAGTTTTGTTTTATAATTCTGATTGCATAAATTACTATCATGTGATTTCCTTATTTTTAAAAATGTCTTTATTTAATATAACAGTCATGCTTGTTGTCTTTATATGCTATAAAAGTAACTAAGTTGTTTTGCTAAATTACATCTTTGTGCACTGCTCACACTCATATAATTGAAAAAAGTCATATTCCTCTTGTTGGATAAGAGACACTCTTGCTTAAAAATGTATGTTCTTACTGTGCAAAACAGACATTAATATTTGCACACTGTATTCAAAATTGCATACAGTTCTGTATGGGTACCTATAAAATTCTAAAGATGTTCCTAAAGTGTAATTTTTCATCTTGGCATGAGTAAATTTTGTGCTTTTTTTCAAATAGTGATGCATATCAGTTTACAAGACGAGGTGACTCTCAAGTATTCACTTGATACCTTTCTGACAAAACTAAACTGGCTTAACAGTTTAGTTTAAACTGGCTTTCTCCAATTAGCTTGGTTACTCTGTTTCTTAGTTCAAGTCTGCTCTAGGACTAAATTTGCTTTGCTCTTACTGTCTTCTTACATATCTGCTTATAAACTTTGTAACTATTTGTCAAAGTTCTGAAGTTTTAAAATGCTAACTACAAAGTAAGCCAAGATTAAACTCGACAATGGACTCTAGATAAATTCAGCTTAAGACTACTCTTTCTAAAACCCCAATGTTGCTCAAATTTGGCAAAAAGATCTTATAACCCTGACTCTCCTGGTCTGTCACATCTTCTCCAATGTGGGACATCTCCTGACTCATCCATCACCAGGAAAGTCTCTGGCACTGCAGGGCAAGGGTCAGATAGGTAATTGGCAATACCTTCAGAAATGAAGAGAATGAATTAAAGATGGGGAGAGTTGTAAGCATCTAAGTGTTGTTTGTGTGCCAACACTACCAAAATAAGTAGAGCTGCAGAGGTTATAAAAGAAAGTCTTACATACGATTTCCTAAAAATAAAAAGTCCTTCTAACAGGTGTAATGTTACATATCTCCTTTGGCTTCTTTTTATATTTGACTTCAGAATTTTTTAGTGTGATGCACTTTTTTAGGCTTGCCTTTCCTTATGATCCAGCTACTTCTGATGAAACCAAGATGCCAATCCGACACAAGACAGCTAGCCAGGTAATGTAGCAACTCAAGGCCCTTGAGATTGAGGACTGAAGTAATAAAGGGAGAACTGTAACCAGCACAGCAAAACACAACTTAAACTGAGAAAAAGTTGATTATCCTGTATTTCTTTATAGTTGTACCTGTTGAAACCCAAAACCAAATGAAGATACAATGGTGAAAACTGTAGCACACATGAAATGATATTGTAACAAGGACAGAAAAGTAGAACTTTAAAAGTTAGTTTTCTTTTCCTTTAGAAACAAGAATATTCCTGAAACCTAGGGCACACACAGGTACACCTCCAGATGAATAAACAAAATATGCAGTGCCCAGTAACTGTTTCTTAATAATTCTACATTAATTAGCAACTTTTGGGGCATTACTCTTTCTCTTTCCTCATCTATTTAATAATGATTGTTATTGTTATATCACTATAGTGATAGAGTAAAATGAGACCAATATATTAAGGCCTTATGCCAGAGATTAGTAACATTTTTTTTTTTGGTACCGGGGATCGAACTCGGGTTCTTGAGCTTGCGCAGCAGGTGGCGTAACCACTGTAGTAACATTTTTTTTTTAGCACTGATGACAGGAAAGTGCATGCGTTTGGTGCAATTACAGTCAAGCATGGATGATCAAGCTTCTCATAGCATGCATGTTCTAGGAATCATCTGAATTGGGTTGGAGTTGCTATACAAAATATTTTTTGATAGTTTTCTCAATTGATTATTTTAAAATATATTGCTTTATACCTGTATTGTTAGTTTTCACTCCAGACATCTTATTTCCCATTCTTTAAAAAATAAATGGAGCGAACACCCATTCATGATAAAAACCCTGCAGAAAATTAGAATAGATGGTCTTTATCTCAACTTGATAAAGGCTATCTATGAAAAACCAACAGTCAACGTTATACTAAATCTTCAAAAACTGAAAAGCTCCACACTAAAATTAGGAACAAGACAAGGATGTCCACTACCACCACTCCTGCTCAATACAGTTCTGGAAACATTAGCCACAGCAATTAGGCAAGAGAAAGAAATAAAAGGAATAAAGATAGGAAAGGAAGAAGTTTAACTGTCATTATTTGCTGATGATATGATACTTTACATAGAAGACACAAAAAACTCCACCAAAAGACGTCTAGACTTAATCAACAGATTCAGTAGAGTAGCAGGATACAAGGTAAAAACTCAAAAATCAATAGCCTTCTTGTACACAAATAACAGACTCACTGAGAGAGAAATTAGGGAAACAATTCCTTTCACAATAGCATCCAAAAAAAATGAAATATCTAGGAATCAATCTAACAAAGGAAGCAAAAGACCTCTACAATGAAAACTACAGCACTCTGAAAAAAAGAGATCAAAGAGGATATAAAAAAATCAAAAGACATCCCTGTCCCTGGGTAGGAAGAACCAATATAGTGAAAATGGCCATATTTCCAAAACTGCTATACAGATTCGATGCAATCCTGATTGAAATCCCAACAGTATATTTCACAGAACTACAGAAAACAATCCAAAAATTCATTTGGAACCAGAAGAGACCAAGAATAGCAAAAGCAATTCTAGACAACAGAGACACGGCAGGGGGTATCACAATCCCCAACTTGAAACTATACTACAAAGCTACTGTGATTAAAAACAGCATGGTACTGGCAAAGAAATAAACCCAAGGATCAGTGGAATAGATTAGAAGATGCAGAAACAACTCCAGACATACTCAGCTACCTCATCTTTGACAAAGGGGCCGACCACCCTCATTGGAGGAAAGATAGCCTCTTTAATAAATGGTGTTGGAAAAACTGGATTTCAACTTGCCAAAGATTAAAACTAAACCCCTATCTTTCACCATGCACTAAACTAAAATTGAAGTGGATCAAAGATCTAAATATTAAAACAGTAACACTAAATTTGTAGGAAGATAAGTTAGGTAGAACTCTCAAAGACATTGACTTAGGAAAAAACTTTATGAACAAATCCTCAGTAGCATGGGAACTAGCACAAAGAATCAACAACTGGGATCTCATCTCATTAAAAAGCTTCTACACTGCAAGAGAAACCACCAACAGAGATAAGAGACAACCTACAATGTGGGAAAACATTTTTACCAGCTGTTCCTCAAACAAAGCTCTACTATCTGGAATATATAAAGAACTAAAAATTAATCAGACCCCCCAAATATAAAGACCCAATTCAAAAATGGGCATCTGAAATGAAAAGACATTTCTCAGACAAAGAAGTAAAAGCAGCAAATAAACATATGAAAAAATATTCAACATCACTGGTCATTCAAGAGATACAGATGAAAACAATGCTGAGATTCCACCTCACCCCAGAAAGAAAGGCTGCTATCAAGAAATCAACCAATAACAAATGCTGGCAGGATTGTGAGGAGAAAGGAACCCTTCTCCATTGTTGGTGGGAGTGCAAACTGGTGCAACCACTGTGGAAATCACTATGGAGATACCTCAAACAACTAGGATTAGAAGTCCCATTTGACCCAGCTATTCCTTTGCAGGGTATCTTCCCCAAAGGATTAAAAGAATCATACCACAGTGATATATGCTCACCCATGTTTATAGCAGCACAGATTGTAACTTGGAAACAGCCCAATTGTCCATCAACTGAAGACTGGATAAAGAAGATGTGGTTTTTTAATAAAATGGATTACTACTTGGCCATAAAGAATGAGAAACTAGAGACATTTATAGCTAAGTAGATGCATATTGAGGCCATACTCTTAAGTGAAATAAATAGGACACACGTGTAAATACTGAACAGTTTCCCTGGTGTGAAAAACTAAAAGTGTAAATAAGGATCAAAATGTATAATTGATATTGTGAAATAGGAAGAAAAGGTCTAAAGGAGTAGGGGAAGTGGGAGGGGTAGGGGAAAGGAAAGAAGGGAAAAGAAAAAATATGAGAAAAGGAAAAAAATGGAAACAAAGTCTTTGTAAATAGTTAAGGGTGGAGGGGGTGATGGGAAGGTGGGGGAATGGGGAAAAAATAAGAACCAAGATACATCATGTAAAGGTACAAAATCCCAATGATGAATGTAACTGCATTGTATACCTTAAATGTACCAATAAACTTAATGGAAAACAGAACTAAATTGGAAGTAATTACATTGCTTACAATTAATAAAATAAAATAAAATAAATGAAACAAAGGATGATGCTACACACATGCAAGCCCAGGATAATGGGTATTTAAAGGGGATCACAATTTCAAGGTCAAAATGGGCAACTTAGCAGCAATTTGTGTTGTTAGGCAACCAATATAAAAGCAGAAATATATTTGATATGAATCTCTGAAATTCAAGTAGTAAATACCTAACTTCACTGACATAGAAGTAGAAATACTTAAATCAGTAATACATAAGGATATTACTATAATTCCAAATTTTAACAAACTATGGAAATGCAAAGTATAGATGATTCATTCTAATTCCCTTAACATTATTCATGTACTAGGTATTAAATATATTTAGATTATTCAAAAGAGACTGTTTCCAAACAGACAAGTTTTATAAAACTTATGTTAGAACATATGACATATTCCTCCATTTATAAAGTATAAATATCGCCTTAATAAAGAAAAATTAGAAATTAGAAAGAATGAATAGCTTAACAAATACCATTTGCTTTCTTTTCTCAGTGCAAGGCAGAGGAAAGGAATCCAAGACCTCAGTGTCCCTGAGCATGTGCTGCTCTACAACTGAACTATATTCAGTTCATCCATGTGTTTTTTTGTTTTGTTTTGTTTCTTGGGTTTTTTTTTTTTGGTACCAAGGATTGAATTTGGGACCTTGCACTTGCGAGGTCATCCATGTGTTTTTGATGCAAAATTCCTTCTTAAATAATCTGTTTCAAATACAGCACAAAATGAATTTGGAAATATTTGGAATTAAGTGATAACATAAGAATATTGTCAAAATTTGAAATAAAAATATTCAGTAAATACAGAGGTTTTAAATAAATATATTTAGGGGGAAGTCATGGTGGTGCATATCTGTAATCCCAGAACTTGACAGAGTGAGGCAGGAGGATCTCCATGAGTTCAGGGCCAGCCTAGAATACATACTGAGTTCAAAGCCAGCCCAAACAAGATAGGGAGACCCTGTCCCAAACAAACTATATACATACATACATACAGCCAAAGCAGTTCGTGAGAAAAATACAACCACTAATTAATAAAACAGAAATCAATACATGGAAAAAATAAACACAATAGGGAGTAACAACAAGGCAGGTATAACACCAAAACTCACTATGAAAAATAAGAAATATACGCAAAGACCATTGATATTTTAATTTCCGAGAAAGAGTCACTATGTGGCTTATGCTGGTCATCCAATTTTGATCCTGTTGATCAGCCTCTGGAATGCTGGGATGGCATAAGCATACCACTGTACCTGGCCAATTAAGGATATTTTAAGAGAAAACATATAATTAAATTATCATTTAATGAACTTTAGATAGTAGATGTAAATTCTTAGTAATATGTAAAGTTTCAAACATCATTTATAAATAAGAGGAACTATGGAGAATCCAAGTTGACAAGCAACTCAAGTGGCAAACAAAAAATCTTCCCTTCATAAATTCATCTAATGGGATTACAGGTGCTGCCATGAAACTTTAAATACAGATCAAGATGAGATATGTACCAATTCCTCATGATGAATGTATTTGTTAGGTGTATAAAATATATACGAATACAATCATTATACTGAAAAAAAGATAAGCTTAGCTAGACAAGGTCTCCCATGTCTCAAAAAAAAAGTTAAGAGAGCCAGGCATGGTGGTGCACACCTGTAATCCCAGGACTTGAGAGGCTGAGACAGGAGGATTGTTACAAGTTCAAGGCCAGTTGGGGCGACATAGTGAGTTCAAGGCCACTCTGAACTACATAATGAGATCCTGTCTATAAATAAATATGAAATATCTGCAGAAATTTCATCAAGTTAATGTGATCTTTACTTGAAACCAGGCAACATGTTTACAAAAAAAGGCTGTAACACCTATGCATGCAGATTTTCAAAGCCAGGATAAAATATTAAATAGTAAATTACAAGGGTCTATTAGAAAATAGCTTCTCATCTTGCCAAGAAGCTAAGTAGTAGCACGGGTCCCTAGCATGTGTGATGGCCTAGGAGCAATACAAAGTAACACATACATACTCACACAGCCATTATATCATAATTAAGTAATGTTTGTATATTTTATCTCAGATTAGGATAGTTCAGCATCAAAAATCTAAATCAACAAGCTGGGTGTGGTGGTGCACAATTAATCCCAGTGCTTGGGAGGCTAAGACAGGAGGATCACTGTGAGTTTGAGGGCAGAATACGCTACAGAGTGACATAGTGACTTCAAGGCCAGCCTGAACTACATACTATATAGTGAGACCCTGTCTCAAAAAAAAAAAAAAAACCTAAATCAACAAAGGAAAACCTCATGTGATTATTTGAATCTTGGCATAAAGATATTTTCTAACTCTTAATTTCTGTTAATTATTAATTAAGAGTCTCTAATTAAAAGCCAAAAAGGATTAACAACTAGATAAAGCACATAAATCACAAAACTAACATATGGGACTATAAATGGAGACGCTGTACATGAACTGTTTTAGTATTAGATATGTCAAGAATATTCACCATCTCCACTGTTCTGTCATGTTAGACCAATTCATGTGTTGTGTTATAATGCAAGAAAGAGAAATAAGTGACATAAGGATTGAAACGGAAGAGGTAAAATCATTATCCACAGATGATGAAAGTATCTGGATGTAACATCTCAGAACATGACAAGATCTATCTTGTCAGACAGAGCGACTGGAAAAGAATATGGTCTTTCTCATAGATTTAATTCTCACTAAAAATACAATAAAGCCAAGTGATTCCTAATCAGAAATCATATTACAAATCAGAAAACATATTTTTTATCAAAATCAGTATACACATAGTAATTACTGAGAAACAAGTGGTCATTTTTTTCAGTTTGTTTAAGGATGAGTTTTTGACTTAATATAAGTTAAAATGATTTCTTATTATTAGGATTGAAACTGCAAGGAATGTACTATGACATGGGAATATCATGAACACTTTAGGTAAGAAACTATACCTTGAAAAATACACTTTAGGGCCAGGGATATAGCTCAGCAGCACTGCGCCTGCCTGGCAAGCGCAAGGTCCTGAGTTCGATTGCCAGTACCGAAAAGAAAAAATATACACTTTATTAGAAGTTTAAACTTTTATCAATTTTTGCATAAACTTCTAATGTCAGCCTTAAAAAAAGTTAACTTTTAGACCATTCTGCTATTTGTCTCAATCTTTGCCAATATTTTGTTTTATACAAGAAAATCTTCCTCACATCTCACTGTAAAGGAAAGATCATCAACAATGAGAAATAGTCATACACCTCCAAGCATTTATATATCCACCTTTATAAAACCGTATCAACAAGTTCTTTAAACATAATCATAGAGAAAAATACTACGCACAGATAAAATTCAATAGCCATGCAAGGTGCATGTGCCCATAATCCCAACAGTTGAGTGGGTTGAGGCAGAAGAAGAACACAAGTTTTCCCCCAGCCTGGGTTACATAATGAATTCAAGGTCACTTGGATTACTCAGGGAATTCCGGTCTCAAAAAACCAAAAAAAAAAAAAAAAATTGGACAAGATGATCTGAATATATAGAAAATAATGTACAGACTTAGATTTCATGTGATAGGTTATAAATACTTTAAATTATATTCTTAATTTTTTTTTTTGGTACTGGGGATTGAACTCGGGACCTTCCACTTTCAAGGCAGGCGGCAGCACCACTGAGCTAAATCCCCAGCCCTAAATTATATTCTTAAATACAACTATATTTATCCTACCACTGACAAATATCTTTTACAATCCCTTCTGAAAAACAAAGAACACCACTCTATTTTTAAAATCTCAAAAAGGTAACAAGTTTCTCTTTCTAATTTTGGGACACATTGTAGAGTTACAGTCAATTAAAGCTGAACATGAGATAACATGTAGACACACTAAATTTATAAGAAATATCAAGAAATACTTCTGCTTTATTTAAAGTCAGATTTGAAATGGCTGGCAGTATAAATCAAGAGGAACAGGTGACTGATCACACATTTGTGGTGGTAAATTGTACATTTTATAGGCTGAGTAAACCTGATTTTTCATTACAAATGTGCAAAGGTGCACTCCTGGCAGATATAAGGCAAAAATATAAAATAAGAAACTGTAACACATGGTAGAAAGTATAAGAAAATCACTTTCTCATCTGGAAAGAGTGAAAACTCTTCAGACATAAATTTGTAAAGGTATAAATGCTAAGGTGACTGTAAAAAGATACAAAAAGAGTGGCATTAGGATTTCTGCTCAGTAACAAATATTCTTGATTAAATTAAACCATAGCTTAAAAATTACATGAAGTATATTCATTCTCTACATGTGACAAATAACTAGAAAAGAAAATAGCTTATTAAAAAACTAGCCTCAACACAAATATGAACACATAATATAAGCAAATAAATTACAGAAGGGCTTAGAGAAGAAAGGGGGGAAAAAAGAAGGCATAAAAGACAGGAAAAATGGAAATGAATATCAATTCAAATTAGAAACATTAATCATTGAAAAAAATCTAGTTTTATGGGAAATATTGCCCCCTGGTGGTGGTGTGTGGAGTGTGTGTGTGTGTGTGTGTGTGTGTGTGTGTGTGTGTTCGATTTTAAATTGATATACACTCTGAGCACTAGCAAATGTGCTGCTGAACATCAATAATATTTTCTCTAATCTGTTTCTAGGGCAGCAAGAAAGAGGATGTTTCCAGCACATTTATATCACTGACAGAACTTGAAAAGCCTGCTTTCCCATAACTGTGGAAAAGGGAAATGAGGTGTGTTTCATCCACATGTTATCTCAAGTATGGAATCACCAGTGGCTGAAAACCTCTGACTTATCATGTGTAGAGGACACATAAGCTCCTGAATGACATGGCACCCTGGGAAGGAAAAACAACCCCACGAGATGACATTTTTCTAACTCTGCATTACAAACCCAAGCTCAGTGACACAAAAATCTCACAGTCTGTATTTGAACACTTTTTCTCTTCTTTTTTTTTTTTTATATAGCCCAGGCTGACCTCAAAGTCATGGCAATCCTTCTGATTCAGCTTCCTGAGTGCTGGATCACAGGCATGTGCCCCATGCCAGGTGCTTTTTCTCTTCTTCCCCTCCCCTTCACTGGCTTTCAGATTCTATTACAACAAAAACCCACAAAGGTCTCTACAGCTTGATGTGCTATGATGACACACACACACTGGAAGCGTTGAGGCTAGACTAAGGTATCAGAGACTTCTGAAGCAGATCCCAATCTGCTCAGTGCTATGCCTCATGGCAAGAGGAAAGACTTAGGGACAGAATTAAAGAGACAGAGAAGGGGAACTGTGATGACCAGTGCTTGAACAAGCAAAGGCCCTGGTGAGCCAAAGCAGTCAATACCTATTGGTGACACAATCAGTTTAAGTTGGTGTAAGGGGCTGCATAAAGGGACTACCTGTGGTTGCTAGGGATACATTGCTGACACAGGCAAGGCTTGTAAAGGAAGAGACATAGCACTCTTGTGTTAGGCTGGGAACAGAATTTGGGTAAGAGTCACTCTGACATCAGCTGTGTGTTATCTCATATGCTTTGGTCAGACTAACTTTTTTTTAAATTGAGTTTATTGGTACATTTTAGGTATACAATATGATGACATTCATCATTGGGAATTTGTACCTTCATATGATGTATCTTGGTTCTTATTTTTTTCCCCGATCCCCTGCCCTCCCTTCAACCTCTCCACCCCTCCCTGTTCACAAAGACTTTGTTTCCATTTTTTCCTTTTCTCCTATTTTTTCCTTTCCCCTACCCTTTCCAGTTCCCCTTCCCTGTTAGACCTTTTCTTCCTGTTTCACATTATCTATTATATATTTTGATCCTTATTTAAGCCAATTGCAGGGTTAACACTTTACAGTCTGCACTGGTTACAGCCTGCTTTGGGCACAATCAACAGGGAAGTCGGCCACACTAAGGGGTGAGTGAACTGAAGCTCTGTGCGTTATCTCAGCTGTGGCCTTCTGCAGAGGCCATTCCCATGGGCTTCTCCAGGATGCCAACATGAGAGCTGTCCACAGAGTGTGGGGAATTCAGGAGAACTCAGAGGTTTCAGGGACTGCAGACTCCAGCCACATATGGAACACAGAACAAGTGCCCATGGTCAACTCTATCCCTAGAGAGATCTAAGTTACTAGAAAGGAAAAAGAGTCCCAAGTTTGGGAGGTGACATGTCTAGGCAGACATGAGTTCAGCCCATTAAGGCAAGGGAGAGGGAGTGGGGACACAGAAAAGGGTAGCATAGAAAGCCAAATACTTTCTCCAAAACTAAGGCAGTAAGAATGGTTCCCGCCATCAGCATAAAATAGAACTAGGAATGGAAGTGTTTTCACTTCAGCATTGTACATGCTTTGTGTCTTCTGGTCAAACTGCTCGGCCCTGTGTCTGATCACTGACAATTTCTATACTATCCTCTTGTCCTCATGGAACAAGACAGACAGTGTGACCAGAGTAGTGCACCTCTCTGTAATACTAAAACAAGAAAATAAACAGCCAAATCAAATAAAACCAAACCAAAACCAGAAAACAAAAGCCACACCTCTACTTTTTAAAAAAATCCAAACACAGAGGGTATGGAGGGCTAGAAATGGGGAAAAAATAAGAACCAAGATGCATTATGTAAAGGTACAATTCCCAATGAGAAATGTAATTGTGTTGTATACCTACAATGTACCAATAAAAAATTTAATAAAAAAAAAATCCAAACACTATTCATAATGTCTCCCAGTTCAGTTCCTTGGGATAACCTGATTAATATAACACTCAACACAGGGTACTACTTGATAAGTTTCATATTCTACAGAGAATCACTTTACAAGAGTTGAAGGAATGAGTCTACACATTCTGGTTGAGTTACCAAGGGAAAATATCTTGGTCAACCTACAGGCAGTTCAAACTATAATGTATCGAAAATGCACTGAATACATATAATCTAGCAAATATTGCTAAGTCTTGGCTCCTTTAAAACTGATAAACACACTTATATTAACCTGTATTTGAGAAAATGTATGTAACACATAGCTTATTTCATAATAAAATATTAAATATCTCATTTACTGATATTTATTGAATGTGCTGCACCGAGAATCACTGGATGTTTTCACTTGATGTCTTGTTGCTGACAGAGCAGGGACTCACTGCTGCTGCCCAGCATCTTGAATAAGTATTGTAGCACAGACCGCTAGTGTGCAGTTTAAAATTCCAAATCAAAGTAAATTTTCCACTGAGTACTTATCATTTTTTCTTTTATGCTTCAGTACTGGACTGAATTCAGGGCCTTGCACATGTTACTCTAGTTACTTTAAATTGGAGATGCAGCCTCAGTGATTTTACTTTATGTTAATCTGGGTCTTGCTCCCTCATCCAAGTGACTGAGACAAAAAGTGGGCATCACCATGCCTCACTGAAATTTCATTTCACCAAGTACAGTAATCCTGGTTAATAGTTGTGATTAAGAAACCCCCATCTTAGCCAGGCATGGTGCCACATGCCTGTCATGTCAGCACTCCAGGAGGCTGAAACAAGAGCAAAAGTTTGCTGCAGCCTGGGCAACAGACTCTCAAAATTTCAAAAATATTAAAGGGTGTGGAGAATGTAGTTCAAAGAAAAAGTCCCAAGTTCAACCTTTTGTACAATAAAAACATCAACCACATCTAAAATCTGTTGTATCCTGGAGAAATCCCTTTCCATCACACTTAGATGATGACAGCTGCCAATTTTTAAGCCAGACAAGTTCAGACCATTTCCTAACTTCCATTTTTTTCCTCAAAAACAATTAAGGATAGGTGTGTAGCACACATCTTTAGTCTCAGCACTCATGAGGCTGTCAGGGTTGCCACAAGTTTGAGGCAAACCTGGGCTACACAGTAAGTTTAAGTCCAGCCTGAACTACATAGAAGCACCCTGTCTCAAAAGAAAAGAAAAAAAATGATTAGGTTACCTAATCAGTATTAACAGAAGACATATTTGTCTAAATTTTACTAAGTCTTCTCCTTTCTTTCTTTTTTTGGTACTGGAGATCGAACTTGGGTCCTTGCGCTTGCAGAGCAGGCGGCAGAACCACTGAGCTAAATCCCCCAGCCATGTCTTCTTTTTTTTTTTTTTTTTTTTTTGGCACCGGGCATTGAACTCGGGTCCTTCTGCTTTCGAGGCAGGTGGTGGCACCACTGAGCTAAATCCCCAGCCTGTCTTCTCTTTTCTTAATGCCTGTGATGTTTGACCTACTCTCAGGTTAAGCAAGCACACAATTGCTTTATTACCACACTAGAAAAAAAAATCTCACCTCAGGGGAAAACCCTCTCTGACGTAGGCGTGGATTTTACCAGCATCTCCATCCCCTCCTCTCCCACTTTCTTTCTCCTCCCATTTGCTGTTTATTGCTAACCACTCACATGGCTGCACACCTCACATTTCAGGCTTTGCTCCTACTACAATATTTGTTTAATATAAAGCCCACCTCAATCAGCATTTCAATTCTTAAAACAGTCTACAATCCAAGGACTATAGCAATAATTTGAGATGCTACCCCTCTCCTTTTCCACTCCTACCAAATCACATATTCGTGTAGATACCTGAGTTTAATGTTCTCACACTGTGTGTGTAACAGATAGCCGTTTCTGGAAGTAGTCCTTAGCAGCAACATTTTCTCCTGCCCTTGCTAACACATTAAGATCCTCTTCATTTTTCTCAGCATTCTAAACTCTATGGGGAGGCCTCACTTAATGGTTGGACTCCAAATCGCAGTGAAATTCCTGCCTCCGCCTCCCGAGTTCTGGGAAAACAGGTGGGCGCCACCTGCCTGGCGACCCTTACTTTCAATTCTCATGCCATTAATCATCACGTTTTCTGAGTTTGACAATGTGGGCCCACGTTGGAATTTAGCAATTTACTTTCATCACAGAGCATCATTGGCCTAAGAAGCTAAGTTGTGTCTCCGAGACCCTGCATCCCAGACATTTATATAAATTGAGGTTCCTCAGGTTTGATGGAGGGACGAATGAGACCAGGGATCCCGCTCCCCACAGGTCCCCACCGGAATCAGGGTCTCCCCACAATTCCCACCCTCCAGGCACAGGTGGAGATGCAGCTGTGAGCTGCGGCTGCCCGAGCCTGCACTCTAGGCTGGCGGGGTGGCTGTGGAGAGACAGGGTGCTGGGTACACAAAATAGACCTGCAGGGCTGCAGGGACAGAGTGCACACCGGTGCACCGCACGGAGACCTAGAGGAGCTCCGATTCTCAAGCAGCGGGGAGGCACTGGTCCGCCATTGCTGTTCTGACCGTTTCCACCCAGACCTCACCCCGTCGCATCCCGTCCCTATCAAGACACCCGTCCCACAGCATCACCATTGCGTGTCTGGAGGGTCTCCCCGGGTGCTTCCCACGCAGCCTGCAGCCAGCAGAAATCCTAAAGCAGAGCGGTTTACTCAGCTGGGGAAGCTGTCAGTACTGCGGTCTGGATCTGGGCTTAGGAGCCAGCAAACAGCGCCCTCCTCCCCGAGCCCCTGATTGGACAGTTCATACAGCCCGCCCCCTCAACACTGATTGGCTCCCACTCCACTGCTCACCTCTGAGCTGAGAATGACAACAGACGCCAATCCTTAGCAGTGTGAGCGCAACTCGAATGGGTGATGATAACCCAGACACTTCTTGTCCAATTTGTCCCCCAGGATGCTGACCTGTCTTAGTCTTCATTTAAGAAGAGTTTACTCCTGACTTTGTAGAGCTGCTTCTGTCGTTGTTGTTGTTGTCTTGCTATGTAATTTATTCTGTTCTTGAACTCACTAAGTAGCTCAGACTGGTTTTAACCTCGCTGTGATCCTCCTGCATCGGCTCCCTAGTGCTCGGTTTACAGGGATGCACTATCATGCCTTCTTACTGGACTTAGTGTGCTCTTCCTGTGTGTTGCTATTCCAAATGGGGTCACCGGTCTGCTAAGCCAGTTCCAGAGTTAATTCACTATGGAGAAATCACTGTGAGAGAGCATCATGAGGCAGGCAAAGCCAAGACACAGTACAAGAGAGGGAGGCCCTGCTGTTCTGAGGGGTGAGAAATTAGGAATACGGTTGTTGACTTCATGGACAAGACTTTCTCATAGTATATCTCTTGATTTACTCATCCTAAGCCAAGAAAATACATGCCAAAGACCCATATGATTGCCGAATTAATGTCCTTTCTGGCGTTGAGACAGGAAAACCTAAAGACTTCAGACTGTAAGCTCCCTATGGCCTGTAGTTCCCTCCTCAGTAGTTATTACCAGAAGGAAAATATTACCTGGAGTCATATGACAGTCTTGATTACTAACTTGTTTGGCATGAGAGGTGTGTAGGATGTTGGTAAAGCACACTGCACGTGTGTCTGGTTCTCGTGGAGGTGTGACATTAGGGACCTTGTCTTCTCTCTCCTTCTTCCTCTCTGGCACCTGTTTTGCTTTGTGCTTCCTGGTTCTCATGCAGCAGTTATTTTTCTTTCTTCATTTCCTTCCACTGTGACATTTTTCTCCATTGAGATCAAATAACAACTGACTTCAAGCTCTGAAATCATGAGCTAAAATAATCCTTTTATTTTTAAGTCCTGTATGTCAGGTATTTTGCACCTACAACAAAAAAGTTAGTAAAATTAACTGTAGGTGTCTGAACCAAATAGACTGTCAAATACATCAACCCTTTCTTTGAAAAACTATATAAATGAATTATTTCTATGAATGCTCCTCATAGATTTTCTTCATATGAACATGTTTCAGTGTAATACCAGCAACTCTTTGTATATCAAAAGCACTTCCCAGGGAAAGCACCATGGTGACTAGTAAGAACCTCTGAAAAGACAATACCCTCAATAGAATTGACACATGTGTTACCTACTTTCCACTGCTCTGCAGCTTCTGGCTCTCACCACTCTTTCTAGAGCTATTCTGAGTAGCTGGAGGCAACACTCCAAAGAGATCTACAGCCCAGGAGCACCTAGACTCAAGTTTCATCACAGCTTCAAGTCATTGGACTTAAGGTCACTGCAGTGTGCACCTCAGTACAGTTTATTCATCTGCTTTACACCAATATCGATGAGTTATGATGTAAATATAACCAAATTAAGTCTGTGTATTTAAACTAGGATCATCCTTATTTTCTTTCTGTGCTTATAAATGAAGGAAGACACTTCTAGGATACTGTATATGAATTCAAAACATGCAGGAATTATTACTTATTGATAAAATAGATGCCATAAACTTATATTCATATGACAAATGTATAGAAAATAGCTAACTGAATGTGAATTATCCATTTTTTTCATGTATATGGTTGGTTCCTTCACCATTCCAGTTAGATATTGTCACAAGATGCTCTGTGTCTCGGGATTTCCATGTTCTGTTTACCTTTTTAGAACAAACTCATGATCCTCTCACAGCACTGACTGTTCCTGGCTAGCTGAACCCATGGCTAGGACTTGAGGGACATTCCAGCAGCTGAGGGAAATACTTTTGCCCCCAGGAATCTTTTCTTTTCCTATGCATAGCATCAGGTACCTATAAACTATTTTGGGCCGGGAATTTAGCTCAGTGGTTTCTCCGCCTGCTGTGCAAGTGCAAGGACCCGAGTTCGATCCCCGGTACCAAAAACAAAATCTATAAACTATTTTGTTGGTAAAAACAAAAAATGTTGTTGGGGAGCTGATGAGCTCCACCTAGCTTCCTGCTTGAAACTACACTCCAGAGATCTACTATGTCCATAATTTGAACCTTCTCTTAGGTCATTCCACATTGCCATTTGGGTGAACCAAGGACCTTCACCATTTGGGGCCATTTTGGATGTACTGCAAGACATTTTGGGCAATTGGCTGGTCATCAGTGCCAGTTATGGTGAGGCAAGTGCCTTCACCATTTGTGGCTCGTTCAACCTCATAGCAGGGTGATTGGGACCATGATTAGTGTGAGTTGAAATTCAGAATTAGAAAACATTTCCAGGCTTTTGTTTGCTTTTGTTTCTTTTATCTTTCTCTTCATATAACCACCTCTATTCTAGGATGGGGAGCAGGGTTTCAGTACCATCTAGACTTATGTAAGCCACTTGGGCCTTCAAGATGTTTTGATGCTTCTTTGTGATACAATATAGAGTTGAGGTTCTTCAACCATTCATCCACAAAAAAGAGATTTTATTTATTTTTTTATTGTTTGATTTTAATAACATAACATAAAGCCCCTAGAATTGATATAATCATTATGCAAAATACCTAGATGAATACTGTCTTCTTTTAAAAATATAAAATAAATAACAAGACATGAAAATAGGCAAGTTTCCACTAAATAAATGAAAACTTTAAGAAAAGAAAGTTTTCCTTTCCATGTCATTTGAAGGGAAATTATCATTTTAAACAACATTCAAGTTTATTAAACAAATTTAAAAAGGTAATATAAAATGTTTAACTTTCATCAGCTTCAAGGTTTATGTTGCTGCCGAATTTTGCATATAACTGAACTTTCAAATCTGCTAACACTCGCTGAATTGATTCTACTCTGATTCTAAGGCATCAGTTTCTTCTTGCAAATGTTTCTTTGCTTTTTCTAACATGCCTTGTGTTTCTTCTTGAGAATGGCTAATGAAAACGTCACCAATCTGGTAAGGTATCATTAGCTGTCATCATCTGGGAGCATGATGTCGTCACAAGCATCTTCTAAATTCTGGAATTGTTTCTTTTTTACTTCTATTTCTTCCTTTAGCTCTGTGATTCTACGCGTATTCTGCGCAAATTTATTTATCTTTTGTTGATCTTCGAAAGTAACATTGACATCTTCTGCAGCAATTTCATGTATCACCTAAAAATACATATTAAAAAGATGTGCTGAGTTTGATCCCCAGCTGAGCTTCTCACCAGCTGAGTCACTACAGCACTAGCAATCGCTGTGTCCAAGTTTCTCCATCTGTAAAATGGGGGAACGGGGTCCTCGAAGAGGGCCTGGGAGGATCACAGAGAAGCCAGGGGCCGCTGGGCCCTCACCCATCTCACCCTCCATGGACGCATGGAGGATGCAGGAGCTGAGGAACGACCCGGGTTGAGTGCGCGGGACGCGGGGCCTGCGCACCCCGGCTCCTCCGGCAGAGGCGGCCCTGAGCCCCTGAGTGTCCCGGCCCCGAGGGAGGCCCACGGAGACGCTGGGACGCCGGTCCTCGCCGCGGAGCTGCCCGAAGGGTCCGGGGCCTCTGCCGGGCCCCAACCCAGGCCTCGGGGCCGCACACCATCCAGCCCCGCTCCGGACCCCCCCAAAAAGAGATTTGAAATGTATAGAGATACTAGTGGTGTGTTTGATGAGTTCTGTTGCAAACTGGTGAGGAATAAAAGTGCCTTTGCCAATTTGTGGCTTTTTATAAAGCTTGAGTTAATATGACTTAGAACAAGGTGGTTTTGTTGTACTGTATTATGGTCTGCATAACTGAAAGTGAATTCTGATTTCATGGAACTGTGCTAAGAAAATCCATGGGAGTAACTTTTGCCAGGATAATATCTATAACTGCGTTTTCCTTGGTCTTTTCTGATTAGTGGCAAGCACAAGAAAGAGGCTTCTGTGCCACTGATAATAGCAGGTATTGACTAATTTTGGTGAGTTTCTTGGTTGAAGTTTACATTTTCCTTCATTTTGCCTGAGTCCTTGATTGATTTTCAACTGTTTCAAAATATTTGTCAAATTGTATCAGGTAGTTTCTTTAGAAATGGCTCAATAATCAACAGTATTCTTGGTCCTTCTTGCCTCTACTGGGAATAAATTTTTCAGTCTTGCAAATAGGACAAAAGAACCAGACTTTTGAACAGTTTTTTGGCAGGGCAAACTTTACTTCTGCAGAAGGGTGCACTGCCAGTGTTTTAGTTACTTTTTACATTGCTGAGATGAAATGTCCATCAAAGTTGAAGGAAGACGGGGCCGGGGATTTAGCTCAGTGGTTGCGCCACCTGCTGTGCAAGTGCAAGGACCCGAGTTCGATCCCTGGTACCAAAAAAAAAAAAAAAAAGAAAAGTTGAGGAAGAAAGGTTTATTTGACTCACAGTTTGTAGAGGTTTCAGTCCATAATCAGCTGGCTCCAAGGAAGGGTGGCATGGCAGACAGGCATCACAGAGGAGAAACAATTCATGTGGGAAGAAGGTAGCAAAGCAAACAAAAAGGAACCTTAGCAGCTTTTTTTCTGCCCCTTTTATATTTTATATAGGCTACTGAGTAGTGCCAATCAATCAGTGGACTGATTTAGTAATCACCCACCCTTAATCCTAGCACCCTTAATCCTAACATTGCACCATGGATCAATCACACACCGTAGATTCGGCCATCTCTGAAAAAGCCCCACCTATGACTACATGAGGCTTTGAGGGACATCTAGACACAAACTGTAGCATTTCGTGCCTGCCCTCCCCAAAGACTCATTCCTTTACAAAAAAAGGGCATCTAGTCCATCTCTAAGAGTTTCCAAGGTCTTAACAGTTTCAGCATTACTGAAAATCTAAGTCCCAAACCTCCTCTGAAATTTAAGGCAAACCCTTAGCTGTGAGCCCCTGTACAAATGAAAAGAAAGTTAAACACTTCCAACACTCAATGGAACAAGATAGACATTACCATTTCAGAAGGTACAAGTAGGAGGATACAAAGGAATGGGACAAAAGCAAATCCAAAATCCAGCAGGCCAAACATTTAGTCCTGTAGGTCCATGTACAGCATCCGAGGCAATTTTTAGCAAGACTTGAATTCCAAAGGGCATGGGTTGCTCTGCTCCTATGGCACTTCTGGTGATGGGACCTCCCATGGCTTCTCTCTTGGTCCAACTCTGCTCCCACATCACAGTTTTTCTCAGATGGTCTATGTTCCTGGCTTCTCCAAACTTCTGGAGTCTCCACTGAACCTTCAAGTTCACACTCAGCTTCACACACTGTCCTCTCAGGGGCACATTGTCTGGCCTCCCAGGCCTTCTTCTAAAATCTGGGTGGAAGCCTTCCTGACCCCACAACTCTCATTCTATATGCGCCTAAAACCAGCTCCACATGGATGATGCCCAGGTCTGCTGCCAGCTGGTGCAGTACCCAGGCTTTCTTCCCTCTTGGCTATAAAGGTCAAGTGCCTGGATCCCTGATCACTCTGAACCCAATCCTAAGGAACAAATTCTTTATGCCACCACCATTATAGAACATGGTGCTCAGGGGCTCTCTTCTCAGAGCAAAGTCTTTCACCTTTGTCACTCTGACGCTGCAAAGGCTGGAGTCCTGTTGGTTCTTGTGATGCCTTCAGGCCATCATTTCTGTTGTCTTCTTCTGAAATACTTGGCTTTTTCTTTCTAGTCTTTTCAGTAACCAATTTTTCTTCTGTTCCATCTTTGCAGGCCATAACTTTAATGGATCTTCCTTTGTGCCCAAACTCACAATGTTTGACTCATTCTGCTGGGCTCTTTGCTCTTGATTCTCAACATAAATCTGGCCAGAAGCCCTCAACAATAGCCATGATGCCACCTCAACATTAGACTGCCTTGAAATTTCTTGGGCAAGATTAGTCTGCTCCCCTTAATCTCAGCTTGAGGCAAAGTCTCTGGACATGAGAAAAATGCAGGCAAACTTTCTACTAAGCCATAACACATATTATCTGAAGTCCAACAGCCAATGCAGTCCTTCTTCCCAGCAGAAACCTCCTGAGCTTGGTCTTTATCAACATCATTTCTATCAGCGTCCTGGTTTTCTGAGCTCTGATCAAAATCTCCCATCAAGTACAGCCTAAGGTATTCCAGCTCTACTTTTTGGGCTGGCATCTCCAAACCTTTCCAAACTCTTCCCACAAGCCAGTTTCAGAGGCTCCTGAATCACATAGTCAGGTATAGTCACAGCAACAACTCTCACTCATTACCAAATTCTGTCTTAGTTACTTTCTTTGTTACTGAGACACAAAATACCAGAAACCCAAAATTAAAGAATGAATTTATTTGGCTCACAATTTGTAGAGGTTTCAGTCCATATTAGGCTGGATCCAAGCAAGGGTGGCATGGCAGACAGACATCACAGAGGAGAAACAATTCATGGTGAGCAGAAGGTACCTAGTAAGCAAGGGGTCTTAACAGCTTCTTTCTGCCCCTTTTATATTCTATCTAGGCTACTTAGATTATGGTGGCACCAAACCAATCAGTGAACTAATTTAGTAACCACACACCCATAATCCCACCCATAATCATACACTCTAGATTCAGCCACTTCTGAAAAAGCCCTACCTATGACCACATGACACTTTGGGAGGACATCTAGACACAAACCATAATAAAAGCATGAGGGTAGGCACACACAGCAGATGGTTTGCCTGCATTTTATCCCTAATGTATGTTATTATCACTGGGGCTGCTCTATTGGTGGGAGCATGGCCTTACAATCTAACCTGATTGGCTAGTTTAATGAGATCATGCTTGCTAGACAGAATAGATCCTGTGACTCAGGAATCTCTTTGTTACACACAAAATTTATGGCAGGTGGACCAGCACGTGGCCTTTTATCCTAAGTTGTCTCTCTAAGGAATGGTGAAAGATGCACATGTACATTTTACAAAAATGGGATTTTATAGAAAAATAAAGATTCATATAAAATGGAATTATCCTAAATATACCCTTTGACAGAATAGACATCTCACATCTCAAACAAAGAATTGGATGATACAAGCCCAAAAGGATGCCAAAAGTTTATTTGAAAAGTGAGGAGTGAATGAGTATGGGAGAAACCAGCTCTGCAGAGTGAACTTGGGCAGAATAAGAGAGACAGAAAAAAGCAAAAAGTCTGAGGAGTCATGATAGCAGGCTCCTCATGGAGTCTCATCTCTTTTATGCCATCCACATCTCATGGGAACCTGCAAGAAGTTCTACATATGAGATCCTGGTGTTGTCCTGGGATCTTGTAATTGACAGGTCCTGCCCAGTTCTTCAGCCAGTCCAGCCATGCCTACCACCTATATCAAAATCTTGTTTGCTGAAAATAGATTTTTATCTCCACTTCTTAATTAGACAAAATGAAGAAATTTAACTACAAATGGCTTGCTTATTTTATTTTTCTTAGTGGTTTCTCTTTTCATAGTAGAGGCCTTAAGCAGAGCCAGGATAGATGTGTAATCTTCTGACCAGTTGTGTTGAAACTTGAATACAATAAAAAGTGTCTTAAAATCTAAGGCAAGAGCCTTTAAATTGACTAAGACCTACAATAAGCTAGAGCGGAAGAAAAGTGGCTTCCAGAAATTCAAATTCAGAATAACTAGCCAAACAACCTCCTTTGAGATGTGTATTTCTTACCTATAGACAACCAGGAATCCTACCTTCAGATATCCAAATGTATAATTAAGTTCTGCTTAGTACTGTATAAAGTAACACCATGCCAATCATTTAACTTTATTTAAAAGTTGGTAAATGATAAATTTAGATATTTTTATGAGGACCTTGTGTTTTCAAGGCAGGCAGTGGCACCACTGAGCTAAATCCCCGGCCCCCAATTAGCTGATTTTAAAAAGCTTCAGGATCTCTGATCATTAGAAAAATACAAATTAAAACAACACAGAGATTCTGGGTTTTTTTTTTTGGTACCAGGGATCAAACTCGGAACCTTGCGCTTGCGCGGCACGCGGTGGAACTACTGAGCTAAATCCCCGGCCCTTGTTTTGTTTTCTTATTTTTTGGTTTATTGCTGTTCTTAAAAGAAAGTTTTATAAATTATTTAAAACAATTTCTAAATATAACATAGTTGTATAGAAATATTAAAATGTATTTTGGTCTTTGATTTTAAACTGTATCTCCTTTATTTTCCTCTTCTATTTGAGACCCAATGTTGATTTTTGCTCTTTTTTTTTGTATTAAATTCTTTTATTGGTACATTGCAGGTATACAACACAATTACATTTCTCATTGGGAACTGTACCTTTACATAATGCATCTTGGTTCTTATTTTTTCCCCATTCCTAGCCCTCCATTCACACCCTCCACCCTTCCCTATTTACAAAGACTTTATTTCCATTTTTTCCACTTCTCGTCATTTTTTCCTTTCCCTTCTTTCCTTTGATTTTTGCTCTTAATTCTCAAAGTGAGCTGGGAAGCCACGGATTCCGGCGGTTGTGTGGCGCCACCTGCTGGACAAATGGAGCAACGCGTCCGAACCAGAAGGACGATGGCGGGCTCGGTGCTGCCCCAGGCCCTGCGGGGGTGCAGAGCTCGCGGAGTGACAGATCTCCCCAGGCGGGTGTTAGTCGCACTGGAATCCGTACAGGGGGCAGTTGAGTAGCCCTGGGCACGGCGTCAGGCCTCTGCTGTGCCTCTGGCTCTGGGGTTCGTCCGGGGGGCCGGGCTAGCCTGAGACCTTGGACAGCTGTGGCCCTCCTGAGCTTGACTTTTGCAGTCTAAAGACAAGCAGAACAGCGCCGCTGGCTCCTGCGCACCCAGGGAACACATTTGCACACTGCGCAGGCCGAGCGCGCTTCCGTCCCGCTCCCTTTGACCTCCTGGAGAGGGCGCCTCAGCCGGCAGCGATCGCTCTCTGCACAGACCGGGCTGGGCGGACCGAGGTGAGGCCGGGACAGGACAGTGTCCCCACGCCGGCGAGGACCACGAAGAGGTGTGCACGCAGCCCTCTGCTGCTCAGCTCCTCCTATCCCGAGCTCCTGCTTTCATAAACTGAACCAGAACAAAATTGATTTACACACAGACCACCCAGCAAGTGTAAGCTAACAAACGTTGCTTTAAAACGTGGTCTGTCATTTCAAAACGATACTGTTTTATTCTTGGAAAATAGAGGTCAATATATTAAAAAACAATAACGAGATATTGTAGAATCACATCTCTTGAGTAGATTCCAAATCACTAAGATAAAAAGCAAAGAAACTATTTCAAATTAACAAAAGAAAAAAATAAAAATAGCAGGAAAGTATAAGAATGAGAGGGGAAAAATACTCTGATAAAAATTTGGAAAAAGCATGACACGTGAATAAGTTAAACAGTTACTAGATTGCGAAGTTTTAAATAATCGTTTAAAAAATAAAAATGTCTCCTGAATTATTATTAGAAACCCACACAAAATAAAGCTAAAAATAAAAAAGAGAAAAATATATCAGGGGCAAAATATTTTTTAAAAGGTGTGTGGTGAACTAATAGTCAACTTGGAAGCAGCCGAACTGAGTCAGTGTGCCTCTGGGTTGGAAGACCCACCTGAGGATTGTTGCCAGTGCGTAGAAGGAGAACTGGAGGGGAATACTGTATACTGTTGATTTTTCTGGAGAAGCTTTCCGTGGCTGGTTTTCCTGATACGAACTCAGCTGTTATCATCTGAGGAGCTCGGGTCCTCACCCTGAGCATCACGTCAGGGCTCCAGTGCAGATCCCTCAGCCTGGTCGCATAGACCCTTCACCTCACGGTGCAGACTTTCTGGCTTCCACGACTGGCCGTTGGGCCTTCCTGATGCAGATCCTCGATATGGACTTGCATGAGACACTGCCGTGGACTCTAGAGCTCTGGCTGGACTCGAGGGGGACACTGCTGTGGGATCCAGGCCCTCAGCTGTATTCTTTAGGTCTCTAGTGTGTGGACAGATCTTTTGCGCTCCTCCGTATTTGACTTTTTGGGGGAATATTATAAAATAATCCTATAAATTATGTGTCCTGTATAAAATCTATTTCTTTGCAAACCCTGACTGCAAGGTGGTAAGTGGTATTAAAACTATCTGACAAAGTGATATAGGCTGTATGCTACGTGGACCTCCAAATAACGGAAATATTATAACTCCCAACCTGCTAGACATCTGCTGAAATGCCAAGTTTGTGTTCTCCAAAATCAAAGAATGAATTCTAGAAACAACAGAGGTTAAGAGTAGGGACTATTCATTGGGAGAAAGACAGCTCCTGCCTGAGAGGGTCAGGAGAGGACACCCCAAAAGTGGGTTGCCCACTGACCCTGCTTCTCAAGAGTGTTTTGAGCAAAGCCATAAGGGGAGGCAGGTTCAAGGTGGGACAAAACTGTAGTCAACTAATAAGATGAAAAGTATAGTCGCTTAGGTAATATTGATCCAATGGGAAAACACAAGGTGGAATGAGGTGGGGCAAAATGAGGGTCAATCAATATGATTATAAGTATAGTCACTAGATCATATTGACTAAAGGGGGATCAAATGGGGAAGCAAGTCATGTAGCAAGCATACACGGGCCAAACAAGGATTTTGGGAAGGAATGTGCTAAGGGAGGTTTTGGTCCCCACCCAAGGTGATTGATGCCTACTTAGAATATCAATCACTGCTGTTCATGACTAGGAAAAGTATTAAAGTACAGTAGCTCCTCTTTTTTGAATCCTGGCCTTCAGTAAATGTGCCTCATTTCTTCTGTATTGACTCCCTCAAGGGCCAGCCCTGTCTAACTGCTATCTACAACAAAAGCAGGTGATTATTGTGATAAAAAGATTATTTTAGATGGATAAGCGATATCATTCACAATGATTTAATTATCACACAATCTTATGTACAGTATTGGATAACAGAACATCAAAATACACAAAGCAGTACCTGCCCATAGTGTCAGAAATCTAAAGTTGCCAAAGGAGAAAGCTTTTGCAGTGCCAATATGATGCATGAAACTTTCTCTTATGCACAAAATTATTTAAAGTATTGTATAAAGTTACCTTTGGGCTGTTTGCACAAAGTGTATAGGAAACATCAATGAATTTCATATTTAGACTTGTGTCCCATCCCCAAGATTTTCTATCTCTTTGTCTACCTATCTCTGTTTATCTATAAAAATTCAATATCCGAATCAGTTCTGATCCCAGTTATTGTAGACATAGGACTTACTCTGTACGGTACAAAGAGGGCTTACTCACATTTTTTCTCATGTTTCTGTGGAACATTTACAGAACTTGTTAATATGCCAGATCACAAAGGGAACATTAGTGGTGGCACATACCTGTGACCCCAACACTTGGGAGGCTGAGGCAGGAGAATCACCAGAAGGTCAAGGTCATCCTAGACTACAAAGCGAGGCCCTGTCTCAAAAAAGAAAAAAAATCAGATAACAACAAATGCTGGTGAAGAATGTAGTTTCAGTGAAGGGTCTGTGACATCAGCTTAGTACTACCTCTCCACCCTTGGATCGGATCTCCCCTCACGTTCCATCAGGTCCCCCAGTGAAGCCTGGTCACTCTGGCCTGCCCACAGGAAGAGGCTTGTCACAGGTTACAGAATCTCCAAAGTGACTTTCCATCCGCTGACCCCACCTGCTCTTGGCTGTGAATCCCCTATGCCCAAGCTGCACTCAGAGATGAGCCTCGGCTGTCCCCACAGTAAGACCCTGCATCAGTGGTCCCTATGCCTGTCTCAAAGGTCCTGGGTAAAGTCTTACTGTACTTTAACTAATATTATTAAATAATCTTTTCTTAACAGATGGAATCAGGTACATTGACAGGAAGGAAATATCATATGGCTTTTGTTTTTGAGTCTTAAGCATTTGATGAGATTAAAGTACTCAATATTTACAGGGAGTGGCAGCTTGAAGACCTGAAGACCATGAATCTGCTGTCTAAAGGTTTTGAGGTTTAGCTCACTCCTGCTTCAGGCCTCAGAGAGGCCTCTTCAGAGAAGTCTTCCCTACAGGGAACCCTCTTCCCCAATCATATTCTTTCATCTCACTCTTTATACTTGAGGACATGGCTTCAATCTGCTTACAATTAATTATGCTGCTAAACAGTCATATGAATGAGAAATAAGCTATTCAAGAAAAAGATGATGAAGATTTAGGCAGGGAAAAGTGATGTATGAAAGAGGACAGGTTCCAGGGATGCTAAGGAGATGGAATGCTACCATCTGAGAGGAGACATCTCCGATGTTGCCAGGGTTTTGGGTGAAGCGTCCATGCAGGTGATGTTGATCTTTAAGCTGACAGAGAATGTGACTGAAACATCCTTGGGCAGGAGGGATGATGAGACAGAGCTGGGGCTGTTGGGGATGACATGCCCCGAGGGATCCCAGTGGGAAGTCCAGTGGAAGTTGGCACAAGTGTGTAGCTCTGGAGAGAGGTATGGAGCTGGGAGAGGGGCATAGGGTCAGCACACACCAGGACCAGTCACAGCTTGAAGAGGAGGCTAAAGCCCGGACCAAGGGGAACACCCTGTCCACACACATGTCCAGAAGAAGGAAACAGAAAGTGGAGAGGACCTGGAGGAACACAGACAGGCAGTTACAGAGGCCAGACAGGGAAGTTTCTAGAACGCTAAGTGTGTGAGACCACATGCCACAAGGCTGAAAAAAGCCCACAGAATTTGGCTGTGAAGGGATGCCCAGGATCTTGGAAGCCAGAGTGCAGAATCCATCAAAGAAGTTTTTAAAATCCTCCCAGGCTAGTTTTTAGGTCAGTGGTGGAACATGAGTGTGAGCAAGGCCCTGGGTTCAATCTCCAGCATTACCAGAATAATAATATCCTATCACTGGTAATCACAATAATTAAATGAAAAATAAAAAGGTTGAAAACAAAGACTAAGAGACCCAACAGAAGCTCCTGGGGTATTGTGAAGGCCCCTTGTAACACCTGGGTGGCAGAGTGTGTGCACATTGTGAGTACACATCAAGCTGGCCACTTGGGCTTGCCGCACATGTTTTGTATGTGCATTACACTTTGCTTCACTCTTGTTAGTTTTGTTTGTATCTCCCCTCCCCCCTACCACCTCTACTGGAGATTGAAGCCACGTTCTTCACACTGATCTACTTTTCCTGTCTTTTTTAAGTGTTTAATTTGTATACAGGGTCTCACTAACTTGCCCATGTTGCACTAAAAAAAAGGAAATATACCCAGAAAATCATGAGAAGATGCTCCACTGTGTGGATGCCTGGCATGAATCATCACCAACAACTGCCCAAATCAGAAGCTTGCACGACATCCCAGAGAAATCTCCAAAGAGATGAAACTGGATGTACGTTGCGATAGAGGGGAGGGACAAGCAAGGACACCAGGTCTGTCCATGGTGAAATCCATTTTGGATGAAAAATCCAAAGGTTGAGCCATCACCTATTTCACAGATATGTGAAGTACTCAGCCTTGATTTACTGCCTTATGGAATATATACTCATTGGTTCTTGCTAGGCCCATGTAAGAGCCTAAATTCAACACTGCAAAAGCCAGACACATGGGAGGGAGTCTTTATGCAGAATTTAAGGAAAATTAAACAGACAGGGACAGCCATCCATCCATTGATGCCCAACACTTGTACCTTACTTATCACCTTGTCCTAAGATGATGGTAGTGGACCCAAAGATGCAACTTTTTTTTGTATTTCCTTGGGCCCTGACTTCCAGAACATGTTTGTTTTTGAATGGGAAGATTCCTTGACCAGAGTGAAGTAATAATATTGTTGGACTGTCCTCCTTCAGAAACACTATTATTCTTGGCAAAGTTTAAGAGATTGAAGAGATCTTCAGTTGAAAGAGAAAGCTCTTCTCCAATAAATATGTGGTCAGAATCCCAAATGCTACAAAGACCAAAAAAGCACACATTTCTCAAGGCTTTGTGTAGTATCTGGGCTTTTAGTTGCCTTAGGGGTGAAAGAGTATGCTCTCTGACAAGAAAAACATCTGATGAGGTAGCTCTGCCCACTACCAAGTTATAGTGCTTGGATTCTGGGCATGGCAAGACTCTCTTGCAAAGAATCCTCAACTTTGAGTGCACAGGAGGTGAGCCACTCCCAGCGCCCAGGAAGAGGCTTCCGGGCCGCCGTACCACTCCTTCCCCCAACACACAGGAGGTGAACTGCTCCCAGTGCCAAGGAGAAGGCTTCTGGGCTGCCATACCACCCCCCTCAGCACACAGGAGGTGAACCGTACAGGCACCATCAACACCCCCACCCCTGTCAAAATGAGAAGACACATAAACAAGTCTCAAAACCAGACTCCCAGAGCACCTAAAGCAACCCCAAACAGAAATGGGATGGAACACTCTGATAGGCAACCACCTGGACTCCCTGAAGTGGCAACAAAAGAGGATCTGGAAAAAATAAAATTAGAAATAATTTCTCAGATAACAGCAGAGATTGTGCCCATAGTGCAAGACATGATTAATAAATCTAGAGAAGACACAGATAAAAAAATAGAGGAACTGAGGACATGATGGAATCCCAACATAGGAAACAAATGGAATCCATAAAACAGACACAAACAGATTTCCAGGAGATTAAAAACTCCATTGAAAGCTTATGCAGTAGAATGAGCCAATGTGAGGACAGAATTTCAGATATAGAAGATAAGATTGCAATTAGTGACCAGGAAAAGAAATATTGCTCTAAAATAGTAAGGGACCATGAGAAATCAATCCAGCAGCTGCTAGACGATGCAAAGAAGAATAACATATGACTGATCGGAGTCAGTGAAGAAACAGGAGAGAGTGCAGATGACATAAAAAAAACTGTCCATAGAAGTGATGGCAGAAAACTTCCCAAGGAGGGGAAAAGAACTTGACATACAGATAAGTGAGGAATATAGGACTCCAGCTAGCCTTAATCAAAAAAATCTACACATAGGCATATAATTATTAGGATTCCAGTATCCCAACAGAAGGACAAAATTCTCCAAGCTGTGAGAGAAAAGAAACAAATCACATATAAAGGAAAGCCCATCAGAATCACAGCAGACTTCTCAATGCAAACCCTCAAGGCAAGAAGAGCTTGGAGTGATGTATTTCAAGCCCTAAAGGAAAACAGTCTCCAACCCAGACTGATGTACCCTGCAAAAATATCTTTCAAAATGGATGGAGAAATAAGATGCTTTCATGACAAAGAGCACCTTAGGAACTTCATGAATAGCAAACCAGCACTCCAAAAATTTTTAGACAATATTCTAGGAAAAGACAATGAGGCTCACAACCCCAGGAAGCCCAGCGGAATTAATCCATTGGGGATGACAAGAAATTAAACATAAAGGGGGAGAATCTGAAAAAAAGAAAAAGTCATGACAATGATAAGGCAATATATATCTCTACTGGCTATTTATCATCTTCTTGTGTCTACTTTTAAATTGGGTTGTCTATGATGAGCTGTAAGAGTTGTTTATATATTCTGGTCTTAGGTTATATGTATTATAAATATGGTCTGTTTAAGGACTACTTTTTATTTTCTTAATAATGTCATTATAAAGTTCTAAATTTGATGGAATCTCATTTATCAATTTCTTTCTTTTATACATCATGTTTTTTGTATCCTAGGAAATTTTTGCCTACCCTAAATTCATGAACATTTTCCCTTATAATTTCTTCTTAAAGTTTTATAGTTTTAGTCTTTCATATTTAGGTTCATAGATCCTTTCAAGTTATTTTTATGTATGGAAATAAAGGGTTGAGGGTAATTTTTTACATACGGATACCAGGGGTTCTAGTACCATTTGCCGAAATCACTATCTTTTCCTCTGCTCTTGAGTTGAGTTTATGTTCTATAAAATGCTAATGTTAAATAATCTTTCATAACTCAGTGGACCATATATGTGTGGTTCTATTTCTAGATTCTCTATTTTATTCAAATGATCTATATGTCTTTCCTTACACCAACACTGCCTTGATTACTGTAGCTTTAGAGGAAGTCTTAAAATTAGGTACCAAATGTCTTCCAACACTGTTTTCTTTTTCTTTTTACTTTTCTAGGTCCTTTGTACTCCTACATAACTTTTAAATTTCAATATCCAATTCTTCATTTATAGTAAGTATACATAGACCTAAATTTTTATACACACCTTGGGTTTTCTAATCCTGTTTAATTCAAATACAAGTTCTAGGGGCTCCTAGAGATTTCTTAGTATTTTCTCTGTAGATGATCATTTCATCTACATATAAAGATTTTACTTCTACCTTGCCAATCCTATGCTAATTGTTTCTTTTTATTACCAGACTACTTTGGTTTGGGCCTATGTTTCAAAGTTTACTCCTCAGATGAAGAGTAGGCATATCTGCCCTTGTTCCCCATCTTAGGGAGAAAGTATTGTATCTTATCCATTCATGTAAGGCGTTTTTGCTGCAAGTATGGAGTACATGGCTTTATCTGTTGAGAAGGTTCTGCTCTACTTCTAGTCTCCTGATAGCTTTTGCCATGAACAGCTGTAGAATTTAGTCCAATACTTTTTCTCCAACTAGTGACAAGATCATATGGCTTTCTCCTTTCCTCTGTTAAAATGATAACTTATGGGGGTGGATCTTCCAATGCTGAACCAACACTGCCATCCCTATAATAAAACCACTTTCTACGTACTGCCAGATCTGACTTCTAAGAGTTTGTTTTGTTAAACAAATTTCTATCTATGTTCATACTTTTTTCTTCTATTATCTTTATCCAGTTTTAGGATTAACACAATGTTGATTTCCTAAAATGAGGGGAGAAGTGTTCCTTCTTTTTTCTGCTTTGAATATTTGATATAATTCATCAGTTAAAATGTATATGAGCCTGTTGTCATACAGGTAGCTTTTCAAGCTAGGAATATACTTTCTTTAATAGGTGCTATTCAAATGCTATATTTCCTCCAGAGTTAGTTTCATCAATTTGTCTTCCAAGGTACTTCTTAGAAGTTGTCAAATTTATTTCAAAAAAGATTTCTGTAATATGCTTTCTTTTTTTTAATGACACAAACAACTTTTTATTGAAATGTAAGTTTGTATTTAGTGTGGTTTTGCACAATTAATGTGTCTTCACTGTGGTATGCACGTTGATAGTCTGACAAACCTTGGCTCATACTTTTGTTAGTTTGAGACCCACACATGTAACACTCAGATCATCCTTCAGTATGTTTCTTGTATACAATTTGATACAATTCAAAGCTGAAAACAGCAGCTCACAAATTTAAGATGATCCAAACCAAAAAAAGCAATCCCGGGGCCAGGGATTTAGCTCAGTGGTTCTGGTGCCTGCTGTGCAAGTGAAAGGTCCCAAGTTTGATCCCTGGTACACACACACACACACAAAAAATCCTAAGCACTTTCATTGACTTAAAATTATTTGACAGAGAATTGCACACTTTAAGGGGTTTCATTTTCAGAACCACCAACTGTGCTGTCCTTTGTCATCCCTTCACACTCTTATCTTCACTAGTGTTTCACATAGGTCATAGATTTTTCCAGACAGAGCTTTCTTGAAATTCCAATAGCTCCATTTCCAAATTTCCAAAATCTAACCAGTATAAGCATGATTCAAACTGGCTTTATCTGGAGCAGTAAGAAAACAGAGGTTTGTCTCCATCTTACAAAACTATAAAAGTCTGTTACTAAAATTCTCCTTTGCAGCTGCTCCAATGCTAGAAAATTCCTGTAGATTTCCTGATGGCTTTGCAGGATTGTCTGCAATTGTTACCAACAGCAAAACACAAAATTACTGCTACCCCTGCATGATTATTATCTGTGCTTTCATCCAAGCACATGGCTGCCTTTTGTAAGTCAGTGGTGAGACTAATACCACTTGCTATGCCCAGAAGTTGATCTTTAACAGTATTTCAACTAAGTGGCACCTCAGAGATGCACTGCATTTTACCCTTGTTTGGGAAACCACAAAAAAGGGAATTCCTCCATGACAACATGGCCGTTGTGATAAAAATCCCCATTAGAGAGGGGCTTAGCTCCACCATCTCCTACCTACCCTCCCTCCTCCAGTTAGTAACTCTTTGTCAATTCAGTCCATGCAATCTACTATATGCCAGGTTTTGTACTGTGCTGTACCACTTTTCTGAAGTAACTGTAAAAGTAGAAACAGTTCATTTAAGAAAAGCCCCTTGCCATTTTCTGTGTCGTCAGTCTCTTTGGTAGGTCCGTTCCTATCTGAGAAAGTTCACACCTCAATATTTGTAAGTTGGGGATTTACTGTATTAGAAACAACACGAGGCCCGGGAAGTTAGCTCTATGGCACTGCGCCTGTCTTGCAAGCGCAAGGTCCTGAGTTTGATCCCCGGTAAAAAAAAAAGAAAAAAAGAAAAAAACAAAAACAAAAACAAAGAAACAACATGACAATGGTTTTTTTTAAAAAAAACCACAATGGGCCAATGGCTTTATCTATTAGGACATTCCTTTCCAAAGTTTAAAAAGGGTCATTTAAGAAGGCCGTATATAGCAATACAATCATACACTGACTACCAAGTAAGATATATTCTTTTTTTTTTTGTCTTTTCTGGATCTTTATATTTCTTTCCCCATTAACTTTATTGGTATATTTTAGGTATACAATACAGTTACATTCATCATTGGGATCTTGTACCATTACATGAGTATCTTGGGTCTTATTTTTTTTCCCTTCCCTTGCCCTCCCTTCACCCCCTCCCCCCTTCCCTATTTGCAAAGACCTTGTTCCCATTTTTTTCCTCTTCCCATATTTTTTCCTTTCCCTTTTTTCCCTTCCCCTACCCCTCCCAATTCCCCTGCTCTTTTAGACCTTTTCTTCCTGTTACACAATATCAGTTATACATTTTTTAAATTACAATATTAAGATCTAGGAGACATTAACACAGATTTTACAGAATTTAAAAGGATATAGAAAGCATATTACAAAAATTGTTTTTGAAATAAATTTGACAACTTCTAAGAAGTAATTTAGAAGACAAATTAATGAAACTAACTCTAGAGGAAATATAAAATATGAATAGCACCTATTAAAGAAAGTATATTCCTTGCTTGAAAATGTACCTATATGACAACAGCAGGCTCATAAACATTTTAACTGACAAATTATATCAAACCATTAAAGCAGAAAAAAGAAGGAACACTTCTCCCCTCATTTTAGGAAATCAACATTGTGTTAATCCTAAAACTGGATAAAGATAATAGAAGAAAAAAGTATGAACATAGATAGAAATTTGTCTAACAAAACAAACTCTTAGAAGTCAGATCTGGCAGTATGTAGAAAGTGGTTTTGTTATAGGGATGGCAGTGTTGGTTCAGCATTGGAAGATCCATCCCCAAAAGTAATCATTTTAACAGAGGAAAGGAGAAAGCCCTATGATCTTGTCACTAGTTGGAGAAAAAGTATTGGACTAAATTCTACAGCTGTTCATGGTAAAAGCTATCAGGAGACTAGGAGTAGAACAGAACCTTCTCAACAGATCAAAGACATGTACTCCATACTTCCAATAAAAACTCCTTCTATGAATGGAGAAGATACAAAGCTTTCTCCCTAAAGTGGGGAACAAGGGCATATATGCCTACTCTTCATCTGTCCATTAGACTTTGAAACATAGGTCTAAACCAAAATAGTCTGGCAATAAAATGACACAACTAGGATAGGATTGGCACGGCAGAAGCAAAATCTTTATATGTAGATGAAATGATCATCTACAGAGAAAATACTAAGAAATCTCTAGGAGCCCCTAGAACTTGTACTTGAATTTAGCAGGATTAGAAAACACAAGGTATATTTAAAAATTCAAGTCTGTGTATACTTGCTATAAATGAAGAACTGGATATTGAAATTTTAAAGTTATGGAGGAGTACAAAGGACCCAGAAAAGCCAAAAACAAAAACAAAAACAGTGTTGGAAGACATTTAGCACCCAATTTTAAGACTTCTTCTAAAGCTACAGTAATCAAGGCAGTGTTGGTGTAAGGAAAGACATATAGATCATTGGAACAAAACAGAGAATCTAGAAATAGAACCACACATATATGGTCCACTGAGTTTTGAAAGATTATTTAACATTAGCATTTTATAGAATATAAACTCGATTCAAGAGCCGAGGAAGAGATAGTGATTTCAGCAAATGGTACTAGAACACCTGGTATCTCTGTATAAAAAGTTAACCTCAACCCTTTTTTTCCATACATGAAAATAACTTGAAGGGATCTATGAACCTGAATAAGAAAGCCTAAAAGTATACAACTTTAAGAAGAAATTATAAGGGAAAATATTTATGAATTCAGGGTAGGCAAGAACTACCTAGGATACAAAAGCCATGATGTATAAAAGAAAAAATTTGATAAATAAGATTCCATCAAAATTTAGTACTTTAAATGACATCATTAAAATGAAAAGTAGTCCTTAAACCGACCATATTTACAATGCATATAACCTATGAGCAGAATATATAAAGAATTCTTAGAGCTCATTAATAGACAACCCAATTAAAAAGTAGACATAAGATGATAAACAGCCAGTACAGCACAAGGAAAGGTGTGCAACTCTAGAATCAGAAAAATACTAATCAGTACAATAATAAGACTGAATTATACACTCATTAGGGAGATGAAGTCAAAAGTTTTAAAAGCCTTGTCATGACTTTTTCTTTTTGTTGGATTCTCCCTCTTTGTGTTTAATTTGTCATGCCCGATGGATTCATTCTGCTGGGTTTCCTGGGGGTGTGATCCTCATTGTCTTTTCCTAGGGGATTGTCTAAAATTTTTGGAGTGCCGGTTTGGTATTCATGAAGTTCCTGAGGTGCTCTTTATCAAGAAAGCATCTTATTTCTCCATCCATTTTGAAAGATAGTTTTGCAGGGTACATCAATCTGAGTTGGAGGCTGTTTTCCTTTAGGGCTTGAAATACATCACTCCAAGCTCTTCTTGCCTTTTGCATTGAGAAGTCTGCTGTGATTCTGATGGGCTTTCCTTTACATGTGATTTGTTTCTTTTCTCTCACTGCTTGCAGAATTTTATTCTTCTGTTGGATTTCTGGAATCCTAACTATTATATGCCTATGTGTAGATTTTTTTGATTAAGGTTAGCTGGAGTCCTATATGCCTCACTTATGTTTATGTCAAGTTCTTTTCCCCTCCTTGGGAAGTTTTCTGCCATCACTTCTGTGAACAGTTTTTTTTATGTCATCTTCACTCTCTCCTCTATCTTCATTGACTCCAGTCAGTCTTATGTTATTCTTCTTTGCATTGTCTAGCAGGTGCTGGATTGATTTCTCATGTTCCCTTACAATTTTAAAGCAATTTTTCTTTTCCTCCTCACTAATTGCAATCTTATCTTCCATATCTGAAATTCTATCCTCACATTGGTTTGTTCTGCTATGCAGACTTTTGATGGAGTTTTTAACCTCTTGGAAATCTGTTTGTATCTGTTTTATGGATTCCATTTGTTTCCTATGTTGAGATTCCATCATATTCCTCAGATCCTCTATTTTTTTAATCTGTGTCCTCTCTAGATTTATTAATCATGTCTTGCACCATGAGCAAAATCTTTGCTGTTATCTGAGTAATTATTTCTGATTTCATTTTTCCCAGATCCTCTTTTGTTGCCAGTTCAGAGAGTCCAGGTTGTTGAGTATCAGAGTGTTCCATCTCATTTCCCTGTGGGGTTACTGTAGGTGATCTGGAAGTCTGTTTTTGAGGCTTGTTTATGTGTCTTCTCATTTCCACAGCGGGGGGTGGGGGGTTGCTTCTGGTGCCCACACAGCTCACCTTCTGCGCCCTAGGAGCTTGGGATGGCAGCAGGGGAGCTTCCTTCCAGGTGCTGGGACCTGCTGGGCTTCTCTGCCCTAGGAGCCTGAGATAGAGGCAGGGAGCTTCCTTCTGGGTGCTGGGACCCACTGAGCTTCTCTGCCCGAGGAGCCTGGGATGAGGTGGGGAGCTTCCTTCCGGGTGCTGGGACTGGCTCACCTTCTTGGCCCTAGGAGTCTGGGATGGCAGTGGGGAGCTTCCTTCCGGGTGCTGGGACCAGCTGAGCTTCACTGCCCTAGGAGCCTGGGATGGAGGCAGGGAGCTTCCTTCTGGGTGCTGGGACCAGCTGAGCTTCACTGCCCCAAGTGAGATATATTCTTAAGAATGTGTTCATACACAAACTAAGGCACCCTAAGGTGTCTATTATTTTAAAAACCTGATTTGGACCTTAGTATGATCTGTATTTACATTTTTTTCTTATTATTACACCCAAGTCAAAGACTACTTAGATGAGACTAAGAATAACAAAGATTAAATCTTTAGGGACAAAGCTGAAAATTAAAGGTATTGGAAGTTACTGATATTGTGTAAGACCAACTAAGAATAAGACTTTATTCTATTGCATAACTGTTAATTACTATAGTTTGGTCCAGTGCAATAAACACACTGACTCTTGTTTCCAACCATGTTTTAAATTGGCAAAAAAAAAGGCTGGGAATTTAGCTCAGTAGTTTAGCCGCCTGCCTTGCAAGCGCAAGGACCTGAATTCGATCCCCGGAACCAAAAATAAATAAATAAATAAATAAATAAATAAATAGATAGATAGATAGATAAAAAAAGTTCAACATCCTTTTAGAATCTCATTTTGCCAATAAGGAGTCAAACAACCACAGGCCAAAATCTTTAGTTATCTTATAAAATGAATGTAATTTGACCTATCCAATAAATTTTCATCAAGAGAAAGGTATTGAAGTCAAGTAAATTTCAGAAATGCTGCCTGCATACTCTACCCTTCTAAAGATTCACAATACACAGCAGGATTTTCACAACTCATACTCCCAGCATACTTTTAGCTCCAATTATTTAACCCAAATTCAACCACCAGCCACTTACTATTTAGAGGACCCAGTAAAAGACTTTCCTAAAATACTTACCCATGCATATAAGCATGTCAGGTTCCTTGGAGTATAGTACTTACTCTTCATCATTGTTATCATCATCATCATCATCTACATCAGCAGCTAATTTTAGTTTTTTCTGTGGAAACTTATGTAATATGCTTTCTATATCCTTTTAAATTCTGTAAAATGTGTGGCAATGCCCTCTAAATTTTGATATTGTAATTTAAAAAACATATAATTGATATTGTGTACTAGGAAGAAAAGTTCTAAAGGAGTAGGGTAAGTAGGAGGGTAGGGGAAAGGAAAGAAGGAAAAAGAAAAAATATGAAAAAAGAAAAAAACGGAAACAAAGTCTCTGGAAATAGGGAAGGATGGAGGGGGTGAAGGGAGGGCAGGGGAAGGGGAAAAAATAAGAACCAAGATACATCATGTAAGATCCCAATGATGAATGTAACTGTATTTTATATCTAAAATGTACCAATAAACTTAATGGAAAAAAAAGAATCCCCAACTTTGCACTAATAACCATCCTCCCTGTGCAGCTCTTCAAGGAGAACACAGCACATGGTTGGATCATGCCTGCCATCAGGCCTTCCTGGTCATCGAGGAAGAGTTGCTTGCTGCTCCTGCTCTGGGTCTCCAAGAAATTGGAAAGCCCTTGATCTATTTCCACAAAAGACAAGGAGTAAAACCCAGAGTATTAACCCAAACTGTAGGTAATATGAGAAGACCATTGTCTACTTACCCTGTGGATCAATGATGCAGGGATGCCCATGTGCCCGAGTGCCCGAGGGTGGTAATACTTTGTGAGTTGCTATAACAGGCAGAGAAGTTTATTTTAGGCCAGTCCACCCTGTCCGCAGTCTTCACTGTGTGTCCGTCCCTCTTATTGAAGCAAATGGAGGAGCATTATCTCATCTCTGGGAGACTATGCAGTATTATCTGGTATTGCCAGACAATTCTGATGTCTAGTGTAGCAGTGTAGCCTTAAACACAGCCACTTTGCTTCTCATCATGCTAAAGAACCTGTCTGCGGTCATGTGCAGTGACCGAACAAGTTTATTCCACCCGTGCTGGTCTAACAGACCTGGAGATGCTCACAGACAGGAGCAGTTTTATGGCCCAAGGACAGTGGAGACTGTTCTTCATGGGAACTCAGAAAGACAATGGAAGCAGAGGCCTCCTGCCAGGTACCTCAGCACAGAAGGTGAGTGTTCTTAATGCTGACGAGGGCCCTCCATGTTGGTAAAGACAAAAGAGTGGCTACTCACTACATCTGAATATTCTTTTAGAGTGGTCCGTGCCCATGGAAAGAGAGGATCCCTGTATGGACTGGTTAGTTGGGTTCCTTCTGGCTTTCATGGCCTCTTGCTTCTGCTTCAGAGTTCATACAGATGCTTTCACGTTCAGACTTATGGTGCCTCTTTCTTAGGATGATACTCACATGCTTCAACCATTGTCCAGGACTTAGTTCTGCCCCTTCCCATGTCCTATTTGTCCAACAACAAGAATGACCTCTCAGTTCCAGATCACTAGTCCTAGGTCTCTGGCCAGAAAGGCATAGGCATGTCTAAATCAGGGCCAAACGGTTTCAGTCAACCCAGGTCTATGCCCAAGTTCAGCAAGAAGTGGCCTGATTGGTTATAGTAGGGGGCATTGGACCTGCAGGAAACCTTAACAAACCTCCAATCCCATTTCTGTGGGTTGTTTTTTTTATTAGGTACCAGGAATCTAACTCAGGACCTTGTGCTTGCCAGGCAGGCGCGGTGCCACTGAGCTACATCCCCGGCCCCAACCTCATTTTTTAGTTGCTTGCTTTTAGTTTGCTTTAATAATCGCCACTTTAATATATTTGGCTGGTATATTATCAGTGACCCATTAGCTTTGCTAACAGTGGCCTGGGTTATTTTGCAGGAGCTCGAAGGTCACTCTTACTGAAACCTGACTCTACACATGGGGCCTGTGCAGGTGTTTGATGGGTGAGCTTTCAACGTCAGAGGACCCAAATCTCCACCCTGAAGTCACATCGATGCTACCACTTCCTGAATGCTTCCCAAGAAGAATTATGAAAATTGATTATTTATACAAAAACTACCAAGCACTTCACCTCCAATCACCTCTCCCCAGGCTTCCATCACCCCACTTCCCACCAGTACCCATCGATGTTACCTGCAGTCTCCTGTCACCTCACATGTGACCAGCTCATAAGGAAACTGTCACTCTTTGGCAAAATTATTGTTTTAGTGACAGGCAGACTGCACAGCAGGCCAAACGGGCCTGGGTCCATAATGTTGGCTTCTGTAAATATGGGGCAGTCACTGTTTTCATGACATAAAAGGGAGGTCATGGGTGGAGGACACAGGGCTGTGGCTTGGGAGGCTGAGTGTCCAACCTGGCCTCATGCAAATCAGTGTCCTGTGGAAGGGCAACTCAGTGAGAAAATGAGGGCGGTCAGCCGGGTTTCCTCCCTCCCTAAGAGCCTCAATTTAAAATGCCCAAACTCTAAAAGTGAATTCAGTCCCTTTGAAGAGTTACCCTCAAATAAAATATTAACTTGTAAGTAAAAATGACTCATTTCTTTGCAGCGTAATACTCTGATGAAATACTCACTTTAATCTTAATTTGCCCAATAAATTTAATGGTTCTGAGGGTTAACTTGATAGAGTATGAAGGGGAAGAATGAATATAACTCTAGCTGGCAAAAGAAACCTCACCTGTCCATATTCAAAAGCAGAAACAAATATTTTATAAATTACACTGAAAATAAGGCAGAAACTTCTTACTATCATTATGTTTTAGCCCTATGTTGGGTGAGGATAATGTGTCAATTCATGTGTATATTTTATCAAATTATTGTACCTATAAAGAAAATTCATTTTTATTATAAATGTTATATTATCTGTATGAAATCACATGTAGAAAATGAAAGAGGAGGAGGAAGAGGAAAACACATTTATGTTTCTACCCAGAACAAACTGACATCTTATACTGCCAGGTCTTCTACACACCGATCTTTGGCACAGGTTTTGATTTTGTAAATGGATGAACTCAGGGCCCAAGCCAGATGTGGGGCTCACTTCTGCAGTTCCAGCACTCTGGGAGGCTGAGGCAGGAGAATCCTGAGTTCAAACCCAGCCTGGGCAAATTAGCTGGGACCTGTCTAAAAATTTTACAAATGGAGGCCCTGGGGGTGTGGGGCATGGTCCAACCTTAATCCTTCCAGGGCGCCTGGAGGGGAGGTTTCGTCCCCAGGGACGGGATGGTGCATTTTGTGTATCCTGTGTCGTGGGTCCCATGTCCTGTGTCCCCAGTAGCAGGGTCCTGCTGCTCAGGAGTGGAATCTGGGACCCATAGGGTCACAGGAGAACAGGGGCTGGGGAATCATCAAAGAAGGAGAGATGTCAAGGGGAGCCAAGGTCTCCATGGAACGGTGGCACCGAGGAAGGCTCAGCTTCCAGAGGCCAAGGCAGGAGGATCGCCCCAGCCAGGGACAAAAGCCAGGCCCCAGCCAGCGAGTCTGCAACCTGACCTGGTCCCCGAACTCTTGTGCCAAGCAAAGCAGGCTGGGTGAGGCAGGAAGGTCAGGCTCCACCCAGGAGACAAGCGAGTGTGGATAAACCTACGGTCGAGTGGGTCCGGGGACACTGGGCCATAGGTGCGACCAGGCACTTGCTCCCTGCCCACATGGAAGCACTAGTGGATGGCGGGGGACAGACACTGAGCACCCCGAGTGCCACCTGTGTAGCAGAACTTAGATACTTAGTATTGTAAAGGGGCTCAGCCTTTTCCACGGTCACAGGCTAAGGTTTGTCTGCAAGGCAGGCTGGGTGGCTAGTCACAGGACTCCCTCCCACTTGCAATGTGTTCTGTGCAGAGTTGTGTTTTAATAATTAAGTTGAAAAAACAACCAGCTTATTATAATACTCAATTACTAAAAGCAAACTTCAAAATGTTTGAATATAGAAAATTATAAGATTGATCAAATTGGACTGTAAATCATATATAGCTGGATAGATATTGGGCTGAAATGTTTCCCCATTTGATTTTCTGGCCCAATAACAGAAAGGCAAAAGCTTGCTCCTTCTTCAGAAAAACCCTCAGAGTCACAGCAGCTCATGTGTTGGGCATTCCAGGGCTCAGGCATAGCGCAGTACACACGCAACATCCGTGTCCACATTTTCTGTCCTTAAACACACAGGCAGCATGGGAAGTGTGCAGAAACATGATAATGGAAAATAAAAGACAGCCGGGGGGAGTTGCTGTGAGGAGCACACTTGGATGGCCAGGGAGGGTCCCCTGCACTTGGTAAAGGGAAGGACCAGTCACATGGCTCAGTGACAATGAAGGGGACACATGCTGGCCCTTCAGAGAAGTCTTTCCTCCAAGGGACCTGTCTTGTGCATGTGTCACACAAGGGTGCAGAGAACCCCGAAGAATGGCCATGGGAGAGCATTTCCAGGGCCACCCCAATGTACCTGGCAGGGTTTGACAAATTATCAGCGTGCATACAGCAGCAAAGATCACATTAATTGTGCAAGAGCATGCCAAATGAAAGTTTCATCTTTCAATATAAAGCTGTTTGTATCATTGAAAGCTCTGTTATTGTGGTTTTTTCTTTTAAGACAAGAGTTGTTCATGTCTGAGTTGTTCTTTCTAAACTAAAACCTCAGTATTCAGGTTTAATTGCAGTGTTGGCACTTTGCAATTAATAAGTGGGTTTTGGGTTGCAGTTTGGACACTCAGTCTCTAAAAGGTTCACCATCACTGTCCTATAGCAACTACTAAAAAAAATAACAAAAGAAATAGTGAAGAAATCATTAAAGGGAATGAAATGGTACACTAGGAAATATTCACTTAAGGCAAAGGAATTAAAGAAGGAACAGGAACAAAAGAGATATACAGAAAACAAAAAAGCATAATAGAACTAAATGTCAACAATAATATTAAATGTAAAAGGATCAAAAAATCTAACCAAAAGACATAGATTGTTTCACTAGGGAAAAAGAAAAGTTTAACCTTATGGTGTCTACATGAGACAAATTTTAGATTCAATGATACAAAACAAGTTGAAAGAAAAAGAATGACAAAGGATATATCATACAAAAAACACCCATTAGAATGCCAGAGTGGCTATAGTAGGTAACATCAGACAAAACTTTAACAATACATTTTAGTAGAGATAGACTGAGCCGTCTTACAATAAAAACAGGATTAGTGTACTAGGAAGATAAACTAAGCATAAATATGCATGTGTATAATAAGAGAGTTCTACCATACACATAACTGGAGGGATAAATGGACAACTTAATAGCAAAACTTGGAGAATTTGATAATTTTGATATTTCAAAAGTAGACAGGACAATTAAGCAGAAGATCAGCAGGGAAACATGTGACTTGAATTCAACACCATAAACTACACAGACCTAACCAGCACCTACAGAACAATTCAACCACTACAGAACACATATTCTTCTCACCTGCACCTGGCAGATCCTCCAGGACCGACCTGTAGGAACCATGTGTGAGACCATAGAAACATAAAAATATTGATAAGCGTGGAAATAGACATTCTGATTGGTAGGAATATGGGAATCTGTAATGTTTCATTTTGCTTTGGTTTAATTGCTAATTTTCCTATAATAAGCAAAGTAAGAAAATGACAACTGATGATTAGTAATGGAGAAGCATGAACCCAGAGAGAGGGAAAATTGCTTCCTCTCATGTGGACTATTGAATATTTGCCACACAGCCTGTGACTGTGGCCATGCAGGTAGTGTCTTGGGACATGGGTGGCCCTGAAATGTAGGCAAATCTGGCCAAGGCCGAGCCAGGACTTCCGCTTAGCCAACCTCAAGCACACCTCCCTGTTGGATGCATCCAGGATCCCCTGTGACCCCACCTCGCTGAGGATATTTCAGGCCAAGACTACGAAATTAGCACAGAGCCATCTGTACTGGTCAGGACAAGTTTTTTCTGTCTTGGTCCCTGTCCTTTTGCCTTGAGCCAACTCAAAGACAGACAGGGAAGCCAGAGGATGCCTCTATGCATATAGAGGATATATGTACCTTCAGCATGTATTGACCCAGGTGCGATGTTCGTGGCACACACCTCTTCTCAGGCTCACCACGAGCCTGGCCTAGAGTTTGAAGAAAAGAAAAAGGAAACAGTAAACTGCAAACTCTCAATTTCTGACTTCCCAAATTTTTGATTCCCAGATGTATGGGCCCAATGGAGAATTCCAGGACCGTGCTATGGACCTAAACACAAGCTAGCCTGAAAATCAGGGTCAGAATGACACGATTCAGGACCCAAGCATGGCCCTACACCAAGGGTATGAGATGGATCTGCATGTCGTGTAATCAGAAATCAACACGAATACAGTGCTCTTCATTTACACAAACAGCTCTGTCTTTCAGCCCTGGGAGCAGCTCTCCTGCCATGGCCCCTCTGCCCCTGAAAATGTACGCCTGCCCCAGATCCATCTCCAGCCCCTCTGTGGTCCGGAGCACCTCCCCGCTGCTGAGCCAGCCACTGTCTGCGGTCGTGCTGGACAGACCAGAGACACTGACAGATGAGGGCCTCTGCAGCTTTGCAGTCCCTCATGCCCTGACCTCACTCGTCCCTAGCCACAGCTTCCAAACCAGCATCACTTCCAGGGACATGGACACAGCAGCCAAGTTCCCCGGAACTGGGGCTGCCGCAGTTAGGGCTGCTGGCTCTGGGGCTGGGATTGGCACTGTGTTTGGGAGCCTCACATCAGTTAGGCCAGGAACCCTTCTCTGAAGCAGCAGCTCTTCTCCTACACCATTCTGGCTTTCGCCCTCTCAGAGGCCATGGGGCTCTTCTGCCTGATGGTGGCCTTTCTCATCCCTTCTCCCCCTCACCTAGTTCTTTCTCCCGTGTCTCATCTGCCCATGTGTTCCCCTCCCATACACTTCCCCAGGCTGCCTGGAAGCGTGACTAGCTCAGGGTTTGACAGAGGGAAGACAAATAAACACTGTATTAATAAAGTGAAAAAAATAAAACATAAAACAAAACATAGGAGGAAGGGGTTAGTGTTGGGGGCAGGGGGCGACAAGGGGAGAGATGGCAGTGGGCGGAGCCCGGGACAGGGTGAGGGCACAGGACTGAGGTGGAGCTGACTCAAGGTGAGTGTGGCAGGGGGTGCTGGCTGGAAGGGGCTGGTGATGGAGGGGCCAGCGGCCAGGGCTCCACTCCGAAGGAAGGGGTTCTAGGCCTTGGCTGCTGGCAGTGCGGGTGTGGCCGGCTCACTAGGGAGTCCAGGTCCATGAGGGCGGCATTGGGGCCCAGGAACGACTCTGGGTTCTTCCATGTGAGGGACATGTGGGATGAGGGTGGGAGCTCCCCACAGCAAAGAGCCCAACACCCCACTCATGTCAAAGGCCCCTGGGCGCCTCTCCTGCTAGCAACTCCAGCTCCTCCGTGCTGCTCCCCGAGGCTGGCAGGGCCGTGCGGACTCGGTCACAGTCTGAGAACTCATCAGGCTCAGTGTCAAAGCCCCCCACCCGTACTCCTGCAGTGCCATTGGTGCTCGGCTTGGCAGGTGACCCTCCCCACAGGTTGGAGAAGGCTGGCGCCCTGAGCCCAGGGATCCGAGGCTGGAGTCTGCTGACGGAGGCCACGCCCTCGGAGCGTCCCCATGGGTCGGGCCTGGGCGCCTCTCCTGGTGCGGGGACTGGTGTCCCGCTTCATGGGTCAACTGAGGGCCTTGGAGGCAGCAGACCTCCAGGGGTCCCTAGAGGCTAGCATGGGAGCTGGACTGCCCCAGGGGTCAGCAGCTGGAGGGACAGCGGGTCCCCCCCCAGGAGTCCAAGGCAGGGGCAGCTGCAGGGACAGCAGCAGTCATGGGTGTTCCCCTCCCCCACACCCCCACGCTTGGAGGCTGGTGCAGGAGTGAGCTGAAAAGATGTCAGGCCCGTTTGTACATGATACCTGACATGGCCTTCCCCTTCCCTCCTCCCTGGATGGGCATGCCCCTGCCTCCACCCTTTGCCTTCCTCTTATGCCTTTGCCCCTGTGAGTTTTGCTGGGCTGACCACAGAGGAGCTTCAGGCTCTGGAAGGCCGCAAGTAACAGCACTTGGAGGCCAGGCTGCAGAGCCTGCGCAACATGTGCACACTGCTGGACGCCGTCATGTGGATGAACCAGTACCTCACTGTGCTAGCCTTCTTGGGGCACAGGCTCCCGGCCCAACACTTCAGTCAGCCCCATGGAAGAGACTGCTTCCACGGGGTCGTTGAGGCCTCCACCAGCACTCCCACTTCTGGGGACACCACCCCATCCCAGCCCAGGAAACGGAAAAGCCTCCAGCTCCCGAGTCGGTGGGCACCGAGGAGCTACCGGAGGATGGACAGCCAGATGCTGCAGAGCTCTGCCGCTGCCGCCTGCAAAAGCTCAAGTCCCCTGTTGCCCGGGGACTTTGCCCCAGTCCTGCCCTGCAGCCCTCACTTGAACGCATCTTGTCACCAGATGCCAGCTCCCTCTATCTGACCAGCGAGTCCTAACCCCAGCTCTGACAAAGAGGAAGCGGCATTCCTGAGGCCAGCTGGAAAGAAGGCTGTTTCCTGTTGGCCCCACTCCCATGGGGATGCTGGTCCGTTCTGCTGTCCTCTCCACCTCTGCAGCACTGTGCTGTGCTAGGGCTTGGCTAGGCCTGGCAAGGCAGAAGGTTCAGCCTCTAAGAGCCTCTTCCCCACCCTTTCTGGGGGAAGGGCAGCTCCTCAGAGTCCTACTGTGTGTGAGGGGTCATGCTGCAGTTCGGGACAGCATTAGCTCCCATTCCCAAGTGTGGATCCCAGAAGGGCTGGAGGCAGAACGGGAACTTGCTGCTGGCCTTCTGGCCAAGACTGGTACCAATCTCCTCTTCATACTTCAGTCTTCCCAGAAGCCCCTTGTGGCGGTAGCTGTGCCCCCATGCCCTCTGGCATTTCCACATCTTCCTGGCAACCACATATCTGAGGGAAATGGGGGGGGCAAGAGGGCAGCACTGAGGGACCCTGCCTCTCCCCCAGGCCCTTTCCCCAGCAGCTTCTCCAGTGAGGCTGAGCCACCTCACCCAGCAGCCACTGCCCAGCTGCACCAGGGCTCAGGGCTGGCGTCCTGCTCCTCAACCACTGCAACCCAGAATCCAAGAAAGCCGCTGTTGAGCCTGCAGGACTTTTCTTGAGTTAGGATTGGAGCAACTTCCTCACCTACTGGCTTTCGGCTTAAATCAATTTTTGGAATTCTGATGCTTGACCCCAGGAAGGAGGAGCATGAGTGCTGGCTTCTGGCATTTCTAGTTTAGAACAGGCTCTGGGACAGGAAGGGAACATGGGAGCCCAGGACTGCTTGCCCCTGTCTTTCTTCCCCTCAGTTTGGTGTTACAGAGTTGCTGGAGACAGTTTCAGATGATTATTTAATTTGTAAATATTGTACAAATTTTAATAGCTTAAATTGTATATACAGCCAAATAAAAACTGGCATTAAACAAAATTTTAAAATAAAAAAATTTAAAAAATATTTTTATTTTATTAAAAAAGTTTTGCAATCATATTATACTTTTTGCATCTTCTATTTACATCTTTAATTAGAATTCTGAAGATTTTATCATCCACCTGTGAGAGCCAACCTGACTCCATTTTGTGCCTCATCACCGTTCCCCCCATTTCTTGTAGATTCCAGGTGGTTGCCTCCCCCTCACCCCTTGGGAGCCCCCTCAGTTGATGCTACTGTACCCCATGTGGTGGAGCATTCCGAAACCGTATGTTATCTTTAAAACCTTCTCTTTTGGTAGAGCAGTCTACCACTCTATGTTATCTTTGTAACCTTCCCATTTGGTAGAAGAGTCAGCGAGTATATGTGACCTTTGTGACCTTCCGATGTGGTAGAGCAGTCTGCCGCTATGCGTTATCTTTACAACCTTGTGAACAGAACGCTCTGCACCTGTGTGATAGTTGGTTCCAACTAAACTGTGTGAAACTTCCCCGGCCCCACTAGCTTAGCAAAGTTCAGCTCCTGTGAGATTCCGCTTGTGCTCCCCCTCGCCCTGAGCCCTCCACAACTAGAAGAGCCGCCTAAAGGAGACTCTCAAGCCCATTTTCATCACCGAGAGTTTGTCCAGCATGAGCACTCTCAGTCGCTGGCAATAAAGATTCAAATTGGGCTCAAAATGTAGCGATTCTCTAGACTCTCTCATGATTTAGTATAACATATCGGCTTTACACAGCTTTACACAGTACATGATTCCAAAATTCTTCACCCGTGTCTCTAAAATAATGCAGAGCCATAATTTTCCTGCTGTAACAACTTCGCAGAAAAGCACAAGGAAATCAGGATATTGGTGCTTCACTGATAATTTGGAGAAAGCTTTTGCATGTCAAATCACAAATTCTTCCTCGAATGACATTCTGGCTAAGAGAGCTTTGCCTTGGTGAATTTAAAAAAATTCCCTCAGGGATAGTATTAAGATTGACCAGGCTTCTCTGTGTTCTCTTCCTTTGAACAAATGAACCAATGTAGTCCAAGTCACATAAACTCTGAATTTTGATCGCCTGCAGCCTAACTGCCTGGCCAGCTTCGTAGGGTTGTAGTGAGGAGTCCAGCAACATGAGGCAGTATCTTGAGCCCCTCTTCTATGTGCAGACTTCGGGGCCTGCCCGTCCCCTCAGGCAGCTCCTCTGCTTCTCACTTCCCACCTGGCTGCCTCAGCTCTGCTCCCCTCCCTGTGCCCTCTGTCCTGCTCTCACCCAGCCCTTCCTATGAGCCAGGGGCCTGGGGCTTGGGAGCCCTCTTCCTCCTGGTGGGTGTCTGCTGAGTGGGCTGAGCATCTCTCACTCCTGTGCCTGCTAGAGAGGCCCAGAGTGGGGCAGGGGAGGCCTGGGCATGGCAGGCCTGAGAACCAGGGCAACGGTGTGGTGTCTGCTGAGCTGGAGACAGGACTGTGGAGAGACACCCCATCCTCCCAAGGGGGAGCCGGGCTGGCTCAGGTGTCATCTCGCCAGAGATACATGTACCAAAGCATGGCATTGGTGCCCGGGGGGGAAGATGATGACAACCAGTCATCCAGCGCTTTGGCCACTGGGACCCAGTGAGCAAGTAGCAGCCAGACCTCGGGCCCTGTGTCCGCCTGGAGAATGAATAGTTCAGAGAAAATGTGCTGTGAAACCTGGCAGACAAGGCCTTCAACTGGTCCATCTGGCCCTCCCGGACCAGTGGTTCTTCAATGGCATTAGCAACTACCTCGGAGCAGAGATCCTGTTGCAGCTGAGGATCCCTCCCTTTGAGAAGGCGTGCACAGTCCTGGAGGCCCTGCAGGGACACCAGCTAAGCCCGGAGCTCACTCTGAGCCAGAAGATCAGGGTTAAGCTGCAGAACCTGGACCTGCTGGAACTGTGCCACTCAGTGCCCAAGGAAGTGGTCCAGCTGGGGAGCAAAGGCTATGGGCCAGAGCACAGAGAGGAAGTCTTCTCTGCCTTCAGAGCCTGGCTGGAGTGCTATAGCATGCCGGGCATGAGCTCCGCGCTGGACCGGAATGGCCACACCATCTGATTCCATGGGGATCCGGGCCCCTGGCCCACAATGGGGCCAGGTCCCGAAAAAAGAAATCCCAGGAAATCAGCCAGCACCTGTGGACGGAATGGAGCACCTTCCACCTCCAATCAAGGCCCCTCCTAAGATGCCAAGGGCCCAGAGACACCTTCCTGAGATGACTGCAGCCCGGCAGCCTGAGAGGTCAGGGGTGTGGCCTTGACAGGGATATTGGTACCTGGCCTCTTCCTGACTCTCTGCTTCCCAGGTGCTAGGAGGTGAGGGGCTTCCTCCTCCAACACTCCTGCCACGAAGTGCTGTGCTGCCCCAAGCACACAGTTACCCTGGACGGACACCTCTGCTGATGAATGTCAAGTGTCCTGCCACAGCCTGGAAAGCTATGAACACAGCCCTCTTGGTGCCAATGCTGCCTCTCCTGGTTTGATGCCCTAGTCTGTCTTCCTCGCTAGATGACAGCATGACTGAGAGCTTGTGGGATCCAGACTGGAATCCCAGCTCTACCCTGCTCTGGCTGTGGAAATCTGGGACTTCACCTTATCCCTCCATGATTCACGCTCCTCGTGCATAAAACCCCGGTGATCCTGACAGCAGGAAGAGGAAGAGCAGCACTGGGCACTGAGCACTCTCAGAGGATCACAAGCGTCACTGTGCTGAAGCTCTGCTGACTGTGCTGGCCACATGGCAGAGCTGTTTCTGGTTGTTGGCACTGAATCGATCCTCAGCCAGCTGCTCTGGGGCAGAAGCTGCCTCACTTGATCCCTTGCCTGTCTCCATGTTCTTCAATCCTGTGGCCCCCTCCTGCTGTCACACGCAGAAGCCCTCAGCATTGGGCCTGTACCACTGGTGTCTGTAGTGCCCGCACCACTGTCCTGGCTCTGAGTGTCCCCGACATCTGTGCCATGAACGAATCTCTACAGTGCTGATGGTGCATGGGGAAAAGACAGGCCAAGTTTGAGAGACGTCCTGGAAGCAGACTGCCTTGGGCTGGGGCCACCCATGTCCTCAATGACAGAGGAGGAGGTGGGGAGGCCACAGAGATGTTAGCTATGGGGCTCGGGGCCTAGGACCAGGTCCGTTGGGCTGCGCTGATATCTGGGCCAGGATGCTCCGTGGGTGGGACTGGGATGATGTGGAGACGCTGTCACACACCTGTCTGGTGACTGGGCAGGGGAGGCTCCTACCATGAACTCAGTGGACAGAGGATCAGTGTGGCCTCTGCATATTCCTGGGCTGCTCACGGCATGGCCGAGTCTAGGCTTCTGCACGAGGGCCGGGGGAACAACACAGTGTCCCCATCCACAGAACAGGCAGTACTGCCTCTCTTCACCTGGGCTCAATGTCCTTCCAGCACCAACTCGGTGGCTTCTTAATGGAAGCCCTCACATGTGGACGTGCCAGAAGGTGAGCAGAGAGAAGCTCCAGGCCATGGAGGTCTGTGGGATAAAGTCACAGCTGTGATCAACAAAGCCCACCCTCACCCGGCCCCCACATCTACGTGCACCCAGTTGGGAGGCTGTGGTCTGGGGGCTCCAAGGTGCCCAGCACTCCCTGGTCCTAGGGGAGCCTCCCTGGGGCAGAGGGACACAAGTCAGGGAATCCCCTTCCTGCTGCTGCTCTGTCTTCCTCCCACTGAATCTCAGCTCCTGATGCCCACACAGCCTTCTGTGCTGCACACCCCCCTCCCTCCCACAGGATGCATGGGTGTCCTTGACCTCTCCTTTCCCTCCAGCTCCCTAGACAGGGCTGTAGGGTGACTCACCATGGCCTCCTCCTTCTTGGCTAATCCCCCATGAGCAGGATCGCCACATCTATGGAGTCACTTCTCAAGGATCTGTACTAAAAATGCAAGGAGATGTGTGAAATGGACACGTAGCAGACATGTGGAAACATCAGATGCTATTGTTGGCTGCGGTCACCCCCACCCTCCTCTGCAGTAGACCCCACAGCAAGTCCTCCTGTCCATCTGAGACTCTTCCCTATGACCATGACTCCTCCATCCCTCTGCCTTCCTCTCCTCCCTGACAATTGAAAAGACATCATCAGGACACAGCCCACTCACAGGAAGCTCTTCAACCTCCCTCCCTCCTTGAGGGTTGTCTGGGTCTCTGCTGGGTACTACTTACATTGGGGCCACCTTGTGTTGGTGGCGCCCTGAGGGTGGCAGGCAGCAGCAGCATAGGGCTGTCAGGCAGCCTCTGATGCTCCTCTTCAGAGCCTTCCAGCATCGCCTCCCTCTGCTGCTAGGGGTGGAGGTGGGGCTGGAGCTAGAGCAGGAAGCCCCAGGGCCAGGCTGGCAGAACACCCTGGGAGCGGCAGGGATAGGCTGGCAGGACATGCCGGGAGTTGGGGTCCCGGGGATGGGAATGGGTGACTGGGAGTCTCCGCTGCCCTGCCTTCCTGTGGGCTCCAACCCAGGAAATAAGAGGCCCGTGCAGGTGACAGGTGCACTGGCACTCCTCCGGGGGATGTGAGATGAGGGTGCAGGAGCTGTTGAGGGTGATGCTATTTCTTCATCTGGATCCTCATCCTCAGGTGCACACACAGGCTTCACCCGATCCTTAAGGGCGGCCCCTGGAGTCCCTGGCTCTGCAACAGCAGGAATGTGTCCATCTCCTTTCTCCTCGCTGAGTTGATGACCTTCAGTGGGTTAAATCCCATGCCATCCAGATCATTGAGGATTGCCATTTGGGGGGGCATAGGGAGCAGCTCAGGACTGGGGGGAGGGGCATCTTGGAGCCAGTGGTGCTGCAGCACCTGCTGCGCTGTTGGCCGCATCCTGGGGTTGAAGCACAGGAGGTTCCAGATGAGATCTTGGGCATCCCGGGAGATGGACTGGGGGCAAGAGCACCTCCCAGATAGCATAGTTTGGACCATCTCTGTTTTATCCCCATTAAAGGGGAGCTGCCCTGTGAGCAGTTCATACAGGATGATGCCAAGGGCCCAAACATCCAGGGGAGGGCCTGTATACCACCCACGCAAGAGCCGCTCTGGGGCACAGTATTTCAGAGTGCCATAAGTCATGATCACCTTCTTCCCAGGGAAGCACCTGGATCCCGCCCCAAAGTCACAGATTTTGGCGTGACCTTGGGAATCAATTAAAACATTTTGGGGTTTGAGGTCCCCGTGTACAATTCCCTGGGTATGACAATAATCCACGGCTCCCACGATATCTCGAAATATCCCTCGGGCCTCCTCCTCCGGCAGCCTGTGGTTTTCAGTCCTGAGGATCCGTTGCCGCAGGTTTCCCCCCATCACATACTCTAGGACCAGGTATACTTTGTCGTAGGTTTCGATGACCTCCAGTAGCTGCACGATGTTAGGGTGCTGAAGGTCCTTCAGGATCTCCACCTCTGATACAATGTAGAATGCTGGCTGCCTTGCCTTCACTAACTCCTTCACGGCGCCCAGCATCCCTGTGCCACGGTGTTTGGCCAGGGAGACCCTACCAAACCTGCCATGGCCCAAGGGGCCCAGCACCTCATAGTTTTCCTGGAGGCTGAGAATGGTGGAGAGGCCCAGCCAAGGTGGTCCCTCACCCCTACCAAACACAGGCCACATCTCGGTGGAAACAGAAGCTCCACTCTCCACACCACCAACCCGATCACCAAATCACCACCAACACTCGCCGTCCGACTCCTACGTCACCCACAAGCGATCCACCTGAGCCTCGGCCTTATATAGCTAACAACTGTGACCTCACACTGGGTCCTGTGAGGTAGCGGAACCAATGGGCCCAGGCAGACCTGGCCACACCCCCTAGGGCCACCTCACTCTTGCCCACAAGGACCCTTTGTTTGTCATAAAAAAGGTTACACAGTCCTTGCTTGTGTGGGTTATGGAGATTTTAACTTTTTAAGTTTTTTTTTAAGTAAGTTTTTAAAAATGAAAATCTGGAGGCTGCTCCAAAATCCTTTTCTTTTCTGCTCTGAGAATCTGTGATACCTTTTGTTTTTAGAGATCTCATGATGTCTACACTCAACATATCCAATTCCTTTTTCTTTAAATTCTTGCTGGTCTCAGAGTGATGCTACAATTTCATTGCCATTAGAATAATGTAATGTTCTGTTTCTGAAACCTGTCGAGGCACATTAATGCCTATGAAGCTGGCAGGAAGATACCTGTCATAATCACTTCCCCCAAAGACAATTGATAGAGAAGTGCTATGCACTTAGACAGGCCCTTGCCTTGCCTCCTCCCCTCCTCCCCCACAGAATGTTTTGTTTTGGAAACGTCAGTTTGTGCTGCTGGGCTCCTGCCCAATGCAGCAAAATGGCTTGTGACTGAACTGTGTGACCTTTCATGGATGTTCTGTTAAGCTCCGCCCCCTCACAAGACGGTTCTGTTAAGCTCCACCCCCTCTCAGGAATGGTCTGTAACTTGGTCCCTCTGCTTCAGGAATGTTCTGTAACTCCACCCCTGATTCAGTGATCATGCTCACATACCCTGTGGGTCCCTATCTAAGGAGGCTTTCATTTCTGGTTGAGCGCCCAGACTCCTCTGAGCCCGCCAGGGTTCGCTGGTGTGGTAAATGGTTTTTTCCTACCTCTTCAACTAGCCATTGGATTCCCGAGTCTTCAAATCATGAGAGTGATGTTCCAGAACTGCCACACTGAGCTGTAAAGTTCAGCTGTGCCTCAGAGCTGTGGCACTTGGCTGCAATGCTGAGCTGTAAAACTCAGCCATGCCTCTGAGCTGTGGCACTTAGCTGAGACACTAAGCTGGAACACTTGGCTGTAGCACTGAGCTGCTCTGCTCTGCTGCAATAGTTTTGCAGGATGTCTCAGTCTGCGTTGGAAGTTGTGGTCTTTTATGGCTTGAAACACTTCACTCTATACTCTCCTGGCCTTTCAGGTTTGTGTTGAGAAGTCTGCTGTGATTCTAATGGTTTATGTTTATAAGTGATCCACTGCTTTTCTCTAAGAGCTTTTAAGATTGTGTTCTTATCTTGGATTTTCTGGATATTGACTATGATGTGTGGTGGAGAAGTTCTTTTCTGACTGTGGCTACTTGGTTTCATATGCCTCACTTATCTGTAGGTTAAGTTCTTTCCCCACATTCTGAAAGTTTTCTGCTCTTTTTTCCATAAACAGAGTTTTATGCCATTTGCGCTGTCTTGCGATTTTTCACTAATTCCAATTCGTCTTGTCTGCACTGTCCAGCAGCTGTTGGATCTGCTGTCCATGTTCAGCTGTTATAAGGTATCTCTGAGTACTTGGTCACTGGCATCAGCCCTGTCTTCTAGTTCTGATGTTCTGTCCTCGTGATCACTTGTGCTGTAATCTCTTGGTTTTTTGTTTACTACCTTTTCGTGGACTCTAATTCTTTGCTAAATCACTCATTCCTGTTCTGTGTCATTTTGCTTGTCAGCTAGCACTGTATTCATGTCTTTTGTAAACTCATTAATCATTTTGTTTAATCTCCCTTTTTATAAGTTTGAATAATTCAGAAGTTCGGGGTTTTTTTTCTCCCCCATGGATCAGCTTTGGGAGGACCTGGAAGTTTTCAGAGGCATTGTGTTGCCTTCTCTTCTCATTTCTTGCCTTGGTTCTGGGTATGGGGGTGGTGACTGCCTCACTGATTATGCCCAAAGTAGGCTGTAGGCAGTGCAGGCTGTAAAGAGTCAAGCCTATGACTGGCTTGTTTAAAGAAGTGAGTCTGACTGAAGCCTACAGGACTCCTAGGGTCATTGTGGGTAGCATGTGGGCCAACATCACCCCCCTTGCCAAGAGCCATGGCAGAGGCCAAAGAGATGCCCTGTGAAGCTGTGGGGCTCAGTGGGAGGTAACATAGCAGCCAAGGTTGGGGTGACTCAGACCCAAATTCCATTCCCCACATTAAAACCTTCTTTACTAAAAAGACAAGGTTAATTATTTTTTGAGACAAGGTTAATTATTACCCATAACCTATGTTTTTTCTGTTCTGTTCCTAATTCAAGAATGCTTTGTCTCCTCCTTTATAAGCCTTGTCTACATCAGCAACATATCCATAGCATCTCGATGTAGCCCCTTTACCTCAATCTTAACTATGATGTCACCAACAAATATCAGCAACTTGGGTTGGCTGTGGTCTTTTGCTGCCTGCTCAGCACTGGCCATCCTGGCTCCCCATTTCTCTCTTTAATTCTGCCTCTGATTTTTTCTTTCAGTCATGCATCATAGTACACAGCAGTAGATCGGGACCTGCTGCATGGGTCTCCAGTGTGTGTGTGTGTGTGTGTGTGTGTGTGTGTGTGTGTGTCTGTGTGTGCTGTTGTTTCCAGTTCAATTATCATGGAAAGGCTTCATTGCTATTGTGAAATAGGCTTAGTGAGTGTGTGTTTTTCAGTGATGCACTCCGGTTGTGGTGAAGCATAGGTCTTTTACCCTGTTCAGTTTGTTCAAGTTTTAAGAACATCTGTATCTGTGCTTTTCAAGGATATTTGTGTGCAGATTATTTTTCTGTGATGTGTTTGTCTGTTTTCAATAATCACAGCAACAGTGAGCTCATGAGTTGGGAAATATTTTTTCTTTTTAAATTCTCATGACATTGTGTAAAACTGATATCATTTCTAACTACAGTGTTTGGTAAACTTCACCAGTAAAACTATTTGAGCCTGGAGGTAGTGGGAAGTTTTCGCCAATTCAGTTTCTTCTACAGATATGATGGTCAGGCCCATAAGTTTGAATCATTCTTGTCTTTCTTTTTTTTTTTTGGCTACAATTTCCTTTTCATTTTAGTATTGTATCAGTACATTACTTTTACTATTTCTTTGCTTAACATTCTTCCAGACCTTTTTTTAGAAACTATTGTTTTTTGCATTAAATTCTTTTATTGGTACATTGTAAGTATACAACACAATTACATTTCTCACTGGGAATTGTGCCTTTATATAATGCATCTTCGTTCTTATGTTTTCCCCATTCCTAGCCCTCCCTTCATGCCCTCCACCCTTCCCTATTTACAAAGACTTTATTTCCATTTTTTCCATTTCTCAGCATTTTTCCTTTCCCTTCATTCCTTTACCCTGCCCCTCCCACTACCCCTACCCCTTTGGACCTTTTCTTCCTATTTTACATTATCGACTATTCATTCTAATCATTGGTACATTTTAGGTATACAATATAATGACATTCATCTTTGGAAATTTGCACCTTTACATAGTCTCTCTTGGTTCTTATTTTTCACCCTTGCCCAGCCCTCCCTTCAACCCCTCCAGTCCTCCCTATTTACAAAGATTTTGTTCCTATTTTTCCATTTTCTCATATTAATCCCATTCCCTTCTATCTTTTCCCCTAGCCCTCCCACTTCCTTCCCCTTTGCCCCTTTTCTTCCTATTTCACATTACCTATTATACATTAAGTGCTTATTTACACTTCCAGTTTCTCACACCAGAGAAACTATTCAGTATTTACACATGTGTGTCCTATTTATTTCATGTAAGAGTATGGCCTCAATGTGCATCCACTTAGCTATAAATGTGTCTAATTTCTCATTTTTTATGGCTGAGTAGTACTCCATTTTATTTTAAAAAACACCTTTTCTTTATCCAGTCTCTAGTTGATGGGCATTTGGGCTGTTTCCAAGTTTGAGCTGTTACAAATTGAGCTGCTATGAACATGGGTGCACATATATCACTGTGGTATGATTCTTTTAATTCTTTGGGGAAGATCCCCAGCAGTGGAATAGCAGGGTCAAATGGGACTTCCACTCCTAGTTCTTTGAGGTATCTCCTTACTGATTTCCACAGTGCTTGCACCAGTCTACACTCCCACCAGCAGTGGAGCAGGGTTCCTCTTTCCCCACAGCCCTGCCAGCATTTGTTATTGGTTGATTTCATGATGGCAGCCATTCTTTCTGGAGTGAAGTGGAATCTCAGTGTTGTTTTCATTTGCATCTCTTGAATGACCAGTGATGTTGAACATTTTTTGTTGTATTTAGTTGCTATTTCTACTTCTTTGTCTGAGAAACGTGTGTTCATTTCAGATACCCATTTTTCAAGTGGGTCTTTAAATTTGGGAGGTCTAATCTTTTAAAGTTCTTTATAGATTCGAGATAGTAGACCTTTGTCTGAGGAAGAGCAGGTGAAGATTTTTTCCCACCTTGTGGGTTGTCTCTTCACACTGCTGGTGGTTTCTCTTGCTGTGCAGAAGCTTTTTAATAAGAAGAGATCCCATTTGTTGATTGTTTGTGCTAGTTCATGGGCAACCGAGGTTTTGTTCATAAAATCTTTTCCTACACCGATGTCTTCAAGGGTTCTACCTAACCTCTGTTCCAACTGGTTCAGAGTTTCTATTTTAATATTTAGATCTTTAATCCATTTTGATTTTAGTTTAGTGCATGGTGAGAGATACAGGTCTAGTTTTAATCTTTGGCAAGTTGAAGCCCAATTTTTCCAGCACCATTTATTAAAGAGGCTATCTTTTCCCCAGTGAGGGTGTTTGGCTCCTTTGTCGAAGATGAGATGGCTGAGTGTGTCTGGCATTGTTTCTGCATCTTCTAATCTGTTCCACTGGTCCTCAAGCCCATTTCTTTGCCAGTACCTTGCTGTTTTTATCACAGTAGCTTTGTAGTAGAGTTGCAGGTTGGGGATTGTGATACCCCCTGCCATGTCTCTGTTACCTAGAATTGCTTTTGCTATTCTAGGTCTCTTCTTGTTCCAAATAAATTTTTGGATTTTTTTCTCGGGGTCTATGAAGTATGCTGCTGGGATCTCAATTGCAATTGCATTAAATCTATATAGCAGTTTTGGAAGTATGGCCATTTTCACTATATTAATCCTTTCTACCCAGGAGCAGGGGATGTCTGTCCATTTTCTGGTATCATCTTCAATCTCTCTTTTCAGAGTGCCATAGTTTTCAGAGAAGAGGTCTTTGATTTCTTTTGTTAAGATGATTCCTAGGTATTTCAGTTTTTTGGATGCTATTGGGAAAGGAATTATTTGCCCTATTTCTCTCTCAGTGAGTCTGTCATTGGTGTAGGGGAAAGCTATTGATTTTTGTGTGTTGACCTTGTAACCAGCTACTTGACTGAATTTGGTTATTAAGTCTCGAAGACTTTTGGTGGAGTTCTTGGGGTTTTCTATATAGAGTATCATGTCATCTGCAAATAATGACAATTTGACTTCTTCATTTCCTATCTTTATTCCTTTTATTTCTTTCTCTTGTCTAATTCCCCTGGCTAATATTACCAGAACTATATTGAAGAAGAGTGGTGATAGTGGACATCCTTGTCTTGTTCCTGATTTGAGTGTGAAGGATTTCAGTGTTTGACCATTTAGTATGATATTGGCTGTTGGTTTTTCATCTATTCCAATTTTTTGTAGGGTTTTTATCATAAATGCATGTTGGATTTTGTCAAATGCTTTTTCTGCGTCTATGGAGATAATCATATGGTTTTTGTCCTTGGCTCTATTGATATAGTGTATTACATTGATTGATTTTCGTATATTGACCCATCCCTGCATCCCTGGGATGAATCCCACTTGATCAGGGTGGATGATCTTCTGCATTCTGTTTGCCAGTATCTTATTAAGGATTTTTGCATCTATGTTCATTAGTGAGATTGGCCTATAGTTCTCTTTTTCGGTTGGGTCTTTCTCTGCTTTGGGGATCAAGGTGATGCTTGCTTCCAGGAATGAATTTGGGAGTATTGCTTCCCTTTCAATTTCATTGAAGAGTTGAAACAGTAGTGGCAGTAGTTCCTCTCTAAATGTCTTGTAGAATTCAGCAGTGAAGCCATCAGGGCCCGGGCTTTTCTTAGTTGATATGCTTTTAATTACATTTTCCATTTCATTGGTTGATATTGGGTTGTTCAGAGTTTTTAGGTCTTCTTCGTTCAACTTTGGCAATTCTTCTGTATCTAGGAATCTGTCCATTTCTTTTGTGTTGTCCATCTTATTGGTGTATAGGTTCTGGAAGTTGGTATTGATGATCCTCTGGAATTCTGCTGGGTCTGTTGTCATTTCACCCTTTTCATTCCTAATTGCATGGATTTGGGCCTTTTCTTTCCTTTTTCTGACAAGGTTGGCTAAGAGTGTGTCAATTTTGTTGATTCTTTCAAAGAACCAACTCTTGGCTTCATTGATTTTTTGTATCATTCTCTTAGTCTCCATTGCATTGATTTCTCCTCTGATCTTTATAATTTCCTCCCTTGTATGAGCTTTGGGGTTGTCCTGCTCTTCTTTTTCTAGAAGCTTGAGGTTCAGCATCAGCTTTTTTAATTGGGCTCGTTCTGTTTTCCTAATGTGCATATTCACTGCTATAAATTTCCCTTGTAAGACTGCTTTCATTGGGTCCCATAGATTCTGATATGTTGTATTGTCATTGTCATTTAATTGAAGGAACTGTCTGATTTCTTCCTTAATTTCCTCTGTGACCCATTGGTTATTCAGAAGTGTGTTGTTCAATTTCCACGTGTTTATGAAATTTTTTGAGTTTCTTTTGCTATGGATCTCCAATTTCATCGCACTATGGTCTGATAATATACACGGGATAACTTCCATTCCTTTGCACTTACTTAAACATCTTCTATGTGTGAGTATGTGGCCTATTTTTGAGAATGACCCATGTGCAGCTGAGAAGAATGTGTATTCTGATTTTGTGGGGTGGAAGACTCTGTAAACATCTGTTAAGTTCATTTGTTCAAGAGTTCAATTGAGTTCTAGTATTTCATTACTTATTTTTAGTCTAGTTGATCTATCTATTTGTGACAGTGGGGTGTTGAGGTCCCCCACTTCCATTGTATTAGTGCATATACGACTTTTCATGTCTGTTAGTATTTGTTTTATATAGTTGGGTGCACTAGTGTTTGGTGCATAGATATTTATGATTGTCATCTTTTCCTCTTGGATTCTTCCCTTTACAAGGATGTAGTGCCCTTCTTCATCTCTCTTAATCAGTGTTGGTTTGAAATCTACTTGATCTGCAAAGAGGATAGCTACTCCTGCTTTTTTTCGGGTTCCTGTTGCATGGAATATTGTTTTCCACCCTTTAACTTTCAGTCTATGAGTTTCCTTTTGAATTAAGTGTGTTTCTTGTATGCAGCATATTTGTGGACTTTGCTTCTTGACCCATTCTGCCAGTCTATTTCTTTTGATTGGTGAATTGAGATCATTAACATTGACAGTTATAATTGAAACGTATTGACTTGTCATTGCCATGACTTTTTCTTTTTGTTGGGTTCTCCCCCTTTCCATTTAATTTCTTGTCATGCCAGATGGGTTCATTCTGCTTTGCTTCCTGGGGTTGTGATCCTCAATGTCTGTTCCTAGAATATTGTGTAAAATTCTTTGGAGTGCTGGTTTGGTATTCACGCAGTTCCTAAGGTGCTCTTCATCCTGAAAATATCTTATTTCTCCATCCATTTTGAAAGATAGGTTTGCAGGGTACATCAATCTGGGTTGGAGGCTGTTTTCTTTTAGGGTTTGGAATATGTCACTGCAACCTCTTGTTGCCTTGATGGTTTGTGTTGAGAAGTCTGCTGTGATTCTGATGGGCTTTCCTTTGTATGTGATTTGTTTCTTTTCTCTGACTGCTTGTAGATCTTTGTTCTTCTGTTGTGTTTCTGGAATCTTAACAATTATATGCCTATGTGTAGATTTTTTTTGATCAAGGCTATTTGGAGTCCTATATGCCTCACTTATCTGTATGTCAAGTTCTTTTCCCCTGCTTGGGAAGTTTTCTGCCATTATTTCTGTGAAGAGATTTTTTTATGTCATCTGCACTCTCTCTTGTTTCTTCATTGAGCCCAATCAGTCTTATGTTATTTTTTTTTGCATTATCTAGCAGCTGCTGGATTGATTTCTCATGTTCCCTTATAATTTTGAAGCAATTTTTCTTTTCCTGGTCACTAATTGCAATCTTATCTTCTATATCTGAAATTCTGTCCTCACATTGGCTCATTCTGCTGTGTAGACTTTCAATGGAATTTTTCATGTCCTGGAAATCTGTTTGTATCTGTTTCATGGATTCCATTTGTTTCTTATGTTGGGATTTCATCATGTTCCTGAGCTCCTCTCTAGATTTATTAATCATGTCTTGCACTAGGGACACAATTTCTCCTGTTATCTGAGAAATTATTTCTGATTCCATTTTTTCCAGATTCCCTTTTGTTGCCAGTTCAGTGGGTCCAGGTGGTTGAGTATCAGAGTGTTCCATCTCATTTCCCTTTGGAGTTGCTGTAGGTGATCTGGAAGTTTGGTTTTGAGACTTATTTATGTGTTTTCTCATTTCGACTGGGCCAGGGGGCTGTTAGTGCCTGCACGGATTACCTCCTCTGAACTGGGTGAGGTGGGACAGGGGCTGGAAGCAGTGGTAGGGAAGGTGACCCAAAAGCCCTTTCCTGTGGGCTGGGAGCAGCAGGAGGGATGGTGGCTGGGAAGCCCCTTCCTCTGGACCAGGAGCAGTGGGATGGCAGCTCAGAAGCCCCTCCTTCTAGGCCCAGAATGTTGGGAGGGATGGTGGCCTGGAAGCCCCTTCCTCTGGACCAGGAACAGTGGGACTCAGTACCTTGGTCTGGTGGTCTGGTGTCCTCTGTGTCTTTGTAGTGTGGAATCAGGTGGCTGCCTGTCTGCAACGGGGTGATTTGGTGTCTTCCACGTGACTCAGGACCTCCCAAACTGACTTTGAAGAGATAGAAAATCCACCAGGCTCAGCTCCCTCTCTGTTTCCACCCACGTCACAGCTGCCCACAGCCACTTCGGCTCTCAGCTCAGAGACGCTGGGCAAAAGTTCCCTTGCTCCCACGGATTGCTCCCTGCCTCTCCCCATTGCTTTTGAAAGATAATTTTGCAGGATGAAACAGTCTAGGTTGGAAGTTATTTTCTTTTAGGGCTTGAAATACTTCACTCTAGGCTCTCCTTAATTTGAGGGTTTGTGTTGAGAAGTCTGCTGTGATTCTGATGGGGATTCCTTTGTAGGTGATTTGTTTCTTTTCTCTAACTGCTTGTAGGATTTTGTTTTTCTGTTGGGTTTCTGGGATCTTGACTATTATATGTCTAGGTGTAGATTTTTTTTTATCGTGGCTAGTTGGAGTTGTATGTGCCTCACTTATCTGTATGTCCAATTCTCTCCTCTGTCTGGGAAGTTTTCCACTATTACTTCTGTGAACAGTTTTTTAATGTCAATTGTGCTTTCTCCTGTTTTTTCATGGACTCCTATCAGTCTTATGTTATTCTTCTTTGCATCATCTAGCAGTTGTTGGATTGATTTCTCATGGTCCCTTACTATTTTTAAGAAATCTCTATTTTCATGGTCTCTAACCATGATCCTGTTTTCTATATCTGATATTCTATCTTCTGATTCCCTTAATCTGCTGTGGATACTGTCAGTGGAGTTTTTGATCCTGCTGAATATCTGTTTGAATCTGTTTCATGTATTCCATTTCTTTCTTAAGTTGGGAGATCATAGTTTCCATTTCTTTCTTATGCTGTGTATTCATGGCTTCCAGCATGTTTCTGAGCTCATCTATTTTTTATGTTTCTGTTCTAGATCCTCTAATCATGTCTTTCACTCTGCTCACCATCTCTGTAGATATCTGGGAGATTATTTCTGCTTTGAATTTTTCTAGAGCCTCATTCATCTGTTTTGTTACTTCCTGTGCTATCAGTTCAGGGTATCCAGGTGGTTGGTTATGGGACATTTCCATCTCATTTCCCCCAGGATTTACCCTTGGTGGGGTGGAAGTCTGAGTTTGTGCCTTGCTTAAATGTCTTCTCATTTTCGTTTTTGGTACTGTCCTTGGTTTAAGTCCTGGCTTGATAGTTTGAAGTTGCTTACTGTAGGTATCTTTGTTGCTTATAATTAGAACCCTTATGGAATGATTGCTTCTCAGAGGTGTCTTCCAGATATAGCTGGTCTTTAAGTTTTGAGTCTCTAATGACTCTAAGCCTATCTCATTTTCCTTATACTAGGAAGGTTCATTGACTAGATCAATACCAACACCTTAGCCCAAGTGATACAATCAGCAACATCACTGCATCTAGTACATCTTCAAAAATGACATTTTGGTAGGTATTAATCTATCACCTTTAGCTGTGTGAATTAAATCAAGATCGAGGACCAACCCAACATATAGTGAATAAACTCTTCAATATAACAACTTTACCCTTTGGGATGGGGAGTTAGAAGGGGTTGGGGAGGGAGGGACAGATGGAAAGAAGGTTAGGGGAAGGTTAGCAGTGTGGCTAGAGGACACAAGTGAGAAGGAAAAAGAGAATAATAGGAAAATAAAGAAGAACTCTGAATGAGGACAAAAACAGGGACAAAAATTGAAGATGAACAATGTGGGAGAGCAAGAGAGAGAAAGGGAAGAGAAAAGAAAGAAGAAAAGAAGAAAAGGAGAGGAAAACAAATATTTGCAAAGAATAGGAAAATAAATTAAAGATAAGAGGAGCAAAAGAAAAGAAAAGAGAAAAAACCCCCAGACCAATAATACTAATTTTGGAAATAAAAAATAAAGATAAAAACGAAGGGCCTCTTTCAGGGTTTGTCTCTGCTGTCACAATAGACAACGTGGGTAGCAGTGTGCAAATATAAGTCAGTGAGTCTCAGCAAGCTAGTCGCAGACCCATGAGATTCAGGCAGATTTCTGTCTGCAAGTCCCAAGTTGAGCTCCTTGACTTCCTGTAGGGTTGAACTCTGGAGAGTTGTATTGCAGGTTCCAGCTGCCCTTCCCCTGAAGATAGACCCGGTCCTGACGGGATGTGAAGATGACTCCAACTTACTCAGTACAGTGGTCTGGTGGTCCGGTGTCCTCTGCGTCTTTGTAGTGTGGAACCAGATGGCTGTACAGAGGAGCGGGGGTGGGGGTGGGTGTCCAGTGGATTGCTGCCGGGGCATGGGCTGATTCGGCATGTTTCGCGACCTTGGTAGGGCATCCGCAGACCTGCCTGTCTGTAGCAGGCTCTTAATTCCATGGATTTGGGTCTTCTTTAAAAAATAAGATTGGCTAAGGGTTTGTCAATTTTATTTAATTTTTCAAAGAACCAACTCTCTGATTCCTTGATTCTTTGTATTGTTTTCTTAGTCTCAATTGCATTCATTTTTGCTCTGATCTTTATAATTTTCCTCTCTTGTACATGCTTTGGGTTTAACTCTCTCTTTTCTCAAAGATTGAGGTTCAACATTAGGTTATTTATTTGAGCTCATTCTCTTTTTCTGAGGTGGACATTCACTGCTAATAAATTTCCCTCATAGGACTGCTTTCATTTCATTTCATAAATTCCAGTATGTTGTATTGCCATTATCATTCATTTGTAGAAACTGTCCAATTTATTCTTTAATTTCACCTGTGACTCATTGGTTGTTCAGCAGGGTGTTATTTAATTTCCATGTGTTTATGTAGTTTTTGTGGTTTCTTTTGCCATTCATTTCCAATTTCATTGCATTATGGTCTCATGCATGGCATAATGTCAGTTCCTTTGCATTTACTTAAGCATGTTCTATGAGCAAGTATGTGGTCTAAATTGGAGAAGTTCCCATGTGCTGCTGAAAAGAATGTGTATTTTGTTGTTGTTGCATGGAACACTCTGTAAACATATAGTAGGTCCATTTATTGAAAGGTTTGTTTCAGTCCTGATATTTCTTTGTTGAATTTTGACTAGTTGATCTGTCTATTTGTGACAGTGAAGTATGGAGATCCCCAATTCCAATTGTGTTAGTGCTTATCTTTTTTTTCATATCCAGTAGTATTTGTTTTATATAGTTGGGTGTGCCAGTGTTTGGTGTATATATATTTATGATTGTTATCTCTTCTTCTTGGATCATTCCCTTAACAAGTATGTAGTGATCTTCACCCCTCTTAATCAATCTTGGGTTGCAATACACTTTGCCTGCAAACAGAGTAGCTACCCCTGCTTTTTTCAGAGTTCCTGTCACATGGAGTATTATTTTCTGTCATTTGCCTTTCAGTGTATAAATTTATTTTTGAGTTAAATATGTTTCTTGTAGGTAGCATATTGTTGGATCTTGTTTCTCTTTCTTTCTTTCTTTCTTTCTTTCTTTCTTTCTTTCTTTCTTTCTTTCTTTCTTTCTTTCTTTCTTTCTTATTTTTTTGTGGTACTGGGGATCAAACTTGGGATCTTGAGCTTCCAAGGCAGGCAACAACACCACTGAGCTAAATCCCTGGCCCAGGATTTTGTTTCTTGATCCATTCTTCCAGTCTGTTTCTTTTGATTGGTGATTGAGACCATTTACATTTATAGTTATAACTATATGTGTTGACTTATCCTTGTCATATTATTTTCCTGTTGTTGGTTCCTTTTCTTTCTCCTGTGTTTAATTGCTTGCCTTGCCTGGTGCATTCATTCTATTGCAATTCTTAGAATTTTTGTCTTCTTTGTTCTTTTTCAAGAATGTCCTTTAGAACTTTTTTGGAATGTTGGTTTGGTGTTAGTGAATTTCTTCAGGTGTTCTTTGTCATGGAAGTATCTTATTTCTCCATCAATTTTGAAAGATAATTTTGCAGGGTACATCAATCTGGGTTGGAGGGTGTTTTCTTTTAGGGCTTGAAATACTTTACTTCAAGCTCTCCTTGACTTAAGAGTTTGTGTTGAGAATTCTGCTGTGATTATGATGGGGTTTTCTTTGGAGGTGATTTGTTTCTTTTCTCTAACAGCTTTGAATAGTCTGTTCTTGTGCTGAATATCTAGAATCTTGACTGTTATATGCCTTGGTGTAGTTTTTCTTTCTTTTTTTCTTTTTTGATCATGGCTAATTGGAGTTCTATATGTTTCATTTATCTGTATCTCAAGTTATTTTTCCATGCTTGGAAAGTTTTCTGGCATTACTTCTGTGAACAGGTTTTTTAAATGTCCTTTGTGCTGTATTCTTAGTCTTGTTTACATCATCTAGGAGCTGTTGGATTGATTTTTTTGTGGTCTCTTGCTATTTTTAAGAGGTCTTTCATTTGATGATTGCCAATGACAACCCTGTCTTCTATACATGATATTCTACCTTCACATTCTTTGACTCTGTTGTATATAATTTTAGTAGAATTTTTAATCTTCTGAATTTCTATTTGAATTTGTTTTAGGTTGGGCATTCACAGCTTCCACAGAAAGAAGAAGCTTCTTTCTTAAGCTCCTTTATTTTTTATCTTTATCTACTATATATTGCTAATCATTTCCTTAATAATGGTCATCATCTCTTTAATTAATTTGTTACTGCCTCCATTTCTTAAAATTCAGCTGGGAAGTTTTTGATTTCTTCCACCTCAATGCTCCCTTGATTTGCTTTGAGGGAGTTGGGAGTTATTGGTTTCATCTTGCTTCCATGTTTTCTGATTTTGTATTTTTTTGTTAGTTGTTTTCTGCATTGAGGCTTGTAAATTGCTTATGGTAGCTTTATTAATAGTATTGAAACCTCCTTGGGAAATGACTGCTTTTCAGAGATATCTTCTAGGCATAGCTGGCTTCTGGCTTTTGAGCCTGTCCCAAGATCCTGCCTCTTCAATTTCTTAGTGATAAAGGGCTGCTGCCTGTTTGGCCTAGCACCCAGTTCTTTGGTACTGGACTAGAGTATTGTTTATGACCCCAAACCCCCAGACAATCTAGGTATTGGCATACAAGGAAAATCAATTGATCACAACTATGTCACCTTGGCTAAAAGAGTATGATCAGTAATAACAGTGTCAAGCATAGAGTAGAAAATGACAAACTGTGATAACTGTAGTAACTGCCACCTTTCACCATAGATACAAGATTTATAGTTATATAACAAGATCTTAAGATAAATTAGAAAATTATATACAGTAAATATCCACTCAGTAGAGTGATTTTACTCTAAAAGGAGAAAATTTAAAAGCGATAAGAGGAAAAAATAGACAATAAAAAAGAGTACGAAATTAGAAGCTAGGCTGAAGGACAAAAGAAGATTACCCAAGTCTTGGGAAACTGGTGGTGACAGGAAGGAAAGAACAAAACAAAACAAAAACCCCTAAAAACAGTGTTAGCACTCATGAAAAAACAAAAACAAGCCAAATGAACACAACCACCCACCAAAAAATAATCTCCAACAGCCAAAAAAAAAAAAAAAAAAAAAAAAAAATCCCCCAAACCAGAAATTTCCCTGTGATGTCCAGCCAGGCCACAGTTTTGTGGTAGTGTCCAATTCAAGGCATGAATCTGCTCTTGTTGGTAGATAAAGGAGACAATCTGAGCTCAGATCTGTGCTGGATAATCTCAGCAGGCCCGCAGTAGTATTAGGGCAGGGTGTCATTTCTGGTACTTTCAAATCTGGAGAAGTTTAGATTGATACTGGTCTCTGATGGTAGGGTTGGGGCCTGAGTTGTTGTTCAGCCTGCCACACTCTGTGTGTCTCTTACCAGCCTGATCATGGCGTCTTGACCCAGGATATCTCCTGCAGTTGTCCCTTACCCAGTCACTGTGGGACTTCAACCCTGGGAGATGAGCCAACCCATGGCTGCTCTAAGTTCCAGGTTCAGTTGGCCCCACCCTAAAAGGGCATTTGACCAAGCACTCTTTCCAGGGGACACAGCAGTCACTTGGACTGGAGTCATTCACCAGCTTTTGTAGCACACAGAATCCATTGCTCTTCCACTGGTGCGTTTCTCCCTGGAGGCCTCTGAGTCACCCACACTCACTGTGTCTCTATAGATTCAATCCTCCCCTCTTATGCCACAAGCTGGGAGTCAGGGACAAAGTGCAGATTGCTTCCTCCTTTTTCTGTGTTGAGGTCTGTCTCTTTACTTTTCCTATGGGTTCCAGTTTTCCTTCAGACCCTTCCTGGGTCTCAGGGACCTATCTCCCTCCTTCTTTTCTTCTTTAAGTTGTTATTTTCCAGTGTCTGGGTTCTGACTCTTGGAGAGGTTGATTTGTTGTTGCTTACTGCTGTGTCATCTTTCTGGAAGTTCTTGATATCTTAATTTTAAGATGTGTACAAATTTCTTTCTATTAGAAAATGTTTAGGGCCAGGGAGGACCCAAGTTCGATCCCCAGTACCAAAAAAAAAAAAAAAAAGAAAGTGTTTCATATTTAGAATATTTTTCTTCTTCTGATCCTTTATGGCATTATTGATTTAAATTTGCCTTTGTAGTTAAAATTTTTTTATTAGCACATATTTGCAATACATGATGTTTACATTCATCTTAGGGAGTAGGTGCATGTACTTAACATATCTTGATTCTTTTGATTCTCTTTCTCCTCTCCACCCACCTTCCTCTCTATTTCTAGATTCCCTTTCCCCATTTTCATCATCATCATCATCATCATCATCATTATCATAATCATCATCATCATCATTTAGTTCATGTTGGTGATATATAAAATTACATTCATTGTGGGTAGTTGGTACATGTACATGATGGACCCTAAGTCTTTTTTATGTTCCCTTCTTGTCCCCTCCTCCTCCTACCCTTAGTCTCTTGGTTCCCTTCCTATTTGCAAAAGATCTAACTCTCTGTTTCCTTTAACAGTCTTTTTTTTTTTTTGTATTGGGGATCGAACTCGGGTCCTTGCACTTGCACAGCAGGCGGCAAAACCACTGAGCTAAATCCCCGGCCCCAACAATCTTTTATTTTGCTCTTTATTTGCACTTTGTCTTACACAAACGAGAGAAACCATGCCATATTTAAGCTTGTATGGCTGATTTATTTCACTTAGCGTTGCAATTTGCAGGTATATCCATTTCCCTACAATTGACTCAAGTTTATCCTTCTTTATAGCTAAGTAGTTCTCTATTATGTGTAGATAACCACATTTTCTTTATCCACTCATCTGTTAATGAACATATAGGCTGTTTCCAAGATTTAGCTATTACAAGTTGTGATGCTATGAACATGAGTATGCGTGGAACACTGGGATGTGATGTCTTTAACTTTTTTTTTTCTAGGTAAGATACCTAGAAGAGGAATCCCTAGAAGATAAATAGAAATAACCTCAAAGGATAAATCTCAGAAAATTGGATCAGCTGCAAGAACAAAAGCAAAAATCAACCAATAAATAAAACTCTCCCTACCCTCCTGATACTTAGGAGGCCACTAGAAACCCTTTTCTCTGCATCCTCACCATTCATCCCTAATCCTCAGTGGTGCTGGGCTCTCGCAAAGGCAACTGGCACACCCACAGCAGAATTGAGGTCCATCTTTACGTCCCTTCGTGTCCCCCCAGCCTCCACAGGAGTGCTTTGTCCTTCATTTGTCAAGTGATTGTGACAATTCTTGTTGCCTTGGCACAAGTATTTAACAAAAGAGTCTGGAAATAAAACTAATGACATTTTGGAAGCAGAAATAGCTGCTCCTCCCACTCTCACACCTTGCTACCTCCTTAGAAAGTAAATGTGAATGTGAACTATGCTTGGTTGGCAGTAGCCAGGCATTTGGGACGAGAGCTATTTTAAGGGGCATTTCATGGTTCTAATATATTCCTTCCTCTTCTTTCTTTTCATTTTGGTCTTAATAGATACCATAAACTTTTATTCACTTCTATTTCTTGTGTTATGGCTTGAGAAATACGTGGTGAAATGAAACTGACCTGTCTGTGAGCAGAGTGAGCATTTAAGAAAATGTAGTCTTCTGTGAAGGGTGTGGCTTTGCTAGGGGGCAGGCAGGTCTTGAGAGGCCTGTCCAGGTCATGGTTTTGACTTTAACTACACGTACTTGGGTGACCGTGAGGAAGTCACATCCCCCACCTCTAAGCTTCTGTTTCTTCATCTAAAAAACAAGGGCATGGTAAACTTGGGTCATCTATAAAAAAATGGATGCACCGAGGCCATAAGGTTAAATGAAATAAACCAGACAAACGCGACACACAAACATAAGTATCACAGGAGAAACCCAAAATATAAATGATTTAAAGAGTAAAATAAAAGATTATAGGATACAGGGAGATAAAGGCTTGCAAATGAGAAGGGGAACTGGGGGGGGCAAGTGGAATTAAAAAAATAGGATGTGTTATGTACACGTAGCGACTCCTCATGATGAATGTAATCATTATGTTCAGCAAATGTACTAATAAACATAATTTTAAAAAAAACAAGGGCAGGGGACTGGATGCTTATGTTAGAGCCCTTCCAGTTTGAAATGTTCTTTGATCTCCAAAGGTCCTTATGTCCACTGACATTTAGAGATCAATTGGGGTGCTATCTTCAAGAGGAGGCTGTCATGGTTACATGCAACCTAAGAGTCCAGGGCTTGTGCAACTCCAGGGGCATTGCTGCTGCTATCATTGGTAATCCCAAAGGTCCCATCTACAGAAAATATTGAGAGCTTATATCAGTGATGGTGAATCATTTAGAGACCAAGTGCCCAAACTGCAACCCAAAACTTACTTATTTATCATAAAGTGCCTACAGTGCAATTAAACCTTAATACTGAGGTTTTAGTTTAGAAAAAAACAATTGCTATCCAATGCTCAGCTGCTGGGGCGACTTGCTTCATCTGCTGACAGAGACAGCTCTCTGTGCCTCCTGTAGTATGTGTGCCATAGGTTCACCACCACTGGTCTGTGTTGATGGAATACTTACCAGGGGAGGCATTGTTCTGAGCCTTTTCCTTGTTTATTGAGATGTGATTTACATACCATTATATTCACCCCTGTACGTTGCACAGCTCATAGATGTTTCCTATATTTGCAAAGTTGTGCAATTATTACTACAACTTTATGAAGCATTGTTCTCATTCCACTTTACAAATGAGGACCTTGAGACTCGGTGGGGTTAAGTAGCTTTCCAAGTGAGACAGCAACAGGTGAGGAGCTGGGTAGCACAGGGGCCTAGGCAGATGGACTGTAGAGCCTATTTCTGTTTTTAGCTATTCCTCTGCACTGGCTCTGCTGGGTGCCCTTAGCCCTCATCTTGCTCTTTTCAGAGCCTAAAGGCAACAAACGTCTTTATCCAGTCCCAAGCAAGGTCTGCAGTGACACTCATGGTCTGGTGGATTTTGTCTCTGCAGGTTTTCCGCTGCCCCATGACTTTCTTTGACACAATTCCAATAGGCTGACTCTTGAACTGCTCTTTGGGGGTCTTGGATGAGCTGGACCAGTTGTTGCCCATTGTTTCTGAGCAGTTTCTGCTCCTGATTTTGATGGTGATCGCCATTCTGGGGATTATCAGTGCGCTGTCCTCATACCTCCTGTTGATGGAAGCCCTAATAATCATTGCTTGCCTTATTTATTAGGTATGAGTAGGTTCTTTGTGCTTATGCGCAGGGTTTGAGGCTTGGGTGCAAGGCCAGGACTAACCCAAATTGGGTGGTCCCACAGGTGGGTGACCTCTCACTCACCTTCATCTGCCTGCAGGATGTTCAAGAGAGCCATCAGTGTGTTCAAGAGACTGGAGAACTACAGCTGTGTCCCTTTATTCTCCCACATCCTCACCTCCCTGCAGGGCCTGAGCTCCATCCATGTCTATGGGAAGACTGAAGACTTCATCAGCCAGTGAGTCCTGCTACCATCTGAGGATGATGGCATGTGGGCTGGTGGGGAGCAGGAAGGGGATTGAAGACTCTGTGAGAACGCTGTTCTACTCCATTTATTTCCGAACCTCATCTGTAAGATGGTGTTTAGAAGAATAAAAAGTGAAAGTGATCTGGGAAATATTTGTAAACCTTACAAACCTGTGATAATTTACATGCACAGTTGGCCTTCTATACCCATGAGGTCCTTATTCTTGGATTTAATTAATCAAAGACCAGAAATATTCAGGAGAAAAAACTGCATCTGTGGTGAACATGTACAGACTTTTCCTTGTTATTTTTTAAACAATACAGTATAGCCTCTATTTACATAGCACTTACATTGCATTAGGTATCATAAGTCATCTAGAGATGATTTAAAGTACAGAGGAGGATGTGCATAATTATATGCAAATACTATGACATTGGGTAGAAGGAACTTGAGCATCTACTTCTGGGCTTTGGTATCCTCAGGGGGTCTTGGAAGCAAACCCATGCTGACACTGAAGAATGATTGTATGAATGGAAATATATACATATATAACATTTAATTGTAAGGTATATTATTATGTAAAAACCCCTTGCATTAGTTTTCATTTCACTTCCAAACATGTATCTAATTTTAATAGAAATAGTGGAGAACAGTAACTTTCTAAATAACAGAACTTCTATCACTAGTCAAACCCATAGATTTGCTTTCTGAGGGTTGAAACACACACACAAAAGTCCTGATTGTTGCTGAGGCTTAACTGTGTAACATGTACTTACCAATTTAGAGATTTCTAAATGAATAATAATCAAACAATCTTTCCCTACAAGAATCTCACAGTCTGTGGAAGAGAGGCGACATGGACAGATATTTTTGTAATAACACGGACTGAATAGGATGGGTGGTATAAGAAAGGAACAAATAAAATATCTCAGGAGTTCTGCAGGGAAAGGGAGCCCTGGGGGCAGCTTTGGGGAGGAGATGGTCTGAGCTGGCCTTGAGTGCTGGGTGAGATTTGGACATGGAGGTGGGATAACCCAGGGCTCTGATAACCCAAACCCTGATGAACCGCGGTGCTGTTCTCCCTCTGTGATCACCTGCAGATGCACTCCTCAATTCAATCAACTTCTCCCATGGTTGACAGGGGGAGGAGGAGGAGATTTTTCTTCCCCCAAAGAAAATTCAGGTTCTGTTGGTGGCAGTGGGGAGCTAGAGGCTGGGGGAAGTGACCAGTGTCCCCCTGTGGAAGCCCTGAGGTGGACAGATGCATGGTTCTCAGTGTGGGCTTCCTTTCTTAGGTTTAAAAGCCTGGTGGATGCACAGAACACATACCTGCTGATGTTCCTATCTTCCACAAGGTGGGTGGCACTGAGGATGGAGATTATGACCATCCTGGTAACTTTGGTGGTGGCCTTGTTCATAGCTTTTGGCATTTCCTCCACTCCCTATTCCTACAGAGCCATGGCGATCAGCCTTGTGCTGCAGGTGAGGAGGGCTTGTAGGCACCGGGGGCCTCAGGGGTGTGTTGACCCTCAGCCTGCTGCCCTGGGCACATTCAGGGCCGAGGGGCTCTACTACACCTTGGGGTTGGCCTTGTGTGATCTGAGCTCTGAACCAACCTACTCTGTTTTCTTGTGATCACTTGTGAGTTGGGCAGTCTGTATTTAACCTCTGTATTTAATGGAATCATAGACTACCACAGTGAAGGGAGCCCATAGTCACAGAGCCCTACACACTTATTGGGCCCATGGGGAAACTGAGGTGTAGACAAGGGAAAGAGTTGTGCCAACAGAGGGAGTTCACAGAGCCAGGACGAGAGCCTTGCCTCTGGGTTTTCTGGCCAATGCCTCTGGACTTCCCACCTGCACCCTGGCTGACTGGCACCTGGGAGGGGTTAGAAAGCAGGGCATCTCAGAAGGCATGAAGCCGACTGCTGGCTCAGCCTGGGAAGTGTCACCCCAGTCTGGTCTGGTGGGGTCAGCAGGGACCTCACTCAGGAGTCATGTCCCGGGCTGGGGTCTTGAGTGGTTTTAAGAACAGGTTCTCTAGGAGATTCTGAGGCAGTGACCACTGCCTGGTGGCCTGACATCTTCATGCCCCCAGTGCTGGTGTGAGGGTGTATGGAGAGGGTGTGACTGGCCAGGGTTCATGGCCCACGGAGTCCCACAGTGGGGCTGGGAGGCCACAGGCTGCCTCACATCACCTCAGGAGACTGGCTGTGCAGGTCCAGGACTCCCCTCCTCTGGGGTTATCTATTAACTGCTCCTCTGTGGCTCTGTAGCCTTTTCTTCAGTTGGCTTGCAATCCTGTGTTTGTCTCTCTGAGCTTTGTCACTAATGCTGAGGGGTAATTTTGTGTGTGCAAGGGACTCCATGCCCTCCTCAGTGAGCCCTGCAGCAATCACATCTCTGCACCAGCATGTGTGCTGTAGTGCACATACACACCTGAATGTGCAGAGCACCTGCCATGCAGACAATTGTGCAGTGCTCATATCCAGATACTACAGCAGGGCTCGGTTTGTTGGGAGCTAAGCTCAGCTGGTGGTCTAGGAGGTGACTGCTGAGCACTGTGACCCTGGAGCCCCTTTAGGGAGCTGCAGGAGTCAGACCAGGAGGTCTGAGCTCAGGGGCTAAGCACACAAAATCACTCCTTAGCTGTGTGGCCATGCCGAGGACCCAGGGCCAACTAGAGAAAAGGCCACACAAGTCCAGAGGGGCAGTTAATGGACAAGCCCTACAGGACGGGGTGCCCTGGAACTGCAATCCAGTGTACAGCTCCTTCTGTGTGATAGTCTCCTTCTGTTTAATATTTGCTGTATTGCAGAACAAAAAGCGTAAGATTGGGTGGTTTGGGATGTCCACATTTTTGAATAATTGGCTGAGTGGCCTTGGTAAGTTTGTTAGCCTCTGTGTGTCTGGCATCCTTTATTTGTAAAAGGATGATAATAAAAGTCCTGAAACCATAGGACTGTGAGGAAACATGTACACAACAAGACAGACCCAGGCAAAATATCTGGAGTAGTGGCCAGCTCAGACTAAGTGCCCATTGTCATTCCTGTCTCACAGAGTAAACATGATGACCCCACGTAGCCCACATGCACTTCTGTTCCAGCCAAGCGAGCACCTCAATAACTTTTGCGTGCCTTCTGAAGGGACTAGGTCCAAGCTTTTGGAGGCAGGAATCACACTCCATGTGGCTTTGCAACCCGAAGAGATTTCTCAGTAAATGCCAGGGATGCTTCTGGTTGCTAATAAAAGAACCAAGTCATAATGACCTCAACCATCTGGAAACTTACTATCTGGTGAAGGCTGAAGGCTGGGCAGGGCTGTCTTCTGTTGGTTAATTTAGTGCCCTAGCATAAACCTGTGATCATTTTATCCTTCTGTTCTCCCTTCCATAGCCTGACTTTGTCTCCAGGGTTGTATACTCACTGTCACAAAATGGCTGCTGAAACCCAACAATCATCTCACACAATGACAGCTGAAGGCTGGAGAGGACACCACTTTTTTCCATGTGTCCCTTTTAAAGGACAAGAAACAGTGTCCCAGGACACTCGCATCTGACTCTGCTTCATGCTTCATGCTTCATTGTCCTGAATAGTGTCACAGACCTACTGCTAAACCAATCACTGGAAAGAGAAGTAGAATTAGTGTGATGGGCTTGATGGGGAAACTGTTCCACTTTGAAGAGCTGTTCGTGGGTGGTGACAACCAGTGGTTTTCAGGAATACTACAGCCTGCATCCACCCCCAGCAGCCTCTTGACTCTGAGCCTTCTCCTTCCCTCCAGCTGGCGTCCATCTTCCAGTCCACTGCCCGGATTGGCTTGGAGACGGAGGGGGCACTTTACAGCTGAGGAGAGGATGCTGCAGTATGAGAAGGTGAGGCTCTGGGCAGGGTCTGGTGTGGGAGCTCTTTGAGGTGAGTGGTGGCTCTGTGACCCCAGTAGTAACCACTGAAGAAAATACTGTTACCATTCCTATCCCACAGAAAGGAAACAGAATTTGAGCAAGTTGCCCAAGGTTACACAAATGATTCAAGTGGCAAAAGTGGTTCAAGTGTGGACTTGAACCAAGAAATCTGTGCTTTTAACCCCTATTCCATCCATAGAAGCAGTAAACTGAATTTCCCCCAAAATAAGACCTAGCTGGAAAATAATCAGACTTGAAAACCAGAGATAAAAGCTCCCATCCCCAGTCATCCTATCCTTGCCCTACCTGCCTGACAGAGTAGCCACTGAGCAAGAGAATAGTGATGACGGGTAAGGCAAGGATAGGCTGATTGGGGCTGGCGTATTTGATTTCTAGTTTTCAGGGCTAATTATTTTCCAGCTAGGTCTGGAACTCATGGGATGCAATGGAAGCAGTCCCTAATGGGATATTTGTAGTGGTGAATTCCCACATCAGAAAAACAGAGTGAGTGCAAATAAACAACCTAATGTTGAAACCCAAGCTTCTAGAAAAAGAAGAGCAAGGTAAACCCAAAGTACATACAAGGGATACATATATAAAGATTAGAGCAGAAATTATTGCAATTGAGACTAAGAAAACAATATAAAGAGTCAATGAATCAGAGAGTTGGTTCTTTGAGAAATTGAATAAAATTGACAAACCTTTAGCCAACCTTATCAATAAAAAGAAAGAAAATACTCAAATCCATGCAATTGGGAATTAAAAGGGTGAAATCACATTGGATCATACAGAAATCCAGTATCTCAATGCCTAGTTCTGGAACCTGTATTCTAATAAGATGGAAAATTTAGAAGAAATGGACAGATTCCTAGCTACATGTGAATTACCAATGCTGAATCAAGATATAAAAATTTGAAATAACCCAATATTAGTTAATGAAATTGAGGGGGGAAAAAATCTACCAACAAAGAAAAGCCCAGATCCTGACAGATTCACTGCTGAATTCTACAAGAACTTTAGAGAAGATCTAATGCCACTACTCCTCAAACTCTTTAATGAAATTGAAAGAGAAGCAATACTCCCAAACTCATTCCTGGAAGCAAGCATTACACTGATGCCCAAATCAAACAAAGATCCAACTGAAAAAGAAAACTACAGACTCATCTCTCTGATGAACATAGATGAAAAAATCCTCAATAAAATACTGGCAACAGGTTGCAGTGCATCATGAAGGAGATTATACACCATGACCAAGTAAGATTCATCCCAGTGATGCAGGGATCATTCAACATATGCAAATCAATAAATGTTAACAGAACCAAGAACAAAAACCACATGATCATCTCAATAGATGCAGAAAAAGCATTTGACCAAGTTCAACACCCACCCATGATAGAAATCCTACAGAAAATAGGAATAGAAGGTCTTTAACTCAATCTGATAAAAGCCATCTATGAGAAACCAAAAGCCAACCTCTTACTAAATGGTCAAAACCTGAAATCTTTCACTCTAACATCACGAACAAGACAAAGATTTCCATTATCTCCACTTCTGTTCAATATAGTTCTCTAAACATTAGCCAGAGAAAGGAGTAATGATAGGAAAGGAAGGAGTGAAATTATCATTATTTGCAGATGCCATAAAACTTTACATAGAAGATTCCTAAAATTCTACCAAAAGACTTCTAGATTTAGTAACCAAATTCAGTAGCATAGTTGGCTACAAATTCAACACTCAAAAATCAATAGCATTTCTGTACATAAATAACAAACTTACTGAGAAAGAAATTAGTGAAACAATACCTTTCACAATAGTGTGTGCATATATATATATATATATATATATATATATGAACAACTTAGGAATCAATCTAATAAAGGAAATGAAAGACCTATACATTAAAAACTACAGTACTCTGAAGAAGGAGATGGGAAGTGGTTATCAGAAAATGGAAAGATATCTCTTGTTCTTGGATAGGCATAACTGATATAGCGAAAATAACCATACTTCCAAAACTGTTATACAGATTTAATGTAATCCTGATCAAAATACTAATAGCATACCTCACAGAACTAGAGAAGGCAATCCTAAAATTCATGTGAAACAAGAAAAGACCTAGAATAACAAAAGCAAGTCTGGATAACAAAGGCAAGGCAGGGGCATTATAATCCCTGACTTGAAATTATACTATAAAGCTATCGTGTTAAAAACAGCATGGTACTGGCAAACAAACAAACATGCACCAGACCCAAGGATTAATGAAACAGAATAGGAGATGCAGAAACAACTTTAAACACACTCAGCTACTTTATCTTTGACAAAGGGGTCAAATACCTTCACTTGAAGAAAGATAGCCTCTTGAATAAATGTTGCAGAGAAAAGTGGCTAGCCATGTGCTAAAAATTAAACCTAGACCCATATCTCTCACCATGCTCTAAATTAAACTAAAAATGTATCAGAGATCTAAATATTAAAACAGAAGGTAGAATAGGTAGAACCCTTGAAGGCATAGGTGTATGTCAAGACTTTATAAACAAATCCCAGTTGCACAGGACATTTTACAAAGAATCAACAACTGGGATCTCATCTTACTAAAAAGCTTTTGCACAGCAAAAGAAAACACCAACAGAATGAAGTGATAACTCACAGAGTGGGAAAAATTATTTTTGGGGGAACATGATGCTACCGTTTGTGTCTAGATCCCCCCCTCTGCCTCATGTGGTCATAGGGCTGTTTCAGAAATGGCTGAATCTAGAAGTGTGCACCAATTGGCTTGGCACTGCCCTAATCCCAGTAGTCTGGATACAGTAAAAGGGGCAGAAAGATGCTGTTAAGGTCCCCTTGTTGCTTTTGTTACTGTGTGGGTGCCATGAACTGTTTCTCCTCTGTGATGACCTTCTGCCATGTGCCACTCTGCCTTGGAGCCAGCCGATTATGGACTGAAACCTCTACAAACTGTGAGCTAAAAATAAACCTTTTCCCCTTCAACTTTGGGTGTCAGGTATTTTGTGTCAGCAACCAGAGAAAAGTAACTAAGACACAGGGTATTATTGCTTCTATGGATGTCATAGTAGTTAAGAGCACAAATTGCTTGAGTTCAAGTCCACCTTTTGCCACTGGAATCAGTAGTGGAACCTTGTGCAACTTGCTGAATTTCCATTCTTTCTCTGAAATGGAGATGATGGCAGTATCTCCTTCCTTGGGTTATTACAGAGATGAAACAATAAAGTTGTAAGTTTCCTGGCATAATGCTCGATCTATAGCCAAGGCTCATTGCTATGTTATCTGTGGTGACAGTGGAGACCTTTCTGTGGGCCCAGCACTGGACAAAGCCCTTTATATAGATTGCATCATGAAATTATAGGACAACTTTACAAGACTGAATTATCCAGTCGAAGATAATTTTATGAGATTGATTGAATTATTGATTGAATTATCCAGACGTAACTGAGCCTTGGCTGGGCTGAGTGTCCTGTTTAATTGGATCAAACAGCCTGAGGCCGGCAGAGACCTAGGGAGCTGAATCTCCAGGCCCAGGGTTCGACAGGATTTGTGAATCACAGGGCTCTGATCTAACTCCAGGGGTTCTGCTGTGACCTTGCACCAGCAGTGGGGACCCATGACTGCAGCCAGGTGATCCTGCTTCTCTAGTGTTCTCTCCTCACCATGTACCTACCTGATGGAAAGAGTTGTGGGCTTGGAGCCAGGCAGATCTGGGTCTGAGTCCTAGTTTCTCTGCTTGTAAACTGTGGGAGTTTTGTTTGTTTGTTTGCGGTGCTGCATCTCCAGGCCTTTTTATTTTTTTATTTTTGAGACAGGGTTTTGTTAAATTACCTAATTGCCCAGATTGGGCTGGTATTTGTGATCCTCCTGGCTCTGCCTTTCAGAGTGCTGGGATTATAGGGGTGTGCCTCCATGCATGGTTTAATCTGTGATCATAAGCAAATCATTTAACTTGTTGGAGCCTTTATTTCCTTACCTGTGAAATACATCTCAAAGGCCCATGCCTTAGGATGAGGATGGAAAGAGAGAAAGTCTGCTCAAGGGCTCTGAGGTCTAAAACACAGTGGTGAGTGATTTCTGCTACCAGTGTCATTGCGGTTCTGAGTTTCAGTTCTTCAGAACCTCACAATAAGTTAGAAAAGGTGCTGTGTGAAAAACAAGGAGGGGTAGTTATATGGGTTTCTTACTCTTCTGGAACAAAACCATGCACATATCAGGTGCATATGGATGAGTGTGGGGTGAAAGGACATTCCTCCCAGGGTGTCCCTCAGGTCACTCAGCTGGTGGCTTGACCGTGGTGCCGTGCAGCCTGGTGTGGATCAGGTGGGCAGGTTGGCAGGGGACAGACAGAGGCTGATGACTACTGACTTCTTTCTTTAAAAATAAGATGTGCATCTCTGAGGCCCCTTTACATGTGGAAGGTGCAAATTGTCCCTCTGCATGGGCACAGCATGGGGAAATCACATTCCGGGATTATCAGATGAAGTACAGAGACAACACTCCTATTGTCCTGAGTGGCATCAACCTGACCGTCCCTGGCCAAGAAGTGGTGGGCATCGTGGGAAGGATGGGCTCTGGTGAGCTTATTACTTGTGTGTGGGGGCATCTTCTCCCTCTTTGGTGCTTTTGGGTGCCAGACATTTTGGAAACTTTCATTTGCCAAGTCACCTAAAATATTCGCTTGTCTCTCACTGTGCACTGGGCCCTGCATTAAGTCAACATTGATGGCCAAAGCCCCAGGTTCCTCCTCTGCTGGGATCCAATGGAGGAGTTGGATGTTAAGTAAGCTATCTAATGAAGAAACAAATGATAATTGAGGTCACAGTGGCAGCCATGGAGGAAATAATCAGGGTGGTATCTGTGGTGAGATGAGCTTGGTGGTGGAGGCCAGGGCCCTGAGGCCAGTGTTTGAGCGGGAGACAGGGACAGGAACAGCATGTCAGAGAAGGCAGTGTGAGGCAGAGCAAGGAGCAAGGCAGGAAACAAGGTCAGGTCTTCCCTCCTTCCCTCCCTTCCTTCCCCTATTCCCTTCCCGGTCCTTTCTCATCAGTCACCTTCCTCTCCCTCTTCCTTCCTCCTTCCTGATTCCTCCTTGCCCTTCTGCTCCTGTCACTTTTGGAAGATCTGGTCCAGATGTTTCTCCTGCCTTTGCATTGTTCAAAGTTACTGTTCAGACTTGGCTCCTGGGCGCCTGGTCTCCAGCCCTAGATACCCCAGAGCTGCCTTGCCCAGGCAGAGTGCTGGATTACTGGGTCTCTGCCTCCTTAGCACTCCAGCAACTATCACCATCATGAGGTGATGAGCTTCCCGTTCTGTTCCCTTTCATCTTCTACCCCTTTTCCTTCCACTTGCAGTTGGTCTGAGAGATCTGGGCCTGGCATAGAGAAGCCAGCCTTCAGACACTGGTCGAACTGACAGCACCCACACAATAGGTATTTACTGAGGACCTACTGTGTGCCTGGGAACTGAAAAGGGAACAAGACACGGCTCCTGTCTTCACAGGCCTTACCTCTGAAAGCAGGGGTTGAAAATGCAAATGCCTTTGATGTTGATGAATGAAAAGGGCCTGGGTTGTGATGTAAGGAGTGAGGTGCGTGGGCTGGGGTACAGAGGGTTCTGTGGTACTGAGGGGATCTGGAGTACTGAAGTAGACTGGTCTGTCTACAGCTTAGCTACAGTCAGATCCAGCAATTTATTGCTTGGGGCCGATGGGCCAGTTCTACTGAGTGTCAAGAGAAGCATGCAATTTGCATTTCTGTATATAGAATCCTTGGGCTTTTTCAAATGGTGGCAAGGAATTAAAAAGTAACTGTAACACTGTATGTGTGGAACAAGCATGTGTGTTGCTGGCTATGATATAGGGGTTGCATTGGTGATCTTTGGTCTGGGCTGTCAGAAAGCTGTTCATGGCTTTGGACACTGGGGCAGAGGACCCCAGGGCCCATGGTTACAGAAGGAGCCACAGAAGGGAGGAGGTCAGGTGCAAATGCCAGAAGTAACCTGTAGTTTCTTTGGTGTAGGCTCAGGAAACTGAGGCCCCACATATTTCTTACCCAACAGGAAACTCCTCCTTGGGTGTGGCTCTTTTCCACCTGGTGGAGCCTGCAGCAGGCCACATTCTTATCAACGGGATGGACATCTGTAGCATTGGGCTGGAGGACCTGCAGTCCAAGCTGTCAATCATCCCTCAAGATCCAGTCCTGCTCTTGGGAACCATTAGGCAAGTTTGAGGCCAGTTAAAATGATAACTATTAGGTTATGTATATTCAACCACAAAACAATCCAAAGCAAAACCCAAATGGCTTAAGGAAAAGAGACCTCTATAGACTCATGACATTGGAAAGGTCAAGGCTGGATTCAAGGACTCAGTTTTTCCCTAGCTCTGCCTTCGCTTTATTTTCAAACTCCACATGAGGTCCCCTAGGGGCTCCAAGTATCCCAGTTCTACGGCAGGATGGTTGCAATCTTTCCTGTTCAGTCCAGCAGAAAAGACCATATATCTTTCCTCACAGTTGTGTTAAAGTTCTGATATGCATTCTGATTGATCACCTTCCCAACCAGAATATATATATATATATATATATATATATATCCACCAAAAATGTATATATCAGGAAAAGAAAAATCTGTATAAGTATTTTAGTACTAAATTTATTGAGACATCATGAGATTGATGTAAGTTACCTTTGGCCTCTACAATTAGAAGAGGTGCTCAAAGTGGTGGCCATGAGCTTCCAGACATTTATTAGTACTACAGACTGCTGAAGTGTGTATACTGCTTTTTGGCAAATTACACACACACACACACACACGTACATATATATGTACGTATACACACACATATATACATATATACATATATATGTGTGTGTATTTAAATAAAAAAGTATTACAATTAAAGACAAATTGCCATTAATCCTGCTAAAAATCCTCCCCTTCACTTCAAGCGCACTTATCCTATGATTCTTGCTACTTTCTGAAGCAGTTCTAGAAGTCCTCTTTCATGAGTATCTTTGTGCTGTCATGTCTCCCTCCATGTTCTGAATTGATTCAAAATATTTTCAGCAATTTATGTAGAATAAAAATATTACAGTGTGTTCTCATCCACCTTATTCACCAAATCTGGCACCACATGACTTCTGGATCTTTACCAATGTCAAAATGACCGCGGAAACATTTTGAATTGATTCAGGCTATTGAGGCAGCTAGGACAGCACAATTAAAGACACTCACAAAAGAGAACTTTCAGACATGCTTCAGAAAATGACAAGAACAATGGGATAATAAGTGTGTTTGAAGTGAGGGAGGAGATTTTGGGAGGGGTTCATGGCAATGTGTCTTTTACTGCAATAATTTTAAAAAGTTAAACATTCATCATATTTCTGATCGTACCTCATAATCACCGTGTCTGGGGATTCCCATGTGTTGATCGGGTCATATTCGGGTCACTTGGTGCACTCTTGGAGAGGGCTGTGGAGCCCACCTGGAGCTTAGGGGCTCCCATACTGACTTGAGGGTTGGAGATGAGGTGGCCCCAAACAAAACGTGGAGTCTGCTGCCTGCAGAAGCAATGGGTGCTGGGGAAGCACAAGAGACAGCTGCTTGCGGTGGTTTTGTGAGTTTCTTAAACCCAGGAATCCCACTGTAACCATTCTTGGCCAATCACTGTATGTAAAATGAGTGTCCACAGGTTGTTAAGCCTTCCTTTCCTGCGGCAGGTTCAACCTAGATCCCTCGGACTCTTACCCAGACCAGCAGATCTGGGATGTCTTGGAGAGAACCTTCCTAACCAAGACTGTAAGTAGCTCTAAGGCCTGCTCCTTGCTCTCAGCCTGCATCTTCACAGGGAAGGCAGCTCTTTGGGGCTCCCCTCACATGGTCTCCCAGATGCTGCTGCTTTGATCATGGATTAAATAATCTCAAGATGACTTGGAATTGCTAATGAAGAAGGCTCAGGCCCAGTACCAACAGTGTACCAGGCCCCGTTCTAGGCTCTGGGGCTGCAGAAAACGAAGATCTTTATCCTCTTGAGGCTTACATTCCATGGGAGACAAAGACATCCAGTGGATGGAGATGCTTGCAGAGTAGGAAGTGCTGAAAATATAACTATGAGACAAACACAACTGCAATGGGGACAAACTCCTCTGACAAGGTGGCCAGGGAAGGTGCCTTCCTCTTCTACTTCTCTCCTCTTCCTGTCCCTCTCCCTCCCCCAAGTACTAGGGATCAAAACCAGGGCCTTTGCACTGGGCTACATTCCCAGCCCTTCTTAAAATTTTTTGAGACACTTTCTCACTAACTGATAAGTTGCCCAGGCTAAGCTTGAACTTGTGATCCTCCTGCCTCAGCTTCCCGGAGTGCTGAGATTACAGGCATGTGCCACCACTCCTGGCCAGGAAAGGCTTCTTTAAGAATGTGGCAGTTGAGCTGAGACCAAATATGAAGGGCGACAGGTGGAAAGATCTTTGCTAGATGCAGGCACAGGAATTCACGTATACAAAGCCCCCTTACAGTTAAGGAATGGCAGGAGGCAGGAGCGTGGAGGGGAGAGTGTCACACAACACAGTGGGAAAGTACTGCGGGCCCTGAGGTTCCCCACAGTGGCCTGCATGTGATCTCTTCTTCCCCATGGCACAGATCTCCAAGGTCCCTGGGGGGCTGCATGCAGAAGTGATGAAGAGCAGTGGCGATTTCTCTGTGGGGGAGAGGCAGCTGCTGCGCATTGCTCCAGCCCTTCTTTGCAACTCCAAGGTGAGACAGCCATTAACCAGTGGCCATCACTAGTCACCGGTGCCGGGCAGTATGGGAAACCACACGGACTCTCTTCCCCTACTCACAGGGCAGGGACACCATGCTGTATGTTCTTCCCAAGGCTCCCAGAGGGCTCCCCCATGTCACTGATGGCCATTCTGCTCCAAGTGGGTTGTGGACAAGGCGTGCTGAGTGAGGGTTCACAGCCGGGGCTCCTGGTACTCTGAATCCTACAACTAAGCTGAAAGAGTGGCAACTGGAACCAAATTAGGATCCTCTTTCCCCAGAAGAAGGCAAGATTTGAAACCTGCTGATATAAAAATTGGCTATTGGACATACTTCTTAAAACTTGGATGCAAGACACCCCCTTTGTCTTTAATAGAATTGGGACTCAGAGGACAGCTGATAAGGGGGAAACTGCATAGTTTTTATTGATCTATTTTTTGTTTTGTGTGCTGAGGATCTAACCCAGGGCCTCACACACACAAAGCATGCACTCTACAATATAACTATACCCCAGCTCTTGCTGTACATAAAATGTTTGGTGTAAAAGTTTTTCAAGTTTTCCAGATATTTCACCATGATTTTGGTAACCAGGGTGCCCAGGAGCAAACCTCTCTCACACAAGAGGCAGCACATGTATACGCACACAGACACTAACGTGCATGTCTATACCACCTGCATACTCACACATATGCACACGTGTGCACACCACACACACCACATCAATTCACGGTAATTGCAAAATCTGTTTGTTCACACTGTTAGAACTGAGGGGTCAGAGCTCTATAGGGCCTGGAGTGGGGAAGAAGGTTTTTGAAGAGGTGGGATTTGTCTCCTCTTTGTAAGGGAAATGAACAGCAGAATTTACAACGTATGTGTAGCCCTTTCTCAACTTCTCAGTTCCTTCTTTCATGGCAAAAGGCAATGTTTGCACATCATGCTTTATAATTTTCATTCATATTATTAAATAAGTACAAATATGTTGGACTAATGAGCCTATCTACCTGTATATGGTGATAGGCAACTCATGTACCTCCTAGGTGTACACCTGCCCCCCTCAGGGACATTGCTCTGGTTGAATTCCCAGATGGGAAGGTAATTAATAAAACAAGAAGTTGTCCCAGGGACAACAGGGCTGGGGATGGTGCTCAGGGCTTGAGTGCTTGCCTAGCACATGAGGTCCTGGGTTCATCCCAGCCCTGGGCCATTTTCATTTCCAGGATCTTCTGGTCACTAAAGTATCGTTAGCTCTTGGTTGAAACTTACCATCTCTAGGTAACACCTTGGACAACTCTAGCATAAAGTAGGTTTTGAACTCAGCTCAGTTCTCTCCTTTTCCAGCTCAGGAATACAGGCCTGGAGAATTAGTGGTAGAACTAAAACAAGAACCTAGGTCTCAGGGGCCCAAGCAGGCTGCCTTCGCCCATTTTTTTTAACCCTCAGATCATCCTTATTGATGAAGCCACAACCTCCATTGACCTGGAGACTGATACCTTGATTCAGCGCACAATCAGTGAGGCCTTCCGGGGCTGCACAGTGCTGGTCATTGCCCACCACATCACCACTGTACAAAACTGTGACCGAATCCTGGTGATGAGCCATGGGAAGGTGAAAGCTGCCTGTGTCCCTGGGATGGTTGGAAGATGGGTGGATACTCAGGCCATTGGCACAAGAGGCCTGCAGATCCTCCCAGACTGAGCTTACCTGTCCTGGTCTCCTCCCCTCCTTCCTCCAGATTGTGGAGTTTGACAGGCCCTAGGTCCTGCAGAAGCAGCCTGGGTCATTGCAGTTCTGCTGGCAGCAGGCTGCTCTTCACTGAGTTCAGGAGAGGTGGTGACCATGTGAAGGCTGGTGACCAAACTCAGGGTGGCACCAAGGTGTACCTGCAAGGCCTGCAGCCCACGATGTGGCTCCTTCTTGCTTAGACATGGCTCTTGCCTGGAAGCAGGGCCGAGGTGTGCTGACAAGTGCTGGGGTGGAAAAAGAGATTAAGGGAGAAAACTCAAAACAGGCTACTCTGCGGCTCCCAAATCTTAGAACCCAGTCCTGCTTGAGACCACGGGGTTATATGATCATGTGTCTCTTTATAGTTCATATGCTAAAAAGTTACATAGTAACGTAATAGCACATTACAGTGTTCTATGTTAGAAGTGTTGCAAATGATGTATTGATTTGGCAGAAAATAAAACAGAGGAAAAAGGTCACATTCTTTGTTCTGCTTTCTGTGTTAGTTAAGATTTGTTCAGTTGCAAGCAACAGAAACTCTCAAACCGACTTCTGGAAAACGTACTTTATTGGCACATGTGACAGAATATTGCAGAAAAAATCCTGGGCTGGGTGCCAGGATCGAATATCTGTCTTGAGGGCTCTGTCTTTTTTCTTCCTTTTCTGGGTTCACTTTCTAGCTACCTTCCACTTCCCCCGGCAATGGAGTTCTCAACATAGACCAGCTTAGCACCCAGGTTTTCTGACCCCAGTGATTCAAGCAGAAGTTTCAGGCCTCTCTCACTGGGTCCATTTGGGTCATGTGCACATCCAGAACTAATCATGTGTTAAGCAGTTGTAATATAGTGACTGTCAAGCCCAAGTCACTTATCCATACCTGAGCTTGGGGCTAGGGGCTGCTTCCCTGAAAAATAGAGGCTGAAAATGGAGAGGCTTCTAAAATAAAACTGGTGTGCTCTTCCTATGTAAAGGAGAAATAGGTACCAATGCTTGGTAGGCCCCAGATAGTATCTGTCTACTATGTTTGTTTACAGATTAGATAAACAGGTGAAATAGTTAGCTTAAAACAGATACCAATTGGGAATAAGATCATTTCTTCCCTCCTTGCCCTTCCAACATGTTTATAGATATTTAAATAGGAAAAATTATTTTCAATTTACCTATAGGGAGACCCCATTGAGGGGGCAGGTTTCAAAGTACTTTTGTTTTCAAAGTATGGTGTCTGTCCCAAAATTTCATAAGAAAAATTAATTCAGTAAACCAATATTTCCCACCATTCTTGCTCTGGGATAGGTGCCAACGATGTAATGATATCCCTGTGCTCATGGAATTTGGAGACCAGGTAGACAGTACACAAATAAATAGGCCATTCCAGATCAGAGGGACCAGAGGTGGTGACAGGGCAGAGGATCTAGACAGTCAGAGCAGGCTTCTAGGAAGAGTGAGTGACTGCCACTCATTGAGACCTGTAATGAGCAAGTATTTACTCAGATGAAGAGGATTGGTCAAGAAGATGGCTCAAGGCAGAGAGAACAGCAAAGAAATCCCTGCAGGAGGGAACAAGGACTGGGGCTGACACAATTTCTGGACCAACCAGAGGAGATGCCATTTCTACTTGAAGATGGTGACACCTGTCTCTCACCTTCAGGTCTCTTCCCAGGTTTCTCTATGGGTACTTGCTTCTTTTTTCTAGGTGAACATCTTTTCTTACATATCCCTTCATCCTGTTATTTCTTTCCACCAACCCTTTCCCTCCCTCTTTTGGGGGGTCATGAAGGATGCTGGGGAGCACCTGCTATAATGTCCCAACCTGCCTTTGCGGGGCTGTAGTGTTACCAGGTGAAAATGACTCTGGGTGCCGAGTGGCCACTGGAGGTTCCTGATACGATGGAGCAAGCAAGGATGGCTTCTACCTCAGGTAACCTAGACCAGCACAGGCCAGAGATGGCATCTCATCAGGCCTGCTTAGAAGGACTGACAGCCTCACTGAGCAACAAGAGTGTCAGCTGTACCCAAATCATTCTCAGGAGCACTGAGTTCCCAGGAGATCCAAGACAGGCATCCTCAGCTGGGACACCAAGATTGCTTAAAGCAGTACAGGAACACCAAGGCAGCTGGTTTCACTGTTTGGGAAGATCCTGCCCAGTTTGCATTGTTTCTAGCCAAACTTGCATCATATCCTTACCTATTGTCTTCTCCCTGGTATTAAAGATCCCAACATTTTCCTGTTGACACTGGATTTGGTGGAACTGCAGTAATGACCTTGGGCAAGAGCAGCAAGATGCTTCCATGCATTCACTAGAATGCAATGTGTTCTGCAAGACAGTTCAATCATCATTTGCCCCTTTAAGGCTTTTGACAAGGGCTTGAGTTTGATTCTCTGTGGTAGTGATGAGTTCAGGAAGATCAAGCCAAAGACAGTGAAATAGCCAAAGTGTGAAGAAAAGTGGGTTTGAGGTTTGGTGTTGAGGCAGGAGATTAAGGCGTGGCCAGCTGGCTGGGCAAGTGGGCATGATCTGTCAATCATGGAGGTCCAGGACACATGTGCACAAGTCCTACACCTGGGAATATAGAATCACAGAATCATAGAATGCTATCTTTAACTCTTCTGGTGTGAAATCAAGCAGGGTTTTGATAGGATAGCCTAGATCTGATGTCAGAGTAGGGGTTACAAAAGATTGTTGCTGTTGGCCTTGTGGCCACTGTGACCCTTCTCAGTGGCCTGTTCTGCAATCAGCAGAGCAGAGTTCTTTTCCTATCTCTAATAAATGTAACATCTTGCTACTTTTTCATGTAGAAGCTGCAAAGGATCCCTGGGAAGAATACAGCACCTCAGATCCCGGTAACAGTGTTACTGTGTGAGGGGCACAAGGTATCCATGATCAGGGGAGGGGAGGCCCCTAAAGATACTGGCATCCCTCAGTACCATTGGGAGGAGGGAGGAGGTCCTGGGGTTGGGAGGAGAATTGGCAGAGGAGTGTATGTATTCCCCAGGCTCCGGGGTAGAGTACCAGGTCCTGCCTGAGGAGCTGAGGTGACTCCACAGGGAAGAGGCACTGAAGCAGCTGCGGTTTTGCTGCTACTGCTGGCATTACTGGAGCCCCAACTCTGCACTCACCCAGAATGGTGGACTCTGTCCCACCTGCAGGTGGAGCAACCCTGCCTCTGGGCATTATGGCTTCTGCACCTGGTGTGAGATCACCCATGGGCTCACCAACTGGGTTTCCCCCTGCTTGGGGGACACTAAAGGGCATAGCCCCTCCAGGAATGAGTCTCTTTCCACCAGGATTATGAAGCCCACCTCCCTCAGGAAAGCATCTGCTGGGAATCTCGAATACTGTTGATCCATCCCAGTCACATTTTTCCCTGAAGTGAAATTAAAGACTGTGAGCTTTTTGTCCTCTCTTTCTGCATTAGTAATAACTAATGATAAATGCATGGAGCAATTAACAAGAAAAACAAAATTCTCTTCTTACCTGGCCCTGCCCCTCCTAGTGCTGCTTTGGGGCAGTGGCCTCTGGTAGACAAGGGGAAGAGCTCCAAGAACAGTGCTGCAACCATAACGGTTCAAGTGTCCTTGTCCAGCAGATGTAGTGCATGTCATCCTCGACTGAGCCAGCAGATGGCAGCTTCTTCCCAAAAATGTGGGAAAGCCCTGCTGGTTTCAAAACTGGCAGGACCCACAGAGATTCCACCAGGAAAGTGCTGATCCTTGGTCAGGCACAGGAAATAGCGCTTGTGGCCACTCAATCTATAGGGCCCATCCCACCTGCCCTGTCCCCATCTCCAGTGGCAGCCTCTCTTCCTGGACTGATTCTTGGAGTTGGCCACATGTTGGAGTCACTTAAAGAATTTTGAAACATTGCTGTTTACTTCCAGAGGCTCTGGTTTAATTGGTTTGCATGAAAACTGAGTGTTGGGATTTTTATAAGCTTTAGGAGAATCTAAAGTACAGCCAAATTTGATGACTATTGGCTCCAGTAAAGCAGAATTTTTTGAAAAGTAGTAATTGGGATTAAAAAATATGGGTGATATTTTATTTCTTAAGTGGTAAATGTATGTGTTTTTTGCTATTTAGAATTCTTTTTCAAATTACTTCCAGGAAGATGACAGAATGGTGACCAGCAGAGAAACAGCCTTACTGAGATTTGGTGTCCAAACACTGGAATATAGCAATGTGAGGAAGAGGAAGGAAGTGGGTCCCCGGGAACCAGCAAGGATCTGAAGCAAGAATTGAAGCCTACAGGGAGAGTGAAGAGAGAAACTTCAACAGAAAAGAAGGAGGTGGCAAGTGACGCTTTCTCCCTGAGCCCTGACTCACTGTGTGGGAGGGGCAGCTCAAATCCACAGATGCACATTGACTACTAGTGACCCTAGAGTCCTCCATGGAGAAATGTGCCAGTAGAATGGAGCAGTGAACACAGCAGACTATAATAGCTGGTGAGTTATTCAGGCTTGGAGGTCTCCTGGGAGAGGGCAATTGGCAAGTAAACATCTTGGAGAGAGGCCAAATGAACTCTGAACTCAGAGGACCTGCAGGGTGGCTCCATCTAGCAGGTTGAGTGTCAAGGTGAGGTGGAACTGAGTTCAAGTCAGCAGGAGGTCAAGAAGCCAAATTCAAGCCTTCAGGGAGCTGAGTTGAAACCTGCAGGAGGCATATGGAGTGATGCAGGCTGCACAAATTGGGTTCCAGGCTCACAGCCAGAAACCAGCCTGAACTTCAGTGGAACTATAGGTGCAGGCTTGCTGGGATTATCTGCTACCCCACCTTAAATCTATGGCTGGCTTGCTGGGATTAATCAACATGGATTTGGGCTCTGTCTGCCAACTCTATCTCCCAGTTACAGCAGAGACACACATTGAAGTGGATTTTTTTTCTTGTTTTGTTTTCTTTTTTCTTGATTGTTTGCTATTGTTATATATATTATATGAGTGTGAACATTTTCTCTACTTTTCTTGTTGTTCTGTTCTGTTCTTGTTTTTATTTCTTCCTTCTCTCTTTCCTTCATGTCTTCCTCACCAGTTTCTCAAAGTTCACATAATTTTCCTGTGTCCTTCATGCTCGCTTCTAATCTCTTCTTCTTTTTCTTCTATTTCTCTATTTTTCCTCCAACCCCTTTTAAATTTTCTTCCCTGAGGGTAAGAGTGCCATATTGAGGGCATATTTACTATATACAATTTTCTAGTTCATTTTGATTTTGCTATATAACCACAAATATAGTCATATGCTTAAAGGTGGCAAATTAATATCACAGTTTGTCATTCTCTAGGTTGTGTTTGATACTTTTGTTATTACTGTTTTTACTACTTTAGCCAAGGTGATATAATTTTTCTAATCAGTTGTTCTTCCTGGTATACCAAGTCTGAGATTGCCTAATGGTCATAAACAATACTATAGCACAGTGCTGAAGAACCAGGGGCCAGGCTAAATAGGCAGCAACTTCTCATCTCCAATAAATTGAAGTGGTAGAATCTTGCAACAGACTCAAAACTCAAAAGCCAGCTACACCTGGAAGACACCTCTGACAAGTGGTCATTATCTAAGAGTTCTCAACAATAGTAATAAAGCTACCCACCATAAGCAATTTATAAGCATCAATCCAGGAATTAAACCAAAAAAACAAAAAAGAAAATGAGAAGACATGGAAACAAGATGCAACCCCAGACTTCTAGCTCACCAAAGGCAAACCCAAGGGGCAATGAGGTAGAAAAATTTGAAACCCACCCACCTGGATTCTCTGAAGTAGTAACACCAGAAGTAACAAAGCAGATGAATGGGGCTCTGGAAAAAGTCAAATCAGAAATAATCTCTCAGATAACTACAGAGATGGTGACCATAGTGAAAGACATGGTTAGTGACTATAGAGAAAATAAAGATTAAAAAAATAGAGAAGCTGAGGAAAATGATGGAAACCATAACCAACATAGGAAAGAAATGGAACCCATGAAATGGATTCAAACAGATATCCAGGAGATTAAAAATTCCATTGAAAGCATACACAGCAGAATAAGCCAATGTGAGGACAGAATATCAGATATAGAAAGAAGACAGAATTGTGGTTAGTAATCATGAAAAGAAAGATTTCTTAAAAATAGAAAGGAATCACAAAAAAAATCAATTCAACAGCTACTAGATGATGCAAAGAAGAATAACATAAGATTGATTAGAGTCAATGAAAAAGCAGGAGATAGCGCAAATGACATACATAACCTGTTCTCTGAAGTAATGGCAGAAATTTCCCAATCAGGGAAAAGAATTTAACATACAGATAAGTGAGGCATATTGAACTCCAATTACCCATGATCAAAAAAATCTACACCAAGACACATAATAGATTCCAAAATTCAACACAAGAACAAAATATTAAAAGCTGTTAGAAAAAAAGAAATAAATCACCTATAAAGGAAAGCCCATCAGAATCACAGCAGACTTTTCAACACAAACCCTGAAGTCAAGGAGAGCTTATAGTGAAGTATTTCAAGGCCTAAAAGAAAACAACCTCCAACCCAGATTGATGTACCCTCAAAAAATTACCTGTCAAAATTGATGGAGAAATAAGATACTTCCATGATCAAGAACACCTAAAGAAATTTATGATCACCAAACCAGCACTTCAAAATGTTCTGAAGGACATTATAGAAGGAGATAATGGGGCCACAACTCCATGAACCCCAGCAGAATGAACCCATCAGGCAAGACAAGCAGGGGAAAGAAAAGGAACCAACAATAGGACAATAACATGACAAGGATAAGTCAATGCATATTAGTTATAACCATAAAATGTAAATGGCCTCAATTCACCAATCAAAAGAAATGGACTGGCAGAATGGATCAAAAAGCAAGATCCAATAATATGCTGCATAAAAGAAATTAATTTTAAAAGAAATTCATAGACTGAAAAATCAAAGGATGGAAAACAATACTCTATGTGACAGGAACCTGGAAAAAAGCAGGGGTAACTATTCTATTTGCAGACTAAGTGGATTTCAAGCCAAGACTGATGAAGAGAAAAAAGAAGGTCACTACATACTTGTTAAGGGAACAATCCAAGAGTAAGAGATAATGATCATAAATATATATGCACCAAATACCAGTGCACCTAACTATATGAAACAAATATTAACGGATGTGAAAAATCAAATAAGCACTAATACAATTGTAACAAGGGAGCTCAGTACCTCACTGTAACAAATACATCAACTAGACAAAAAGTCAAAAAAGAAATATCAGAGCTGAATCAAACTTTTGAACAAATGGACGTAGTATATATCTACAGATGTTTTACCCAACAACAACAAAATACACATTTTTTTCAGCAGCACACAGGACTTTCTCCAAAGTAAACCACATACTAGCTCATAGAACATGCTTAAGTAAATGCAAAGGAATTGAAATTATCCCATGCCTATTATGAGACTATATTATGATGAAATTGGAAATCAATGGCAAAAGAAACTGTAAAAACTACATAAACAGATGGAAATTAAATAATATCCTCATGAACAACCAACAAGTCAAAGGTAAAATTAAAGAAAAAATTAGACAGTTTCTACAATTAAATGAGCATGCCTATACAACATACTGGAACTTACGGGGTGGAATGAAAACAGGCCTACAAATTTATTTCCACACCAGAAAAACAGTAATCTTAAATAAATGACAATGCTGAACCTCAAGCTTCTAGAAAAAGAAGAGCAATTCAAGCCCAAAGCTGCTATGAGGGAAGAAACTATAAAGATCAGAGCAACAATTAATGCAATTGAGAGTAAGAAAACAATAGAGTATCAATGAATTGAAGAGTTGATTCTTTGAAAGTTTACATAAAATTGACAAACCCTTAGCCAAACTTATCAATAAAAGGAAAGAAAATACTCAAATTCATGCAATTCGGAATGAAAAGGGTAAAATCACAACAGATCCTGCAGAAATCGAGAAGATCATCAATACCTACTTCAAGAACCTGTGTTCTAATATGACAGAAAACTCAGAAGAAATGGACAGATTCCTAGATACTTACAAATTATCAAAGCTGAATCAAGAATAGACACAAATTTTAAATGACCCAATATCAGTAATTGAACTTGAAGATGTAATTAAAAACCTACCAACAAAAGGAAAGCCCAAGCCCTGACAGGCTCACTGCTGAACTGTACAAGAAATTTAGAGAAGAACTAATGCTGCTACTTCTCAAACTCTTTAATGAAATTGAAAGGGAAGCAATGCTCCCAAACTCATTCTTGGAAGCAAGCATTTCTTTGATACCCAAATCAGAGAAGAATCCAACCAAAAAAGAGAACTACAGACCAATCTCCTAATGAACATAGATACAAAAATCCTCAATAAGAAACTGGCAACAGAATGCAGCACATCATGAAGAAGGTTGTACACTATGACTAAGCAAGATTGATCCCAGGGATGCAGGGATCATTCAACATCCACAAATCATCAATACATGTAATATACCATATTAACAAAGCCAAGGAAAAAACCATATGATCATCTCAACATATTCAGAAAAAAATGATTGACTATTTCTCACACACATTCATGATAGAAACCCTACAGAAAATTGGAATAGATGGTCTTTATCTCAGTCTAATAAAAAAAATCTATGACAAACCAACATCCGACATCATACTAAATGGACAAAAACTGAAAGCCTTCATTCTGAAATCAGGAACAAGACAAAGATGTTCACTTTCACCACTCTTATTCAATATAGTTCTGGAAACATTAGCCACAGCAATTTGACAAGAAAAAAATAAAAGGAATAATGACAGGAAAGGAAGAAATAAAATTACATTATTTGTAGATGACATGATACTCGGCATAGCCGACCCCAAAAACTCCACCAAAAGACTTCTAGATTTAATAACCAAATTCAGTAGTATAGCTGGATTCAAAGTCAACACTCAAAAAATCAATGTCATTTCTGTAGACCAAACTCACCAAGAGAGAAAATAGGTAAACAACAATTTTCACATAGCATCTAAAAAAAAAAAGAAAAAAAAAACAGAAAGAAAGAAAGAAAGCAATACCTAGGAATCAATCTAATGAAGGAAGTAAAAGACCTTTACATCAAAAGCTATAGTATCTCAAAAGGAGATCAAAGAGGGTATCAGAAAATGGAAACATATCCCTTGTTCTTAGATAGGAAGATCTGATGTAGTGAAAATGGGCATACTTCCAAAACTTTTATACAGATTGAATGCAGTCTTAACCAAAATACCAATAGCATGCCTCACAGAATTAGAGAAAAGAATCCTAAAATTCATATGGAGCCAGAAGAGACCTAGAATAGCAAAAGCAACTCTGGACAACAAAGGCAAGGCAGGGGACATCACCCCTGACTTGAAATTATACTACAAAGCTACTGTGGTTAAAACAGCATGGTACTGGCAAAAAAGCAGACCCAAGGATCAATGGAACAGATTAGAAGATGCAGAAACAACTCCAAATGCACTCAGCTACCTTATCTTTGACAAAGGAGCTAAACACCTTCACTGGAAGAAAGATGGCCTCTTGAATAAATGGTGCTGGAAAAAGTGGTTTTCCACATGTGGAATATTGAAACTAGACCCATGTCTTTGACCACGCATTACTCCAAAATAAAAAAGGATGAAAGATCTAAATATTAAAACAGAAACACTAAATCTGCTGCAAGATAGAGTAGGTAGAACTCTTTTTTTTTTTGCTTAAATTATTTTATTGGTACATTTTAGGTACACAATACATTTACATTTATCATTGGGTGCTTGTACCTGTACATGAGGCATCTTGGTTCTTATTTTTTCCCCATTACCTGTGTGCCCTTCACCCCTTCACACTTCCCTATTTACATAGATATTGTTTCCATTTTTTTTTCTTTTGTCATAATTTTTCCTTTCCATTCTTTCCTTTCCCCATCTCCTCCCACCACCCCTACCCCTTTGGACCTTTTGCTATTTCAAATTATCAATTATTCATTTTAATCATTTTAATCCTTATTTACACTTTCAGTTTCTCACACTAGAGAAACTATTTGGTATTTACACATGTGTCCTATTTATTTCACTTAAGAGTATGGCCTCAATATGCATCCATTTAGCTATAAATGACTCCAGTTTCTCATTCTTTATGGCTGAGTAGTACTCCATTTTATTAAAAAACCACATCTTCTTTATCCAGTTGCCATTTGATGGGCACTTGGGCTGTTTCCTGGACTTTTCTTTGTTGGTAAATATTTCATTACATTTTCAATTTCACTCATTGTAATTAGAGTGTTTAGAATTTCTATATCTTCTTCGTTTAACTTTGGCAATTCATATGTATCTAGGAATCTGTCCATTTCTTCTGTGTTTTCCATTTTATTAGAGTACAGGTTCTCGAAGTAGATACTGATGATCCTCTAGATTTCTGCTGGTTCTGTTGTGAATTCACCTTTTTCATTCTTAATTGCATGGATTTGAGCCTTTTCTTTCCTTTTTCTGATAAGGTTGGCTAAAGGTTTATCGATTTTATTTTTTCTTTCAAAAAACAAACTCTTTGATTCATTAATTTTTTGTATCATTCTCTTAGTTTCCATTGCATTGATTTCTGCTCTGATCTTTATACTTTCCTCTCTTGTGTGAGTTTTGGGTTTGTTATTCTCTTCTTTTTCTAGGAGCCTGAAATTCTGCATTAGGTTATTTATCTGTGTTCTCTCTGTTTTCCTAATATGGGCATTCACTGGTATGAATTTCCTGAGTAGAACTGCTTTCATTGTGTCCCATAGATTCCTGTATGTTGTACTGGCATTATCATTTACATGTAGAAACTGTCTACTTTCTTTTTTAGTTTCCTCTGTGACCCATTGGTTGTTCAGGAGGGTGTTATTCAATTTCCATGTGTTTGTGGGAGTTTTGCAGTTTCTCATGTTATTGATCTCCAATTTTGTTGCACTATGGTCTGATAATATACAGGGGGTAATTTCAGTTCTTTTACATTGACTTAGACATGTCCTATGAGCTAGCATATGGTCTATTTTGGAGAATGACCCGTGTGCAGCTCAAAAGAATGTGTATTCTGATTTTGTGGGGTGGAATACTCTGTAAATATGTATTAAGTCCATTTGTTCAATAGCTTGGTTTAGTTCTAGAAATTCATTGTTAATTTTTTGTCTAGATGATCTGTCTATTTGTGATAGTGGGGTATTGAGGTCCCCCACTACAATTGTATTAGTGCTTATTTGGTTTTTCATGTCCATTAATATTTGTTCTGTATAGTTGGGGGCATTCGTATTTGGTGCATATATATTGAGGATTGTCATCTCTTCCTCTTGGATTGTTCCCTTCACAAGGATGTAATGACCATCTTTGTCTCTCTTAATTAGTTTTGGTTTGAAATCTACTTTGTCTGCAAATAAGATTGCTAGCCCTGCTTTTTTCTGGGTTCCTGTTGCGTGGAGAGCCATTCTCCATCCTTTTACTTTCAGTCTATGAATTTCTTCTTGAGTTAGGTGTGTTTCTTGGATACAGCATATTGCTGGATTTTGCTTCTTAATCCATTCTGTCAGTCTACTTCTCTGATTTGTGAATTGAGGCCATTAATATTGATAGTTATAATTGAGAGATATTGACTCATCTGTGTCATGATGTTTTACTGTTGTTGGCTTTTATTTCTTTTTCCCCCTTTCTCTTTAGTTTCTTACCTTGCCTGGTGGCTTCCCTCTGTTGAGCCTCATGGAGTTGTGACCTTCGTTGCCTTTTTCTAGGATATTGCTTAGAATTGTTTGGAGTGCTGATTTGGTGTGCATGAAATTTCTCAGGTTTTCTTTGTTGTGGAAGCATCTAATTTCCCCATCAATTTTGAAAGATAATTTTGCAGGGTACAACAGTCTAGGTTGGAAGTTATTTTCTTTTAGGGCTTGAAATATTTCACTCCAGGCTCTCCTTGATTTGAGGGTTTGTGTTAAGAAGTCTGCCGTGATTCTGATGGGCTTTCCTTTATAGGTGATTTGTTTCTTTTCTTTAACTGCCTATAGGATTTCTGGGATCTTGACTATTATATGTCTAGGTGTAGATTTTTTTTTATCTTGGCTAGGTGGAGTTCTATATGCCTCACTTATCTGTATGTCCAATTCTCCACCTCTGGCTGGGAAGTTTTCTACTATTACTTCTGTCAACAATTTTTTTAATGTCAATTGTACTTTCTCCTGTTTTTTCGTGGACTCCTATCAGTCTTGTGTTATTCTTCTTTGCATCATCTAGCAGCTGCTGAATTGATTTCTCATGGTCTCTTACTATTTTTAAGAATTCCCTGTTTTCATGGTCCTTCACTGCAATCTTGTCTTCTATATCTGATATTCTGTTTTTAGATTCTCTTAATCTTCTCTGAATGCTTTCAGTGGAGTTTTTAATCTCATGAATATCTGTTTGAATCTGCTTCATGGATTCCATTTCTTTCTTATGCTGGTCATTCATGGCTTCCAGCATGTTTCTGAGCTCATCTATTTTTTTTTTTTATCAGTTTCTGTTCTAGAGCCTCTAATCATGTCTTTCATTCTGCTCACCATCTCTGTAGTTATCTGGGAGATTATTTGTGCTTTGAATTTTTTTAGAGCCTCATTCATCTGTTTTACTTCCTGTGGCATCAGTTCAGGGTGTCCAGGTATTTGATTATCAGACTTTTCCACCTCATTTCCCCCAGAATTTGCCTTTTGTGGGGTGGAAGTCTGAGTTTGTGACTTGGTTAAATGTCTTCTCATTTTTGTTTTTAGTACTGTCCTTGGTTTAGTTCCTGGGTTGATATTTTGAAGTTGCTTATTATAAGTATCTTTGTTGATGTATTTAGAACCCTTATGGAATGATTGCTTCTCAGAGGTGTCTTCCAGATATAGCTGGTCTTTAGGTTTTGAGTCTCTAATGGCTCTGAGGCTATCTCATTTTCATTATACTAGGAGGGACAACTGATTAGATCAATCACAATACCTTAGCCCAAGTGATACAATCAGCAACACCATAGCATCAAATACATCTTAGAGAATGACAATTTGTGGTAGTTATTAATCTATCACCTTTAAAAATGAAGGGCCTCCTTCAGGGTTTGTCTCTGCTGTCACAATAGACAACGTGTACAGCAGTGTGCAGTTACAAGTCAATGAGTCTCAGTAAGCTAGTCCCAGACCCATGAGATTCAGGCAGATTTCTGGCTGCAAGTCCCAAGTTGAGCTCCCTGTCCTCCTGCAGGGTTGCACTCTGCAAGGTTCTATTGCAGGTTTCAGCTGCCTTTCCCCTGAAGAAAGTCCAGGTTCCGATGGGAGCTGATGATCCCTCCAACTTACCAATGACGGTGGTCTGGTGTGCCTTTATTGCAGAGATTCTCTTCACTTTTCCAGTGGGCTTGTTTTCATCAGGGAGCCTGAGAGAGGCCCTCTCTCTGTTTTTCACATCTGCAGCTCAGGACAATGGCTTTTATGTTCCCCTGTGCCTCCACAGCATGGAACCAAGTAGCTGCACAGCCAAAAGGCCAGAGGCAGGGTTGGAGTGTGGGGTGGGACCTGTTGTTGGAGGTGCCCACGCGGCCAAGCTGGCAGCTCGTGGGCATGCCCAGGGGCAGTCCTCCTCACCCGGTTTTGGTCGCAAGCTGGTGGAGCAAGCCGGAGGAAGCAGGTCCCAGTCAGCCTGCAACCACTTGGCCCCACTCGGCTCCACTCAGGTACAACTCTGAAGACAATGTGTAGGCAAAGTCTTTGTGAACAAAACTGCAATCACACAGGAAATGTCCCAAAGAATCAACAACTGGGATGTCATGGTATTAAAAAGCTTTTGCACAACAAAAGAAACCACCAACAGAGGGAAGAGACAACCCACAGAGTGGGAAAAAATTGTTGCTCCCTCAGACTAATATTTAGAATATACAAAGAACTAAAAAAAAAATCAGATCCCACAAATTTAAAGACCCAATCCAAAAATGGACATCTGCAATGAATAGACACTTCTCAGATGAAGAAGTAGAAAGGACAAATAAATATATGAAAAAATGTTCAACATCACTGGTCATTTGAGAGATGCAAATTTAAACAACTCTGAGATTCCATCTCACTCCAGAAAGAATGGCTATTATCAAGAAATCAACCAATAGCAAATGCTGGAGAGGCTGTGGGGAAAAAGAAACCCTTTTCCACTGTTGGTGGGAGTATAGACTGGTACAACTGTGGAAATCAGTGTAGAGATTCCTCAAAAAGCTAAAACTAGAGATTTCATTCTACCCAGCTATGTCCCTTCTTGATATCTTCCTGAAAGAATTTAAAGCATCCTACCACAGTGATATATGCACATCCATGTTTATAACAGCACAGTTTGCAATAGCTAAATCTTGGAAACAAGACTATCAACTGATGAATGATAAAGAAGATGTGATTTTTCCTTTACAATGCTTTTTTTCACTCTGCCATACAGAAGAATAAGCTTGAGGGATTCATAGGTAAGTGGATGCACCTTGAGACCATACTCTTAAGTGAAATAAATCAGACACTATATTTAAATACTATATCATTTCTCTAGTGTGAGAAACTGCAAGAGTAAATAAGGACCAGTACCAAAATATACAATAGACATTCCAAAATTGGAAAGAAATGTTGAAATGTTCAAGGGGCGGGGGGGGGGGAGGGAAAGGAAGGAAGGAACAAGAAAAAAGAGGATAGATAGGAAAAATGAAAACAAAGCTTTTGTAAATAAGGAGAAGAAGAAGGGTTGAAGGAAGGGGTGGAGAATGAGGAAAAAAGAAGAAGGACAATATAGCATGTACAGGTACAAATTCCCTATGATGAATATTATCATTATGTGTATCGAAAATGTATCAATAAAAATAGACTTAAAAATACATTCCTGCTCCCCCAATTCTTTTAGATGGCACTGGGCCTAGCTTTTCTCATGGTCAAAGGCAGCAGGCAGCTTAAGATGGGGCAGATTAATGTGGTCCACTGTGGCAGCAGACAGATGTACAGATAAAAGGTGGCAGTGGGTCTATTGGTCTGGCCTTGCCTCTGTCTCCAGAGCTGGACACCATTGGAAGAGAAACTCTGCTAAACAGAGGATCTTTAAAGGACAACCACTCATTGACCTGTAAAGCGCACTGTAGAGGGACCAGGAGCGAGAAGGGAAAGGCTCAAGCTTGAATCCTGGCAGTCCATTGCTGTCCCTTCTTGCTGTTCACCAATATCCTGGGTTTTCCCTGGCCCCACCTCCCAATTCTTAGACTCCTTTTATTCTAAGCAGTTAAGTTCTTGCTTTTGATGACTTTTCCTGTCAAGCAAGTCATCAGGGTCTCATGGTCTGCACCAAGAGACACCACCGAATGGTTCTCTAAACAAACACAGTTTCTACTCTGAAAGACACTCTGGTGCCAGCTGTTAAGATTGTAAAGTTTCATCCCATTATCTCAGATAACCCCTGTTCTACCCCTCTGTCTCATTTAGATAGTTCGATGGAGTCCTCCTGTGTCAGAATCAGACACATCTTTGGAAATTACAGCCCAGAAGTTAACCTGTGGTCCATGGTCCAGTTAGATCCCAGGGTTCCATGAATCTGGATGAAAAGTTTGACTTTATTTTTAACTGAAATTTAGCTTTCCCCTTGGTGATAACAGAGGCAACAAACTATGTAGTATTTGTGTCACTAACTTTGATGCTAACAGATATTCTCAAATCTCATTTCAATTGTTTCAGGTAACTCAAAATAGGCATTTATGTAGGTCAAAGCTTTGAAATTATGAGTCACTAGACCTACTGCTAGGTCATATTATTTACTGCATCAACGCAGAAGACTATCTCTTATCATGCCCAACTTTGTCTTTTCATATATATTTTGATAGCCACATTTACCCAGTTCTTGCCATCCAATGAGGCAACTCTGAGTAGAGACAAGGCAAAGCTCTTTCTCATTAGGACAAAGAGGAGTATAACTTTCCAACTTATAAACGGTGTTTCTTACCAAATCCTTGGTTCCCAAATGGTTTGTGATCTGCTCTGTGCCCTAGAGAAAACCATGCTGATTTGTAAACCTCTGTTCCTGGATGAGGCTCTCAGTTGCACTGACAATCACTGAAATGCTTTCCCTGCTCTTCCTCCCCACACTCCATGGCCCTGGCATTTCCCTGTTCCTGAGTTAGATCTCATGGAGAAATTCCACGTACATCATTACATAAAATGTAGGATGGGTGCAGTCATTCTGAGCTCCAGAGCAGTCAATGCAGAGGAGGAAACAGGCGTATTACAAAAGCATCATGATTCAATAATTTCAAGAAAACATTTAGTTGTTCAGGATCAGCATAGTTTTTCTGGTCCTGAGGATCCCAAGTAATCCTTTGCATTTGTGTGGGGGTGAGTTTTAATTCCCAGGCTCAGTCTCGGAGTCAAAGGATTTGCTCAGGTCCTTAAGCCATGAGTGGTGGAGCAGAGGCCAGGACCCACATTTTCTCCCCATGAAATCTTTTTATTCTTCTTTAGGAGTCTTGTTCTCTAATTGTTGTATTTCTGGTCCACTAATCTTGCCATTTTTCTTCCACTTGTTGTTTTAAAAGTCCATTCAAATTCCACACCACTGTGCAAAGTTGTTTGATGTCAACTTTGGTTTTCCTCCTGTATTTCTTTAGTTCAGTAGACAATGGGAACAAATCAATTCCATTCTTTTCGTGACACTTCATTGTGTTTCTAACAGATGGATCCTAACGCCAACCTGAAAGGTAGAATTTTTATTTATTGTAAGATCATGTTAATTTAAAAATTATTTTTCACAAACAATAGCTACCATTTAATGAGTGTTTACTATGTTGAAGTCACTGTGCTAAGCACTTCATTTACAACATCTAATTGAACCCTCAATTTATAATGATTTGAGACAGTGTTCTCATTCTGGACTTGGAGAAATGGAAATTTAGAAACTTTGATTTCAGAGATCGAGAGATTTCAGAGAAACTGATTTCAGAGATCCGGAGTTCCTATTCTTAACAACTACCCAATATTGAGTCTACACAACTCTACATGCTGATTTCTAAGTGCTTCCTAGTGCCTTTGGGCTGAGTATCTCTGTTTCTGTCTATCTGTCTCTCTCTCCCCTCTGTCTCTGTCTTTCTCTTGATATATAGGTGTCATTAAATGTGTGTGCAGGCACCCATGTGTGTAATATTCTTGTTTGAAGATTTCAGACAGAACCTCACTTTGAATAAAGGTCTCACTCAATCTCAGAGCTGGGAAAATTCTCTTTCCTACCAAACACTGATTTCTATTTGCCACCATAGACCCCTGGTATATGCATATATAGTTGTGAACAAAGGATGTTCATGTGAAAGAATGATGTATACATGTATATCACTGCACTACTAAAGGAAAAAAACCCAAGATTTCCTAAATTTAAGGACAAAGTCCAGAGAGTAGAGGAGGAAAGATACATGAGGATTTCTTCAGCTAATAGCTGCAGGTGAAACCAATGAAGAGATTGCTTATATTGAAACCTTGACTTAATCCCATCAAAGTTGACCACCAGGGCCACTGTGCCATGCTTGTTATAAACTTTCTAGACCACTAATCCTAAACAATCCAGAAGCAAAATTTACTTTCCCTTACGGACTGCTCATTGGACCCACAGCTTTTTTCACATTGTGTTATCCTGGCCTCCTACTGTTATGGGAAAACAACTCCCAACCTGAAAGATATCAGAAGTGTTGAGTTCATGGTCTCAGTCTCACAACATCAAGGAATGAAGTTGTGATCTAAAGGAGGAAGTTTGAAGACTTTTAATGGAAATAAGGAGAATAGCTTTTGGATTTCCAGGAAGGGTCCTGAGTGGGTAGTCACAGGCCCTTTGTCAAGGGTAATTTATACAGCAAAATCACAATGTGGGTACAATGTAGGTCAGACTACAATCAACCTATAGGACTGCAAGCATAGTTGCTTAGGTAATACTGATCCAATAGGGAAATGAGTCACAAGCAACGGTACATGGAAAGAACAAAGGGATTCCTGGAAAGGGATGAGAGGATGGATCTGGACATTCTGGTCACCTACCTATGAATCTGATGCCTATCTGAGCTCACAGGACCAGGTGGTGATAATTACAGTAGAATCTCAAGTTGTTGTTTATCTCTAGGGAGGTTTGCAGGCCTGGCTATTGCATCTCCATCTTGAGACCTGGCATTCTTCTGATTCACCTCCAGCCACAATCTTGGTGTGTCTCATCTTCTGCACTGACTCCCTCAAGGACAGAGCCCTCTTTGGCTGTTTATTAATTTCTGTCTTAGCTATTGTAATATATATATATATATATATATTTTTTTTTTTTGTACCGGAGATCGAACCTGGGTCCGTGAGCTTGCAAGGCAGGCGGTGGAACCACTAAGCTAAATCCCTGGCCCAGCTATTATAATATTATCATAGCCAGCATAGGGTCCAGTGTTTTCCTTCCCTAAAGTTTATAAAACACTGTTAGCTCTGGTCCTTTGGGCATTTCCTTCATTACCCTGCCTTGTTGCTGGGGGTTTCCAGAATGAGTCCTAAAACATGGCCCTTCCTTTCTGGCTTGCATCTGTAATGGCTCATAAACATCAGAGAGCCTCTGGTTTCATAGCTGTTTAAGAGTGCACACAATAGAACTTTTTTTAAAGGCTGAGGAAAACCACAGTAAGGATTTCTGATTCCAATGTCCTTGAATGGGTTCTTCAGCACACCCTCCCCTGCACCCTCCCTGGTGCTCCCCAGGCTGGACTGCATCCCTGACTTCGGGGGAGCCTGCACACTATGTAAGATAGATCTGCTCTCTCTGAAGGACCAGTGTGGGCAGAGACTGGACAGCCTCTCCATCATTCCTCTCCAGAGTCTGTTCCCAGTCTTCTTTGCCTAGTACCAAAATACTGTCGGTCTTGGGAGAAATCCATCTCTGCCTGCCCTGCCATGTGTGAGCATGAAGAAAACTTGTTTGGCATCCTCTTTCCAGCAACCTGGCAGCATCTGAATCCGAATCTGTTTGGAAGCTTGTGAAAGGGAATCTGCTGTGTCTCTGAGATCCTGGGTTGTCACATGATAAAGGACCCTGGTACACACAGAGGACTCTGCAAATGTCAAATGATGTTATCCACAGTGATTTGGATGTCCTGAGGAAGTGGAGGAGACAAATTCAGTGGGATAATGTCGGCATGCATAAAGAAAACCCCTGCTGGCCCTGCCCCGTCTCAGGCCAGAGAACTGGCCACGGAGGACACACTGTCCAGTTCTGTAACTGTCGCCAGGCCCTCCTCATTGCCACCCCCTTTTGGGCAGGAAGAGGAATACTAGGTCAGGGGAAGGCAGTGAATGGATTGCTCTGCAGAAGGGGAGAACCCAGAAACAACCAGCAGGGGGGAGAATTGACTAGGATAACAGTAAGAAGAGAGCAGGGCAGGTTTGACACACACAGTCCCCTGTCATCCGAGGGGATGAGGGGATCCCTTCCAGACCCTTGGTGGGGCCTGAAACTGCAGATGGTACTGAGCCCTATGTATACCATGCTTTTCCCAATTTTAGTATATGTGCTGCTGAAGCGAGCACAGCCATGCTTTTCCCTACACATACATAGCTGCGATAAAGTTAAATTTATGTTAGTACAGTAAGAGAATAACAGCAGTAACTAATGAAATGGAACAAGTATAACAATGTGGTGTAATAAGATGACCAGCATCTGTACATTTGTAGGGATGTAATCAGCTGAGGGTTGTTGGACACAAACCAGCAGTTCTGTGACAGCCCAGCTAATAACCAAGATGAAGCCCAATGATAATGGGTAGGTAACGCACAGAGTGGCCAACAAAGGGATGACTCAGCCCAGGATGGGAGGAAGCTGGGCAGCATAAGTTTTTCACACTGCTCAGCATGGTGCAGTTTAGAAGTTCTGAGTTGTTAATTTTTGGAATTTACCATTTGATATTTTCAGGTGACTACAGGTAACTGAAACTGAGGAAAGCAACACCAGGATGTGTGTTGCGGGGGAGGTGCCTATGCTACAGCAAAAGCATCATAAAACCCACGTGAGTTCAGTAAAGAAGGTCTTGCAGGTTGTCTAATGCATTCCTAAAAGTGAATCAAGACTTGCTATTTCTAAATTTAGAGGTTTAGCTCTTTCTCATCCAGTTCATGGGCCACTGTGGAACCCTTCCCTGACTTCACAACTGGCCACCTGCTCCGCACAAGGCTCAGAGAGACACAAGGAAGCAGATGAGACTAGAGCTCCAGAGTTTGCAACGCTTGCAGAAGGACAATAGGAAGCTTTCATGTGCGAGAGCTAGCTACAGTGTTGCTCTGAACTGACTTTTTGTTTACTTCAAGAAAAGAACACTGAGCTCAAATTGCTCTTTTACTTTGGCAAAATGAATGGGGAATGAATGAACAAATGCATGATACCTCCCTGTTTTGAAACTGGATTCCCTTTCCTTCTCTTGACCCGGGGCATTTTGTCTTCCTTGGAACACAGAGAAAGAAATGGGATGTGTTCTCCCAGGCAGGGCCTGTGGTAGGGGTCTGTGCTCTGGGCACTGGCCTCCCTTGCCAGGCCAGTCATGAGGGCCTCGCTTAGTGCCTTCCTCATCCTCAAAACTGGGGTTGGAGGGAGGATTCAGCCCTCTCTTCTGCAAATGTAAGACAGGCTAGGAGGTGGCTCTGTTACAGAAGGAGCCAGACCTGTCTGGCCTAGGCCCATCCTGGGATTGGGGAGTGCCCTTTAATGTGCGCTGAGAAATGTTGGTCCCCCAGAGTTCCCTCCTCCAGTGTGGTGGGAGTGGCAGTTAAATGGGCAGTTGGAGAGGAGGGCTCCAGGCAGGTGTGACAAGAGAAGCCAAAGCTGAGGTCAGTAGAGCCAAGGAGGCCCAAGTAAAGTGGATAGCAGGTATTACTCTGAAACCCACAACTTGCGGCCCCTGCTCCGTCCTTCTTGTCATGGGAATTTGAGCATTCCCCACCCAGGCAAATCTCCTGTGTGGCAACTGGTGGCTGCTGACTAATCCTGAGGCCTCATCTCTTATCCCCAGGACAGGATGTTGTGGATGACATGATCAACCTTGCCTGCCCCAAGGGAGGACATAGGGAGGGATATGGGTTTCCAGAGGAAGCTAGGGGCACTTTCAGCTTGGGAGCCTCTGGTATGTGAAAGAAAAAAAATAGATATATCAAGACAAGATTTCAAAATCAGTGATACAGATCTACTGTCGATATGCATGTGCATACACATATACAACATAAGAACTGTTTACAATTTAATCATGGATTTTATTAAAGAAAAAGACTTTGTATTCAAGGTGCATTACTGTGTGGTTCTCACAGGCTTAAAATAGAGGCTCCACCTTTTTTCAGTCATGTCAGGAGGTCTCTGCTCTGAGTGGGTGACCTCCTTTGGAGCTGCCATCCAGACCTCATTTCAGCTCCTCTGGAGGTGACAGGACAGGATTACTGCTCCTGCTTCCTCCACTGACTTCTCTTCCCTTTCTGACACTAGGGCCTCATCAGTCAAAGGGACAGACAGGACAAGGCCCAAGGAAAGACTCCCAGCTTCTCCTCTCAGTTCAGTTGCAGGAGGGTGTGGAACTGTCAGGCACTGGGGATTTTGATTGCTTTAAATTAAGAATAGATTTATCAGGTGGACTGAGAATGTGGTTCAGTGATAGAGTGTTTGTTTAGCATGCACGAAGCCCTGGGTTCAATCTCCAGTCCCAAAGTGTGTGTGTGTGTCTGTGTGAATGTGTGTGTGTGTGTGAATGGATTTATTAACAAAGAGGTAGGAGCTATAGTCTCTTATTTAGAAATCTGGAAGGATTTGATGGTGAAAGATATGTTTACATTGGATTGACCATGTCCTAAGTGAGCACCAAAGAAAACTGGGAATCCAATTCTCCAACACGAAATGGCCAGTTTTCAGGGTCAGAGAGGCAGAAATGGAATATAAGAGGGCAGGGCTGGGGATTTAGCTCAGTGGTTCTGCTGCCTGCCTTGCAAGGGCAAAGACCCAAGTTCGATCCCTGGTACCAAAAAAAAAAAAAAAAAAGGAATATAAGGGCAGTGGTTGGTGTGGATGATGCTTCTCCTTGAGATGCACTCTAGACATCCTGTGCTCTCCCACTTTTGAGAGGGAGACAAGGATAGAAAAATCATGAGTCTACTATAAGAACAACAATAGTACAATGTGACGACAAACCCTAAGTGACCCTGAGCCCCAGAGTCAGGGAGCAATAGAGTGATGAGGCCTGTGGCTAATTACATGGATCCCTTACTCCCCAGGGCCCACGGCAGCTGAGCAGGAGCTGAATATACCATGTGAACATGCAGAGCTGCTGAACTCTCAGCAAATGTCTGATGCTTTTTTTAAAAAATGTGATTCTTCTTAATTATTAAATGTTCTCCACAAATTGAAAAAAGTATAAACTTTACAGTCCATCTAAATGAGCCTGTAAATTGAATATGGTCACCAACCCACTAGTTTGTGTCCTCTCCTCTGGACAGAGGCCTTCCCATTCCTGCTTGTGTTGTGTTAGTGAAGAACCCTGCCTAGATACAGAGAGGTGCACCAGGGACATTTTGCTGTCTCTTGCCAGTCCTCAGATGCTCTGAGCTGCAAAAGTCATGCCCAGATCAGAGTCATGATGGCTGCAGGGGCCGTGGCCTGGCAGGTGCTGGCTTCTCCCAGTGCTCATCAGCTGCTCCCTCTTCCCCCCTCACTGCAGGCAAACAGATTCTGCACTCCAGGCAGCTCCTGCTCCTGGCAGAGAACGGCATGACAGACGGGATAGAGACGTTAGCCAAAGCAGACTTCCTGATGGAAAAAGTCTCATTTCCCCCCAGGCCTGCCAAATTTAGCAAAGTGCCATTCCAGCTGCCAAGCTTCCCAACCATCTTAGAGGATCAAGGCTATCCCTGCAGAGTGTTCAAGGAAATTACTTCCCAGCCCCAATTTCCTGCACATTCTGACTGCCCAACCTGGCCAGGGAAGAGGTCCTGGTGGGCATCTTGGACTCAGGACTCCCCCAGAGAAGCTGCTGCTACCCTGCTGCCAGGACCCTTTGCCAGTAAAAAGCAAGCAAGAAAGTAGAAGTTGTAGGTGAGAATTCTTCACTGACAACGAATCTTAGTCCCTGAGAAGGCGGATCAGGATGGAGGCGAGGAAGTGCAGCCTGGATAAGATGGGGAGAGTGCCTGGGTGGCTATGTGAGTGAAGGAAATGACAATTGTCTTCAAGTATCAGAGGGCAGTGGGTGCTCTGTGTGGCTCCTGAGACTTGAGCAGAGGTTGTGGGAATATCACATTCAGTTCTCTAGATGGAAAAAATTCATTCTCTTTGGGAGAATTTGCGTACATTTAAAAAGCACTTATTTTGGGGGACTGATTTCAAACTTATAAAAAAAGTAAGAAGAAGAATGCAAAGAAGTTCCATCTACCTTTCAGTGAGATTTGCAAACTAACATTTTGCCACCTTTGCTTTAATATTCTCTCTCTATGTATTAGTATTATTTTTCTGAAGCATTTGAAAATCAACTATGGACATTTTGCCCCATTATCCCTAAATACTTCAGAATGTATTCCATAAAGGTAAAGACCATCTCTTCTATAATCATAATTAACAAATGACACAACTGTCAAAATCAGGAAGTTGAACTTTGTTATAATGCTATTGCATGATCTATAGTTCATACTCAGATTCTCCAGTTGTCTCAGTACTGTCCTTTGGTCTTCCTTCTCCTTTCCTTTTTTTTACTGTCCAGGACTATGTGTTGCTTTCCGGCATCTTGTCTCTTTAGCTTCCTTTCATCAGGGACATTTGTTCTCCTTCTTTGTCCTTTTTGATAGCAACGCCTTTGAAAGCCTGGTCAGTGGTTGGGTGGAATGCTCTCTGGGCTCATCCTGAGGAGGGGCTGGGGTCCTTGCTCAAGCTTGCTGCAGGTGGATCAGGTTGGCCAGAGGGAAATCCTACATGCGATGCTGAGTCTGCTGTGTCTGATGTCTTCTTAGGCTCTTTAAATTCTTGGATTGTGTGAGTTTTGCTCCCCAAAGCCATTTCAGTTGGGTTTCAGAATGTGTGACCTCTTTGTGATCGCTAATCTGTTCTCCTGCTCTGCTTCACTTGGGTCACAATGGTGGCCTGGCTATCCACCCATGTTATGGCAGCAACGAGAGGGGACATGGCAGCAAGACTGTGCACAGGGCTGTGTTGTGGTCAGATCTCTTCTTGCCTCTCTGGGCAGAGCTGAATTGCACTCACTTAGGGAGCCAAGGACCTTTCCCAGTTTCCTTACTGTTCTCAGTGAAAGCATCCCCATAGCAGCCAGCAGCCCTCCAGGTCTCCCTGAAGCAAACACAGTACAGCCTAGGGCATGGTGCTTCAGGTAGGGAAAGTTGTAGGGTTCTTTCTGCTATACAAATAAGTGCATATCTCATAGGTAGGGGAAGCTCCTCAGGACACCTTTGCCCAGGGCTGGGCCTACTGGGGGCCAGCAGACCAGACTACCATCTACATAAATAGGAGCAAATCTGAACCCCTTCACACCATTCTCCGTCTTGCTACTCAACTCTTCTACCCAAGAGGGCCACAGCTTGTCCCTCACAGTGAGACACCACACATCACACAGTCTCAGCCAATGCCTTGTTTGGGGCTTACTCTCAAACTCTTCCCTCCTCTCCACTAGTTTTCATTGCCCAGCGGTTGTCTCACTTCCCTAGAAGTTCTCCCTAACCCTGTGCTCCTCCCAGACCCTCCCTACCTCTCTGGCCTCAGAACTATGGCACAGCTTGTGTGGCTTGGTGATCACTGACCATGGGCAGCCTGGTTGCAGGGTTTACCTTCTTAAAATGGTGATTAAATATTATCAACATAGGAGGATCCCAGGTCTCATTCTCCTACCTTCAGAAGTAACCATCATCTTGAATTTGGCGTAGAGCTTTTCCATTCATTTCTTAAAAATAAACCTGATTAAAGGATAGTTTTAGATTTATAGAAAAACCGTGAAGACAGTAGAGTCTATATCCCATATCCAGTTTCCCTTAATAACATCTTGTATCCTTACATAATTCCTGAGCAAAATACTGATGCATCATTAGCTGACACCCATACTTTAGCTTCCCTTAGATTTTATCTAATGTCCTTTGTTCCGAAACTTCATCCAAGATACCACTTTGCATTTACATAGCTGCTGTGTCTCCTCAGGCTTCTCTTGGTTGTGTTACTTTCTTTGTTTTTGATGACCTTGGTGGGGTATTTTTTTTTGTTTTGTTTTGTGCCTGGGATTAAACATAGGACCTTGCACATCCTAAGCCCATGCTCAACCACTGTGCCACAACTCCAGCCGCCTGACCGTAGTAGTTTTGGGGAGCATTGGTCAGATATTTTGTAGAATGTCCCTTTCTTTGGATTTGGCCCATGGGTTTCTCATAATTACACTGGGATTGTGGGATTTGGGGAGGAAGACTGCAGGGACAAACTGCTACTGTCATCATGTCACGTTGAAGGTACCCACTGTCCACACTACTCATTGCTGTAGACACTGACCTTGGGCACCTGGCTGAGGCCTCTCCATTGTAAGTATTTGTTTTCCATATTGTACTTTATTCTTAGAAACTTCATATTCTAGTTGATTAAGATGTTTCTTGCAGGCTTAGGGTTGACAATTCTGATGTGGCTGTACGTATACACTTAATTGAACAATTAAGTAAATGGGTGATGCATGGGGAGAGCCAGGTTTTTCTCTTCTAGAATTGGGGTTTACAGATGAGCAGGGAGAGGAGGCTACAATTATGATAATTACGGAAATGATTAAAGTTGGAGAATCAGCATGAATTTATGCTTAGCTTAAAATAGGTGCAGACAGTTACATATAGAAATATTTATAGCTGTGTGTACATATAGTTATCAATACACATGTATATTTCCTTCCTGTAGGAGACCTAGAAGGAACATACTCTGGCAACAAAGGACAAACTCAGTGCCCACATCTTCATTCCTAATACCATTTTCCAATAAAAGGAAACGTGTACATGGTGAAATGGAAGTTTACTACACTATAGCTTTTGGCAAATGAAATATGTTGTTGTTTCGCAAGTGCCTGAACTTTATACAGTTGTATCAGTGTATGTAGTTTTCTGAAATTATTTTCTTCCTTCTCACTTTATCGTGCTTGGATAGTCACATAGGTTGGTAGGTGGACTTAGCACATTCCTTTTTTTATTTCATAGTATGAAAATATATTCATGCTATGCAATTTGTCCATTTTCTTATTCACAGAAGATGTTGTAGACAGAGCTGCTACAAATTTTCCTGTTGAGGGGACACAGAGATATTTTTGCGTGAGACTTCATACTCTAATTGTTTTCCTGAGTTCTTTTTAGATTGACTTCAATGTCTAAAAGGCAGTACACATGAGAGAAGAGAGGCTAGCAGAGGTGGGGAGAATTTGCGAAGGGAATGCATACAAGCTTGAGACCACTCTGTGTGTGACTGCTTGAACAGACAGAGCCTCTCCTGGCAGTGGACGCCTAATTGCTGGCTATGTTCATAGGATAATCTTCAAGTTGACCAAATAATGCCAAATTGATTTACAAATTAATTGTACAATTTATATGCCCACCAGCAGGGTTTGGGAGCTACTGTGCTGCCTGCATGTGCCAAGACTGGCAGCTCTCAGGCTCTTTATATTTCCTGTTTGAAGAATGAGAAGTGGGTTGTTACTGTGGTTTTAATTCGCACTTCCCCGGTAGTCAGAGACTGGGCATATTTTCTTGTGTTTATTAAGCTCATCTGTCAATTGCCTGTTTATATCTTTTGCTCACATTTCTAATTGATTGTTCTTTTGTTATTGAGATATTGAAAATTCTTTATAAATTCTGCATACTAATACTTTATAGTTAATTGGATCACATTTATACTGGCTTGTTGCTTCTCTTTTTAATCTTATAAAAATTATGTCTTCTGATGAACAGACATTTATCATTGCAGTGTAGTAGAATTTATCAAGCTTTTACCATATGGCTTATTTTTACATTTGCTTTATGAAATCTTTCCCTATCCAAAAATCATAAATATGTCTTTCTATATTTATTTCTTACTGTTAGCACAGTGTTACTTTTTCCAGCGTTTTACTTTCTACTTATTCATGCCTTTATATTTAAAATACCTCTCTCGTAAGCAGCATATCACTGGACCTTGCTTTTATAATTGGTCTAACAATCTTTATTTTCTAGTTTATGTGTTTAGTCCTTGTATATTTAGTGTAACTATTGATATAGTTGGGTTTAAGTCTTTTGGCTTACTATTTGTCTTCTGTTTATCCAATTACCTTTATTGGGTTAATCTAATAGTGCTCTATTTTATTACCTCAATTAACTTCTTAGCTTTGATCCCCTTCCCAGGGCTAACACTATGGTATGCTTTACATTTTAACATGTGCTTATTACTCTTTTCGAGGGGAGATTTTGTGTCTTAGACTTCTCTCATACGCATCATCCTTCATCCATTTAACACATGGTATTGAGCATATGTCCCAGTCTGTACAGGGACTGGGCTGAGTGTTGGAAATATAGCTGTGAACTTGATAGACATGAAGCTCACATTCTGTTTTGGTAAATAGAAAAGTAAGTAGGGGTGATTTCCCAGCAAAAGGAAAAGTCTGCACTGAGCCTTTAGGCTGAGCAGGAACTGGCCAAGTGAAGGGAGGGATGTGAGCCAGTTTCAGGTTGTGGCAGTAGTGAGTGAAAAGCCCAGAAGGCAAGAGTAGTTGGTGCTGCGACCAGGGGGTGTTGGGACACTCAGTGTGCCTTTGCGCAGGGTCACGCGGTGCCGTCCGGAGTGCAGTGTGGCACCCCGTGCAGGTAGCCACAAATTTAGGAAGTTTGTTTGGTGACTTCTAATTTTCCGATTGAATTAGGAATCTATAGCTGGGTCTATGGTGTGCATGCTATTAATAGCCACTCATCAAATGATTGAAGGGATTTTGAACAGATGCTCTGTTCCAGCTGACTACAGTATTTCAGTTTTCACTTTTGTCTTTTATCAATAAAGAATTTTGATTTTCAAATTCTGTTGAAAGAAACAAAAAACATTTTATTTCTGAAGAGTGACTCTTGTAATGTAAGCTGAACAAGAGATTTTCCAGGGTTGTTGGTGAAGGGAGGGAGCGTCCGTTTCCCTGAGCCCAGATGCCCCAGATAAGACTCTGCCACTCATTCTCTGCATACCCTTGAGCAAGTCCTTCCCTTTTTGGACCTCTGTTTCCTCCTCCTAGATTTGTACAACATGGCAAAGAGGAGACTTCTGGCTCTGCCATGCTATAGATTTATCAGTCACTAACACCTTGATGGGAATCAATTTTTCTTTCTTTTTAAAAAACAATTTAATTTTTATTAGTCCATATTTGCAGTAAATAATGATTTCATTCATTGTGGGTATTTGGTGCATGTACAGAACACATCTCAGTTCTCTTTTTCCTCTTCCCTTCTCTCTCTCTCTCTCTTTTTTTTTTTTTGGCCAAGATCAGACTCATGTATTTATATTATGAGTCCTTATAAAGTTAATTATCATACATACAGATTAACAACTAGATTAATAGGCCAAAAACATATAAAACACATAAGACAATTTTACTAAATCAAAGTACACTTTTAGATACATTTCCATGCTGGATTAGAGTAATTTTTCTTTCTCTTTTTTCCTATTGTCTTTATATTACACCTTATTTATTATATATGGAGTTTCTCATATAAGCATAACCATGCAATATATAAGCGTATGTGTCTGATTTACTTCACTTAACGTTGTGATCTCAAGGTACATCCATTTTCTTCCAAATGACTCCAGTTTATCCTTCTTTATGGCAAAGTAGTACTCCATTGTGTATAAACACCACATTTTCTTTATCTATTCATCTATTGATGGAGATATAAGCTGCTTCCAAGATTTAGTTATTATGAATTATGCTGCTATAACATGGGTATGCATACATCCTGTGGTCTGATATCTTTTACTCTTTGGGGACAATACCTAAAGGGAAATAGCTGGGTCAAATGGAATTTCTATTTTTAGTTTTTTGAGAAATCTCCATACTGATTTTCATAGTGGTTGTACTAGTTTACATTCCAACCAACAATGAATAAAGATTCCCTTTTAATCCACAGTCTCTACAGCATGTAATTGGTTGATTTCTTTATGATGTCCATTCTTTTTGGAGTGAAGTGGAATCTCTGTATTGTTTTAATTTGCATTTCTTGAATTCCCATGATGTTCAACATTTTTTCATGTATTTATTGGCCACTTGTACTTCTTCACCTAAGAAGGGTCTATTCATTTCAGGTGCCCATTTTTTATTGGGCCCTTACATTTGGGGAGCTTCTATTTTATATATATATATATATATATATATATATATATATATATATATACACACACACACACACACACACATTAGATATTGGTCCTTTGAGGAGTACCTGGTAAAATTTTTTTCCCCATTCTGTAGGCTGTCTCTTCACTCTGTTGGTAGTTTCCTTTGCTGTTGCAGAAACTTTTTAATTTGATGTGATTATTTGTTGATTCTTGGTATTATTTCTTGTGCAACTGGGGTTCTGTTCAGAAAGTCTTTGCCTACTTAATCTTCCAACATATTGTTTCTGTTTTAATGTTTAGATCTTTGAGTCATTTTGATTTTAGTTTAGTACATGGTGAGATTCATAGGTCTGGATTCAATCTTTGGCTTACGAATAGCCAGTTTTCCCATCATCTTTTGTTAAAGAGGCTATCTTTCTTCCAGCAAAAGGATTTGGCCCCTTTGTCAAAGATACGGTAGCTGAGTATGCCTAGAGTTGCTTCTGCATCCTCTATTCTGTGGATCTACAAGTCTGGTTTTTTTTGGTCAATATCATGTTAGTATAGAGGTCTCTTTAGTTGCTTTTTAGTGAGGTGCTTTGGGCATGGCTTACTATAATCCTTTGCCACAGTCCCAAGATCTGACCATGTAGGTTAATTTGGGAGAGGGAGATGCAGTGTAGTTAGCTCAACAACCAAGTTCTCTGGGAATGTACTCTCTCATTGTTAATGTCACAAAGGTAATCTGAGTGTTGGCTTACAGAGAAGTAGGGACAACTATGTGACCCTGTTAATGTCAAGCAAATCAGTTACAGTAGTATTATCCAAGACAAACTGAATACAGTAAGTCCTTGACTTATGAACACTTGAGTGTTGTGAATTTTCACAGATACTAATGGACCTCACATTTGGTTTTTCTATGCATTACATTATATATTTTTGTCAGAGGTGCATGAGACTCAGTTTGCCTGATTTACGAACAAATCTGACTTACGAAATGACTGTATTAACCTACCATAAGGGCCAATTATGTACCACACTTAACCATAGAGAAGAAATCTGCAATTATGGTGTAAATATTAGGACAACTCAGGTGCTGACTTACAACTAATATGTACTAAATGTGATAGCTATATTTCACACTGATAGATAAAGAAGGCAGTCAGACTCCAAATATGTGTTGGATGCAGGCACCAGCAGACAAGATTAGGTAAGGGTGCCAGTGCTGCAACTTTCAAATCCAGAGCAATTCAGGCTGAGTGTGGTCTCTGGACATGGGGGTAGAGCCTGTGTCTTTTAGCTCAAACTCCTCAAGGGATCTCTTGCTAGCCTGACCATGGTCCCCTGACCACAGCTGTCTCCCATTGCTGTCCCTCACCCAGTCACTGTGGGAAGGTAACACTGGGAGCCCTCAAATGAAGCTACCCTGAGGCTGCTCTGAATCCCAGGTTCAGTGGACTCCTCTCTGGAATGGTGTCCAACCTCTCTGTCCAGGGGGCATGGCCGGAACATTGACTGGAGTTACTCATGAGCTGCTGCAGCGCTCACCGTCCTCTTGTCTGTTCCACTGCTGTGTTTCTCCCTGAAGCCCTCTGGAGTCCCTGGCTTCATTTTGTCGATGTGGATTCCCTGTTCTTTTCTCATGAACCACAAGCTGGGAGCTGGGGAGAAAGTGCAGATTGCCTCTTCCCTTTTCCATGTTGTGTTCTGTCTCTAACTTCTCTGCAAATTTTAATTTCCCTGTCAGATCTTTCCTGGGCATCTATATACCTCTCTATTTTTGTTCCCCAAGCTTTTATTTTCCAGTGTCTGAATTCTAAATCTTGGAGAGGCTGAGTCATTGCTTATTACTCCTCCATTTTCCCAGAAGTCCAAGTTATTTATTTCTAACCTTCAGAACTTCCTGAGAGAACTCAGGAATGTAAACCCTGTGTATGTACAACATAATAATATATATTATAATAATATGGCTTCTGATTGCAAGTGAAACAATTCAACATTAGGTTAGGGAAAAAGGGAAAAACTACTTATAGGGTATAGGGAGAGAGATGTCATGAAAGAGTAGAGGACAAGAGTAGAACAGGAGCTGGGAAGAGATCACTTTCTGCGATCATCCACAATAGATCTTTTGGTTTCCAGCAAACCCAGTGTGGGAAAAGAAGAGCCAAATGTTCAGGAGACTGGAGAATGGAGGGATTGGTTTGTGAACTGGATGAACACACTTAAAAATGTTCTCTCCCTTTGGGTTGTTGGTTTCCAAAAGGGCAATGGTCACAGAAGTGGGGGAAAGGGGTCTGTCTAGATGTGTCTGGTCCTGAGGTCTCTGACCACGGAGTATCTAGGTGGAGGTTAAAGGTCTCTGACCACGGAGTATCTAGGTGGAGGGGATTTAGTTGCACAGATTCCTGGAGGGAATCTGAAGGAAAAAAGGGGAAGTGTGTGACAAATTGCACTCTGGGTCACACTAAGAGACCATTTGGATTTTCTTGGGACTCTTTTGCCATACTGGAACTCGGCCTTGGCCATGGGCTGACTACCAATGGAAAACACACAATGGGTTTTTCTGCTCCCAGCCAACACAATGTAGGAAATGAAGAAGAACCACATGTTCCTGGCAAAAAGGAGGTCTCAGCATGGAGTTAGGGATGTGCTGGGGCTTCTGGCCACACTTTCTCATAAATGTAGATGGTTAATTGGGGACACCTGGTCTGGGGGGGTGGTCAAAGCAAGGGCATAGGTCTGGGTGGAGCTGCCCAATTCCATTCCCAATGTTCTCATTTCTCAGTGAGCCTCTCCATCTGGTGCAGAGTGAAAGCAGCCCAGGGCTCCACAGTGACATCAGGATGGTCGGTGAAGGCCCTTACCTTATCTCCGACCTGGACCAGCGAGGTCAGCAGAGGTCCTTTTCAGAGAGATATGACCCCAGCCTCAAGACCATGATCTCAGTGTGCCCCTATGCAAGGTACATCAGGATCAAGATTGAAGGGGGCTAGGGTAGAACTTACAGGAATAATTTCCAGATTGGGAGAAAGTGGGTACTTCCTCTGCTTCTCATCTGCTGCTCTGTGTGTTTGTCCCTTTTGTTCATCCACTCATCCACACACCATTCACTTATCTACCACTTACTTCTTGCCTTTTCCTACCCTTCAGAGAGGGTGACAATAGCTAATGTTAAAGGAGAACTTTCCATTTGTTAGGATCCATCCAAGTGGTTTACAACCACACTGGAGCTTCTGTTATTTTTAATCTGAGAGGAGAAGAAATTGAGGTACCAAGAGGTTATGTAGCATGCTTAAAGTCCATCAGGTTGTCTTTACTCTTTAACAAATGGGATCAAACATTAGTGGCTTAATTGCCACTTGTTTAGCTTAAAATTTTATAGGTGACCGAGTAACATGGGCTGGGAGCATTGAGTAGTTCATCTGGCCTTGACCAGGATTACTCACTCACCTGCTGCTCAGCAAAGGGCCTGTGTCCCTGGGGTGGCTGGCTGTAAAGTCTGGGGTGATGGGGGCAACAGGACCACATGGTCACTCAGTGTCTAGCAGTCCAGTTTGGGCTTGACCATAGAGCAGTGGGATGGGCTTTCCGGAGAACAAGCAGAAGCATGCAGGGCTTCCTGAGACAGAGGCTCGTAGAAGGTACATGACTACTTCCACCGAGTCCTGTTGGCCAAAGCAGGTTGTGGTAGCCTAGAGTCAGGGTGTGGGGAAATAGACTCCACCTCTTGATGGAATGAGCTGTAAGAGCAGGTTCCAAGGGCCTGGGATGCAGATGGGGGTAGTTAATGAAGTTGTCTTTGAATTTCAGGATAGGGACTTGGGTAGCCTGCCCTTCAAGCTCACATGCTCAAAGTTGCAGCATTTCATTTAACACAATGTTAGAAGGAGACCCATGATGTGTTCTCTGAGGACCAGAAGGCTGAGTGACATCTCTATAGACAGGTGACACTGGCCTTCCCTCTCCCAGCTCCTAGGGACCAAAGATACACACATGCAAGCCCTCTAAGGTGAGAGGTGAAGGTTGGAAGGTGATGGCGTGGACTGCTGTCCTTCACCACAGGGGAGCTCTAACTACTCACTGCTTTAGCCCAGTTTATAATTGCTTTGTGGACAGGCAATGTGATTTGGTGCTGGAGCCAGCAAGTGGTGGGTATGAATTCATGTTTCACCACTTACTGTGAGACCTCGGGCAAGTGCTCAAACCTGTCTGTGCCTCGGTGTTTTTGACTATAAAATGGGTTCATGATCATACCTACTCTACCTTTCTGAGTGGTTGTAAACACCAGATGAGGTGATTCAAGACTTTATCATGAAAGCTGTCTGCAGGGAACTTCTGCTATGTTCTGGGCACATGGTACCTCATTAATACTATCTTACCTTGGATTCTCTCAAGAGTCTCAGTCTCAGTCAAAAACTTGGATGCAGGCAGCTCATTTGGAAGGTGATCCCAAGCAGGGATGTGGGGAATTTAAGGAGCATGAGCCAGAGGAAGAGGAAAATACAGCATGGCTGCGTAGGCAAGCAGGACTGGACTCCACCAGGTCCTCCTGAGAAGTGTCCAGGTGTCTACCCAAAGGATATGCACTGAAAGCATTTGTCCATGGCTCCCACGCCCCATTGGATAGGGTTTCCCTGACCTTCCGCAATTGCAGGTGGCACTCAGGCTCCTGAGAAAGCTGTGGAACAGTTGGTGAGAGGCAGCACTGCATATATTTGCAGGGGACACAGCCAGTGTGCAGCTGTCCTCCACAGCTAAGAGGTGATGTGAGGCCACTCTTCAGCATCTGCCACAAACACCAAGCTCTCACTTCTGGGACATAATAACTAGCAGTGGTTAGTAGATGATACTCTGTCTTTGACATTTATTCTGGCCTTGATGGTTAATTCCTTACGGACAAAACATGGTGTTTTCTTCTTCATTTCCTTTTCCTTCATTTCTCTTTTTTTTGTCAGTACCAGGGATGGAACTCAGGACCCTGCGCTTGCCAGGCAGGTGCTGGCACCACTGAGCTAAATCCCCGGCCTCATTTCTCTTCTCTTTCTTTTTTCCCCCCTTCCTTCTTCATTTTCCCCTCCTCTTTCTTCTGTCTCTTCCTTTTCAGCATCCTCTTCTTCCTTCCCTTCTTCTTCCACCTCCTCCTTCTCCTGCTCCCTTCCTATTCTCTTTCTCTTCTCCCTTTCCCCTCCCTTGTGCCTTCTCTATCTTCTCCTTTACATGATAACAGATCTATCTATCTATCTATCTCTCTCTCTATCTATCTATATGTTAACCCATTCAGCACTCATAATAAACCAGATTATATATATATACTATATACATAACAAAATAATATATACATGATAACAATATAATATATACATAACAGATATATATATAAAACATATACATACTAACATATATATATATTAACCTATTAATCTAACTCATAATAAACCATGAGTTCACCACTGGGTCTTGACCCTTTGGGATGCTAACTCAGCCATAGCGCAGCCTTCTCTGGACCTTTCCCATCCTCCTGAGAGTAAGAGACACATACTAGACCCCTCTGATTTTCCACCAGAGCAGTAAGTGCCTTCCTTCCCATGAGACGCTCAAACATTGGTAAATATTCAAGTGATTCAAAAAATACCTCACTCGTTTGTAGCATTAATCAACTTGTATGACGTAAATACTCCACCACAATTTCAAGCTAAAACATGATGTCACTGAATACAAAGAGATGCAGAGTGGCTCACCAGTTGTGGTATTTACACCATACAGATGATAGGTAGATGTAAATAACTTCAAGAGGACATGTAATAGTAAAAGAATTAAGAAGTGACATGTTTTGAATATGATTACTTTGTCTTTAAGATCATTTATTTAAATTTAAGATCATTTATTTAAATTTATGTAACCGAAGTTTGAATATTGGCTGAGTTTAAGAACTAATTTGCGAAATTCCTGAAAAGGTGACAGTTGGTCTCACGAGCTGGTGTAAGCCAGTCCCAGCACACAGCTGCTCAGAGGGCTAATGAATGTGGTTACAAGTGCAAGCCAGGAGGTAAGGGCAATGACCCCTGGTGACCCAGGCACAGCGCACATCTTATGTGTCTGCAGGTTGGCACCTAACCCCGTAGACGATGCGGGGCTGCTCTCCTTCGCCACGTTCTCCTGGCTCACACCAGTGATGGTCAGGGGCTACGGGAACACACTGACTGGGGACACCCTGCCCCCGATGTCTCCCTATGACTCCTCTGACATCAATGCCAAAAGGTACCAGGTTTCACTTGGGTCTCCCAGGGAGAGGAGCTCACCCTGGGGAAGGGTCCTGGGAGCCCTGCTGTGTGCTTCCATTTTCCCTGTGTGGGGATGGATACCCATGGGTGCTGGTGACCGCTCTCAGGACTGCTCTCTGACATGGGCTGGTATGCATGGGTGTCAGGGCATAGCCCCCAGGGAGGAGAGGACTGGGCACAGCTGATGGGGAGAGAGGGTTGGTTGGAGGCTCTGGGCCATTTGGCTGGTTCGTGGGAACAGCTTTTCAGGAGGAAGGTGGCTGGAAAGGCACTTTGCACTCTGCTGGTCGACACTCAGCTGGGCTGCTACATGTAGCTCTAGGCATCGGGTTTTGCTGCACTATATAAATTGTTCTTAGATGTCCATGGTGGAAAGTGTATTTAGGTCGAATCAATGAAACTGCCCATCTTTGCTATTTTGACATCATTGGTCCAACCAAACTCACATTCACTATAAAAATGCTAAAGAAACAGAATTTAAGCAGTGACAGTACGTCTACCATACATTTACTCTCCTCCCCAGAGGCTAAACATTGTGAAAATGTTGATGTGGCCCTGTCCATACTTATTCTGCACAGATCAAAGAGACCCAGTGCTATCATCTTCCATAGAGCAATTCCTCATCTTCATCCTCCCCGCTCACAAGTCATCCTTTTACACTTAAAGAGAAAAAATTTAAGCATACTATATAGTTGCTGATCATCTTGCTGTGTTTAGTTGAAAGTTTATGAAGACTTGCCTGTGTCTGCACAAAGACATTAACTTCGTTCCTTCCAATAGCTGCATCAAATGCTGTGGTTCTGGTGACCTAGAAGGTCTTACGCAGGGAGAAGCTCTCAAAGCCACCGAAGCTTGTTTCTCCCGGAAGTTACCCTATCTTTGGTTACATGCAGTGAAGTACAACACATGCACTGCCTGAGCTACTTACTTACAGGGCCGAGAGCACCAGCCATAACCTTGCAATTGCTGGTAGAATTGTGTTCCTCTTCCCCTGTGCCAACATCTGCAGTCTAGAGAAAGTTACCAGGGAGCCCTGAGGGAAAGGGGCTGGACCAGCACCCATGGAATACTGAATTTTCCTTTCCTTCTTTGCCCAGTATTTCTTCATCCATTTTTATTGTTTCTTTCCATCTACATAACATCCACGTAGACCCCCTTCTCTCCCAGGCTATGTCCTCTGCTCCTAGTAGGACCTCATACCCTCCAAAGGCTTAAACCCCAAACACACACTGGCTCTTCAATGAAATGTGCCTCTCCAGCCCAGGCTTGTCTTCCAGATTTTGAATCCACATGTCTTGCAGCAGACCAGACAGCTGCATTTGGATGCCTCACAGTTGCTTATCTGTGCCTAATGGTGCACCCCCCTCCCGCCCCCACTGCACACACGCGTGCGCGCGCGCACACACACACACACACACTCACCTGTCCTGGGGACTGAACCCAAGGCTTTGCACATGCTGAGCAAATAGTTAAAGCTGAAGTATTGGTCTTTCGCTCTGACCTGATAATATTTGCCTCTTCCTCTTTTCCCATTTCTGAAAAGCCAAGAAGCTGGGATCTGCCCAGATTCCTCCTCCTTTCTTCCCATATCTAATTCATTGGCAAGTCTGTTGTCCTCCCCTGTCTGCCTTTCCTTGAATCCATTGCCCCACCTGCCCTGCCACTGCTGCCTCTCATCTGGAGGCTGACCACCCCTTATTGGGGTTCCTTGCTTTTGCTTTCACTCCCCCAATCCATTACAGTCACAGCAGCCAGGTGATCTGTCAGAGATGCAAAGTGCTTTAATTGAAAGCATGTAAAGGCTTCCCTGCACTTGGACTGCACTCTAAACTCCTTCCTGAGGCCCTTGAGGCCCTGAGATTGGGCTCAGCCTCGCCTGGAACATCTTGTCGGTCCCTCTCCTTCACAGCACACTCCTGCCACACCAGCCTTCTTGCAAATCTTAGACACTGAGTCTTCTTTGCTTCGGAGAAGAATTTTTTCTGGACTTCTCAGTTGCTTCTGTGTTCTTCTCAGAGCTGGCGGTGTGGTCAGGAGGCAGGGAAATGAAGGCCTGGAAAGGGGGTGCATGCCAGGTATTCGTATTAGCTTATGTTGGGCATGGTTGCCCATCCCTCCTGGGTCCTACTTGCCTAGGAAAAAAAGAAAGAACCAATGCTGCCTGTCTGGCAGCACAGTGATTGGGATGGGGGTTGTGCCAAGAGCCCTTGCACGGGCTGTTACACACGCACAGCTTCAAACAGCAAGTAGAGATGTCAATACTCTTTCATCTTCCCATTCTTTCATTGCAGGTTTCGAACGCTTTGGGATGAAGAGGTGGAAAGGGTGGGTCCTGAGAAGGCCTCCCTGGGCCAAGTGGCCTGGAAGGTCCAGAGGACGCAGGTTTTGATGGACATTGTGGCCAACATCCTGTGCATAATCATGGCAGCCATAGGGCCGGTGAGCGGGGTGGCCCCTCTTCTCTCTCGCCTCCCATGTCCCCCGCTGGGCAAAGTTGTCATCAGTGTCTTTCTCTACGAGCTGGTGGGTTTAGTACGTTGTCATTATCTTTGTGCTCCTTGGGGGTGAATTTTCATAAAGTGAATCCTTGTCAAGCACAGCAGCAAGCACTGAAATTAATTAAAAAGTTTGCCTCATAAAATCAGCTTGCTGACATTATCCGACGTCTCTTCTGCCACCCTCTACCCTCCAGCAGCCCTCCCTTCTCTCCAATGCACTGTTTTACAGACAGTTCTCATTCACCAAATCCTCCAGCACACTGAGAGTGCCTCTGGGAAATTCCGGGTTGGCATCAGCCTGTGCATGGCCCTTTTTGCCACTGAGTTCACCAAATCCTCTTTTGGGCCCTGGCCTGGGCCATCAAGTACCGCACAGTGATCCGGTTAAAGGTGGCTCTCTCCACCCTGGTCTTCGAAAACCTGGTGTCCTTCAAGACATTGACACACATCTCAGTTGGTGAGGTAAGCTTCTCCAGGAGTCTAACTTTAGAAAATTGATACTGAGGCTTTTGAGCATGTATGAGGTGTGCTTTCTACATGAGCACTTGCCTCCCTTTTGTTTGTCTATGTCCTGCCCCTGATGTCCCATCTCCTGCTGAGTGAAGTGGTAGGGACTGAAAGCACGGAAGGAATTCAGAGAAAGGTTGGCTCCATTGATGCTGGAAAATTTGGGAAAGCTGGAATGGGGTTCAGTAGTGACCTCAATCCCTTTGTCAAGGAGGAAACTGAGGCAGGGCAGAGCACACTTTGGGTATGGATTGACTGGGAGATCCAGTAATTCCAATTGTGTAGCATTTGGGCTGCTGAAGTCATAATAAAAAAACATGCCTGCTGTACTTCTGAGCTGACATTTTCTTAAACCCTTAATCCTCAGCAATAAAATCCTTGCTGCTTATTCAAGAAAATTTCCCCAACCAAGGGAACTCCAGGTGGTGTGCATTAAGACTCGCTTCTCTCTTACATATGCTCTTTCAGGATATTCAGAATCTCCCATATCAATTCTGACTATATTCCACATGGGACCCTCAAAATAGAAAACCCCAAACATCAGTGAGTTAAACAGAATGAATTTATTTCATTCAATGTAAAAGGAGTCTGAAAGAGTACAATCCAGGACGGGGTTGGTTTCTTCATCCTTGTCCTAGAATGTGGGTCTCAAGGTGGCTCAGAATGGATGTTAGAGATCCAGTCATCCCAGCCATGTTTCAGATAGTGAGTAGGAGGAAGGAGAGAAAAACAAAGGGATGTGAATCCACCCCAGGTTCTATTTCACACTTTGGCTGGGAGGATATTGTCTTTTAGCTGGGCATGTTGCTGCCCTGAATAGAGAGTTGTGTTAGTAAGGAGGAAGAGCAAGTAGATTTACAGTAGGCAGTTCATGGTCCCTCTAGCATGTTCCAGGTATTCCTTAACCCTTTCCTTTTTGGGATTTTCAGTCCTAAAAGACTGGCCTTTCCAAAATCATACCAGAACGAGACAACAAAATTCATCAGGCTGGTTCTTTGGTGATCCCCTTCCCTTCATTCATTGGCAAAGCCTTCAGTTGAGGAAAGGTTTGAGAAACCTTCCCAACTGGAACTCATATGCTTTCTTTCCAGTTGCTCAACATACTATCAAGTGATAGCTATTCCCTGTTTGAAGCTGCCTTGTTTTGTCCCTTGCCAGCCACCATCCCTATCCTAATGGTTGTTTGTGCTGTATATGCCTTTTTCATTCTGGGGTCCATAGCTCTTATTGGAATATCCATGTATGTTATATTCATCTGCATCCAGGTAAGCAGGCCTCTGCCCTTGGAACTGCTTCACAAGTGCTATGAGCCCATGTGCTTTCACTCACTGGACAGAGGCTTTATTTCTGGGCCTGCAGCTGAAGCCTGTATCTTACTTTGGGCTTACAGGTAGGCTTTCTTTTGGTGGCAAAAGAAACATGTCATTTGATAAGAACTTGAATTTAAACACGGTGGTGGTTGTGGGGTAGAGGGTGCTTCTTCAGTTTGCCAAAATCTCCAGCACTTCCCATGCATCCTGGTAATTATTGTATGTCTTAATTACTTCTTCTCATCGATGAGACAAAATATCTGACACCCAAAGTTGAAGGAGGAAAGTTTTACTGTAACTCACAGTTTATAGAGGTTTCAGCCCATAATCAGCTGGCTCCAAGGCAGGGTGGCATGGAAGAGGGGCATCGCAGAAGTGAAACGGTTCATAGGAGGCACAAGGCAGCGAATCAGTGAGGTAGCAAGCAGCAAGTGATCACAGCCCTCTTTCTGTCCCTCATATTTTATCCAGGCTATCCTAGGGTGGTGGAGCTCATACCCTGAGTGGGCCTTTCCATTATCCACTCCCAGAACTATGCCAAACCAATGAGTGGGCTAATTTAGTAATCACACACCCTTGATCTCAGCATCAGACTCTTAATCCCAGCATCACACACTAGATCCAGCCACCTCTGAGTAGTTCCTCCTATCTGCACATGAGGCTTTCAGGGGACATCTAGATATAAGCCATAACATTGTATCACCTGGAAGGATCTCCAGCCAGTCCCCCAGGCCACACCAAGGGCTGCAAACCAGGGGAAAGACTCAAGCTTCTCTTAGAACTGTTCCTGGCACTTGTACTCCCATCCTTGAACTTTTTGATGAACTGCAACTCAGCAACTCTCCCTGAACACAGTGTTTGTACTTGATTCCAGATGTTTATGGCTAAGCGCAACTCAGCTTTCCAAAGATCAGCAATTTCAGTGACAGACAAGCGCATTCAGACAATGAATGAGTTTCTGACCTGCATCAAGCTTATTAAAATGTATGCCTGGGAGAAATCTTTCACAAACACCATTCAAGGTAGGATGAGAAGCTGCCTAGGGAACTACTTACATTGTAGAATGTGCTCTTCTAAGGGGTTCTTAAGGTTCCCAGGGCCAGCATAGCAGAAGAGGGCTGACAGGAACCCCTGAGGTGCTCTGCAGGTTAGAGGATTTTTCCAAGGATTATGGAGATTTTATAACAGACCCTGGCATCCGTTCTGATGAACTCAAGGGTAAGTGACATATGGTTTCATCTTTACTGTGGCACGGGGATCCTGGTACTGGCCAGTTAGTTACTCCTTACAAAAATAATCCACTAACAAATTGTGAACAGTAAAGGAGCTGTCTCACGCTATTTTCTTTATTTAGAAGACACACACACACACACACCCACACACACACACTGGCACTTTCACATGTATCTTCACCTTGCCTGTGACAGCTTCATTATGTTTGAACAACCCACCGACTCCACATACTTTGAGCAGATGTGAGGATGTATATGTAGTTTTCTTTTTTAAAAGATGATATTAAAACCAATTTCAATCAAATATAAATGCAAATCTTAATTGCCGGGACATTTACATAATTGTTGACATGGACTCAGGTGGTTGGCGGATTAATGATCTGAGTCACTGTTACAACTGACTCTCTGGATCTACAATTATACTTTTGCACCAGCATGTAATTGGGGCTGAAGCTATGCGCCTGCACTTCAGGGAGTGGCTTTACAAAACCTGCTTCTGAGCTTGCTGAAGGAAGTGCCCCAGCAGGGACACCCGCAGCCCTAGCGCACTCTCTGAGGAGGCAGAAACACTTCCTCACACTCTGAACTCTCTTCAATACAATTTAACTTGATTTGATTAAATTTCATTCCATTTGACTTAATTCAACCCAACTCAATTTAATTCGAGTCAGTTTAATTGAATAAATATATACCCAATTCCTACTATGTGCAAGACCATGCAAATAATCAGGAAAGGGGCTTATTCTTTTGAAATTAAGAGAGAGTAAGAAAAATAAGCTCAAAAATAGCACCTCATTTGTTGGCTCTAAGCTCCAGAATATATCTGGAACCCACCTACTTCTCTCCATCCTATCAACACACGATCCAAGCCAGTCTCCTCTCAGGGACTGTGGCAGGACCATTTAGATGTCCCTCCGCCCTTCCCTCTTCCATGAAATCCATTATGCACCAGAGTGGCCTTTAAAAATGCCATTTAGGTCCTGCTGGCAATTCCTCAGCAGTTTATTATCACTTATTCAAATTTAGGTCTTTTGAGTGAAATCCAAATTCCTTCATATACTCTATTAGGCCCAACATGGTCTGGCCCCTTGGAACCTCTCTGATCTCATCACAGTATACCCTGACCTTTGATAATTCCACTCAAGTCAGAAGAACTTCCTGTCATGGCCTTTACGCCTCAGGCTATCTGCACTTGCTGTTGCCTCTACCTGGATGCTTTTCTGCTAGATGTCATGGTGGCTTTGCCTTGATTTTAGACTGCTCTCAAAGTCACTGACTCAAAGAGGCCTTCTATGCCAGTCTCAAACATGTCCACATCTACCAGTGCCTCTTTGCCACTCCCCCTGGTTGTTTCTTTCAGATCACCCAGCACAATTTGGAATTGTATGATTTAGTTATTTATGTCTTTGTTGTCTCTCTCCGCCACTGGAAGAGGGCTGAGCTTGTTTACTCTTGGGTTCTCCATCGCCAAACACCCACCCTTGCCATAGAGTAGACATCAGGTCAAAAGGTGTTGAATGTTGGGCTGGGGATTTAGCTCAGTGGTTTTGCCGCCTGCTGTGCAAGCGCAAGGACCCAAGTTCGATCCTCGGTACCACACACACACAAAAAAGGTGTTGAATGTTTGAACATGTGGCTTAATTATGCTAAAAAGTGAAATGTGGAAGTTGCCACTAGAGGAAATGAGAGGAGCTCCGTGGGGCTCGTGCGGTACACACCAGGTCAGGGAGATCAGGAAGAACTATCTGACAGAGGTGGCCTTCAGGTAGGCCTGAATGGGTTTCGATGCACAGAGGGCTGGGGAAACCCCCAGGTAGGAGCAAGGGCTTGGAGGTGGATTTGGGGGTGGTGCATGGGGAGAGGGGTCCCTGGGTGTTCTGGAGGTAAAGGCCATGTGGACAGCAGTAGAAATAGATTCCAATTCTGCCTCAGTCACTTAAAAGGTAAATGATTTACCCTGGTAAGGGAGGGGGTGTCCTCTCCTGTTGAGAAGGACCTGTGAGCTTGTGCTGTGCAGTGTCAGAGGAGGACCCGGCCCCCATTGAGCCCAGTGCAAACAGTGCAGCTGTTCTGCAGCTGGTGTGAAAGGGGTTGTGCAGACCAGGCTGCAGTTGGGACTGAGACCTATAAACCCAGGGAAGGAGGCTTAGATTTAAGTTGTGTTTTGTGGTGTCCTGGATACTTTGCAGACTTACGAAAGGGAGATACGCTCTTGAGATTTTGTGGCTGTTATTGGGACACTGGGCAGGGGCCACAATTACAAAAATTCTTCAACTCATTCCTAACATTTAAAAGTAAAGAGATAGCTAACAAAAGTCTGGATCTTGGAACTCAGAACAGTTGAAGGCCTGGAAAGGCGAGGCTCCCTGGCTCAAGAATTGGCTGCCTATTTACTGAGGTCTGACTCTGCATTTGTCACCTTCCACACCTCCCTCTGCTATCATCCTCTGCCGGCTTCTGTCATTTACAACCCCGGCACAGCCGCTGTAGGCACCTGAGTCCATGGCTCTTGACACATCAAGTAACAGGACTAGAAGGGACCTTGGACACCATCCAGTCTTGGCAGCTGATGTGTACTAAGCTCCTACTCCATGCTGGGTTTGTGCCTGAGGCTTTCTGCACTCTTTCCATTTCAGCTTCACCACAGGAATTGTTAACCATCATTTGGAGGAGGATCAGGCAGAGCAATACATTTCTTAGGGCTGGTGCCTGACATACAAAATAAGACCACCTTGACTCATTTTCTATTTCACAGATATAAGAAAGAGGGAGAGAAAGTTGCTGGAGAGGGCTGGATATGTCCAAAGTGGGAGCTCAGTGCTGGCTCTGATTGTGTCCACCATAGCCATCGTGTTGACATTCACATGCCACGTCCTCCTGAGGCGCGAGCTCACTGCCTCTGCGGTAAGGACTAGCTCTATCTCTGGGCTTCTTTGCACCTGGTATCAGAAGACGCAGATGAGCAGGGGCTTCCCACTTTGTTTAACTCCAGCATCAGAACACTCACTTCCAGGTAGCCAAACTGTGCCAGACTTCAACCCCAACTTTCAAGCAAGTGCTTGGGCTGGCAAGGAGCCCAGGAGACCCTGACAATGGTCCTTACCCTGTCCATGGCAGGGCACGGGTAGTGGTTCACACTGGGGAGAAAAATGGAAATGGAAAGAGCACCTGATTATTTTACTCACATGCTGTGCACGATACAAAGGGAATGTTGGAGGTATTGGGAGAGCAGTGGTATTGGGATCAGAGCCCCCCCATCCCAGCTTCATAGCCAGGTCTGCCCTATTTAAATCCTGACTCTCCAACTTCCTAGTTGACTTAGGGCAAATCATTGAATGACTGTGGCTTTGGTTTTCTTATCTGTAAGCAGCACAATAATAGTCCCTACCAGCAGAGTTCTAAGAACTGAATGAGCTACTTTAGGTGAAGCGTTTGGAATCATCCTGGCCCTCAGATGTGGTCTCATCATTTGCTGTTCTTGTTAGCTTGGGTCTCAGCCAGGCCAAGCAAATGTGGGTTGCAAGCCTCAGAGCGGAAATTGGGGTGAACGTGAGGTGTATACACTTTTTTTTACTTGGGCCTGAGGATTCAAAGTAAAGAAATGCTGAGCTAGAGGGAAAATGACCCCTGGCTTATAGAAAGAAAAAAAAAGTTAAGATTTCAAACCAAGTGTCTGCAGGACAAGCAGTTGAAGGACAATTTAAAAAGGCAAGGAAAAAAAGAGAAAGGAATGAAAGAGTAATACCAATCTCACAGAGGAAGAATTGTACAAGAATTGTGAGAAGCCAGGATGCTCTTACTGGGTCTACTCTGTGGGGCTGTTAGTTCCATTCTTACACTCTGTGTGTGTGTGTGTGTGTGTGTGCGTGGTGTATTTGTACATGCAGGTGTTTGCGTTTATTTTTTCAGGTACTTCAGCAGATAATGCCTCTTGCCCACTTTACTGTTATCATACTCTAGGGCTTTGAACCCAGCTGTGAACTTAAAGCCAAAATGAATGGCAATCATATACTGAAGCCTGAACGGAACATTGTCCAATTATTGTAACTGCTGTCTATGACCCCAAACAAAATACACATTTTCTCCAGCAGCAACACATCAAGCAAATCAATTTGAAACCAAATTAAGTACATGTAGTTAATATTTTCTAACATGATGGTTTAGTAGAAATCTAGACCTAAACCAAATTTTCTACAAGCAAAGCTTGTAATGCCTTTGGATTCAGAAACCCTTACAGGCCCTCCCTCTGCGAGGGCTGCGTCAGGAGGTGGTCAGCCCCAAGCTGCTGTTACATTAGGCAGCCTAGCTGCTCTATCAATCAAAGCCCAGGCTTATTGAGCTAAGGAGGTGCTCAGGGAACCTGAGAAAGTAGGGTTCCCTTTGGGGATGTATTCAGGACTGGAGGTGATGGGAGCATCTTTCATCATCCTATTAATGAAGGAACTAGATTTATTGAAGCCCGGGACCCTGCCCATGGGTCCTATTCAATAACAGCCAGGTTCTCTCAGGTTTTGTTAAAGGAAGTTGTGGTATTAACTTCTTAAATGAGTGGCTAGAGAAGGACTGCTAACTCTATGTCAGACAGATGATCTGACAGAATCTGAGAGATGAGTCATGCACCACTGGGAAACAGAAGGGAGGAGACCTGTTTTCATTGAATTTCTCCGATGTTTATTCATTAGGCAGTTCTCAGTGGAAAAGACCCAGTGAAGACAGGAGATGACTTTTATGGGGGGATACCATTGAATGAAAGCTCTCAAATCTGGCCTTGGTGTATGGGATGGTAGGGCCTAGAAGCTAGGCTCTGGGAGCAGGAGAGCTGGAGGTCACTCTTTAGTAGCTGGAAGGGGCAAGCAGGTCCTCCTGGGGAGCCACCATCTCCATCTCTGACCCCAAAGGTCCAGATGCCCCTCAAAAGCAGACAGTAGAGCATGATCTAGGGACATCCGCATAGACTTTTGAATAAATGCCTAGGTTTGAAGGAGGATGTGGTATGGATAGAGATTTCTAAAGGTATTCAGCTAAAGTCCTGTCCCAGATGCTCTCCATCCTGAATCAGTGGACACAAGTGGACATATTTTCAACTATTTCAATGAAAACCAAAAAGCAAAATAGGTCTAGATGCTCCTGTCTCTAATTTGCCAACCCATAGATCCTGGGCCACGAAATGAAAAGGTGTTCCTTTGTGAATCTCACTGTGCCAACGCCTCTTATCTCAGAACTGTAACTCCCATGGATAGAATTGTTTAGAGCCAAAGCCACCTCCCATCCTAAACCTTGTACTCTTTTTTGTTCTTCAGGCATTTAGTGTGATTGCCATGTTTAATGTAATGAAGTTTTCAATTGCAATCTTGCCTTTTTCGATCAAAGCAGTGGCGGAAGCCAATGTCTCTCTAAGGAGAATGAAGGTATAAGTAACTCTGGGTAAGTAGGGAAGAGAGATTTCATTTGTGGGTAAGGAAACAATTGGATTTGGCAATGTTGTACCAATCCATTGGAGGGCTGGATTGCTTGTTGGATCGACCTTGGGAAAAGGGCATCTATTCAGAGTTGGAACAATAAATGCACAAAGGGGAACAGTCAGGATTTTATAGGTGGTCTGCTCTTGTAGGAATGATGAGATAGAGTCTCTGCACATGGAAATGATGTTCCTGACCTCTACTCTTGATCAAGCCAAGAACCTTAAGTTGTCCCAGCAGTGGGGTCCGGTTTGGACTGAGCTAACCCTCCTTTCCCTGGTTTGTTCTGTGAGGGGTGAGGTGATGGGAGTGATGAGGTGGACTGATACAGTTGGTCATTTATTTACTCTTCATTCATTGAAGATTTACTGCATGTCTCTGATGTACAAGGCATGTAAGAAATACAAATATAAGAAAGAGAATCTTTACCTTCAAAACCTCCGCTCTGGTATGGAGCCAGGTAACCTAGATATTTATGTGCAGGGTAAGGGTATAAGTAACATGCAGGAAGAGCAAGTGAAGTAATTTTGAAGTTCAAGTGAGGAAATTAAAAGGAGAGGGGCATTCTAGTCAGGAAAAGATGTTTTAGATATCTGCATTGATTGAATGGTCTTCACCCAAGCCAGAAATCTGGAAGTCATCTTAAGCATCCTTGTTTCCTATCCTCCTTTCTGGCTCACTTTCCACAGCCTACAAATCCAGGGCCTTATTGAGTCACCTCCTGATCACCATACTCCCTCAGTTTTAAGAGGAACCATTGTAAGATCAGATTAGAAGTTGCACTGATGTCACTTTTTAAAAAAATTCATTAATTTATCGGTACATTTTAGGTATACACTATGATGACGTTCATCATTGGGAATTTGTACCTTTACATGCTATATTTTGGTTCTTATTTTTTCCCCCTTCCTCTGCCCTCCCTTCAACCCCTCTACCCCTCCCTATTTACAAAGATTTTGTTTCCATTTTTTCCTTTTCTCATATTTCTTTGTTCCCTTTGTTTCCTTTCCCCTACCCCTCCCACTTCACCTTCCTCCATGGACCTTTTCTTCCTACTTCACATTATGTATTATACATTTTGATCCTTATTTATACATTCAATTTCTCACACCAGAGAAACTATTTGGTATTCACACATGTGTTCTATTTATTTCACTTAAGAGTATGGTCTCAATGTGCATCCATTTAGCTATAAATGTCTTTAATTTCTCATTCTTTATGGCTGGGTAGTATTCCACTTTATAGAAAACCACATTTTCTTTATCCAGTCTCCAGTTGATGGGCAATTGGGCTGTTTACAAGTTGTAGCTATTACAAAATGTGCAGCTATAAACATGGGTGCACATATATCTCTGTGATATGATTCTTTTAACTCTTTTGGGAAGATACCCAGCAGGGGAATAGCTGGGTCAAATGGGACCTCTAATCTGAGTTCTTTGAGGTCTCTCCATACTGATCTACAGTGGTTGCCCCAGTCTACACTCCCACCAGCAGTGGAGCAGGGTTCCTTTTTCCTCACAACCCTGCCAGCATTTGTTATTGGTTGATTTCTTTTTTTTTTATTAAGTTTATTTATTGGTACATTTTAGGTATACAATATAGTTACATTCATCATTGGGATCTTGTACCTTTATATGATGTATCTTTGTTCTTATTTTTTCCCCATTTCCTGGCCCACCCTTCCCTATTTACAAATAATTTGTTTCCATTTTTTTCTTTTCTCATATTTTTTCTTTTCTTTCTCCTACCCCTCTCATTTCCCCTATTCCTTTAGACCTTTTCTTCCTTTTTCATAATATCAATTATACATTTTGATCCTTATTTACACTTTTAGTTTTTCACACCAGAGAAACTATTCGGTATTTACAGCCATTCTTTCTGGATGAGGTGAAATCTCAGCGTTGTTTTCATTTGCATCTCTCAAATGATCAGTGATGTTGAACATTTTTTCATATGTTTATTTGGTATTTCTACTTCTTTGAGAAGTGTCTGTTCATTTCAGATGCCTATTTTTGGATTGGGTCTTTAAATTTGGGAGGTCTGATTTTTTTCAAGTTCTTTATGGATTCTAGATAGTAGACCTTTGTCTGAGAAGCAGCTGGTAAAAGATTTTTCCCATGTTGTGGGTTGTCTCTTTACACTGTCGGTGGTTTCTCTTGCTGTGCAGAAGCTTTTTAATAAGATGAGATCCCAGTTGTTGATTCTTTGTGCTAGTTCACATGTGACTGAGGTTTTGTTCATGAAATATATTCCTACGCCAGTGTCTTCAGGAGTTCTACCTAACCTCTCTTCCAGCTGGTTTAGTATTTCTGTTTTACTATTTAAATCTTTGATCCATTTCGATTTTAGTTTAGTGCCTGGTGAGAAACATTGGTCTAGTTTTAATCTTGGCAAGTTGAAACCCAATTTTTCCAGCACCGTTTATGAAAGAGGCTCTGATACCACTTTTTCAACACAACATTTGACACCATCACATTCATGGTATATACTGTGATATCAGAAAAAAAACTTAAAGATGCTTCTTAGGCTAGAGGAGGGCATCATTTCTTTAATCCTCAGCCTCCACTCTTTTCCAATTGCTATCACCTTTACTCAGGGGCTCTATAATTTGCACCTGAACTACCACTGTTGCTTTACAGACCAGTCCTCCTTTCCCAGTGTTGTCCTCCTCAAATCTATATTGCACTCAACTCCCAGAAACCTGTTAAAATACTCGAATGACTGCTGCTCCAAATCCTGGAATACTTTTCCCTTTAGGACAGGGGCCCTCCTTCAGTGGGCTCTCACTTTGTCTCCCCTTTGTTTCCCATCCCCTTCCTATCTGGAGCTCTATGACTTAGTAATCCTGAATTTCTCGTTTCATGGCCAGACCCTACTCCAACAACCATGCCTTGGCGTGACTCTTTGTCTTTGCCCATGCTGTGCCCTCCACTAAAACGTTCTCATCCTTTCTCTCATCTTTGGCTGTACAGCACCTGTACAGACTCAGCTCAGGCACAAACTACATAGACTTCTAGGACGGGGAGCCAAGTGTTCCTTCTCTAGTGATTACGGTGCTTTATTTTGTCACATTTCACTAAAATGTTCTGTGTGTCTTCCTATCTCCTCCCAGGCCAGTCTTTTGGAGGACAGGACCCATATATTACTTATATTTGCATTTCTACCATTTACCCCATAGCCTGGCACATGGTAGGTACTGGACAAATGTTTTGTTGAATGAGCTGAGTGAGGACCTAGAAAAAAGACATAGCAGAGACTGAGAACATGACCTTGGTTTCATATGCATTAGTGCCAAGCAGTGGTCTGTCACCCAAAGACTGGCAAAGGCTGACTATCTTGGACACAAGGGGGGAATATGGCTGGTATAAGCTTTCTCCAATGTGGGAGACCCACATAAGCCTCGTGGTTAAAGAGGCAACTGTCCCTGATAGTTTGAGCTAGTGGACTATTCCTGCTACAGCTTCTCCTGGGGGAATAACCTCAGAATTTCTTTCCTGGGTGTCCTGAGTAGAATTGCCAAGATTGTGATTTTGGGTCATTCGAAGATATATTGGGAAATGCGAAATAGGAAGAAAAGAAGGTCCAAAGGGGTAGGGGAAGTGGGAGGGGCAGGGGAAAGGAAAGAAGGGAAAGGAAAAATTACGAGAAATGGGAAAAATGGAAACAAAGTCTTTGTAAATGGGGAAGGGTGGAGGGGGTGAAGGGAGGGCTAGGAATGGGGAAAAAATAAGAACCAAGATGCATCATGTAAAGGTACAAGTTCCCAATGAGAAATGTAAATGTGTTGTATACCTAAAATGTACCAATAAAAGAATTTTTAAAAAATACAAAAAAAAGAAGATATATTGGGAAGATTCTTGCAAAAGGATGACTTCTGCTCACTTAATTGTATCTCTTTAATCTTAGAAAATTCTCATAGCTAAAAGCCCCCATCTTACATCACCCAACCAGAAGACCCAGATATCATCTTGCTTTTAGCAAATGCCACCTTGACATGGGAGCAAGAAGCTGGCATAAAAAGTGACCCAAAGAAAGTGCAGAACCAGAAAAGGCACTTTTTCAAGAAACAGAGGCCAGGGGTATACAATGAGCAGAGTCCATCAGTCCAGGGGATTGCCAGCCCTGAGGAGCAAAATGGCAGCCCCAAATCAGTTCTGCACAATATAAGCTTTGTGGTGAGAAAGGTGGGTGTGCCAGTCAGTTTGTATTGCTTTTATAAAATATCTGATTAATTCACTTATAAAGAGAGAAAGTTAATTTTGGCACATGGTTCTGGAGTTTCCAGTTCAAGATTGGGGGTCCCATGGCTTTGGGCCCGGGGAAGGGTAACACATCATAGCAGGAAGTGTGTAGCAGAGCAAATCCCTGACATCAGGAATCAGGAAATAAGAGAAATGAGAAGCATTTGGGGCCCATTAAAGCCTTTTGGCCTGAGGACACCCCACAAGGTTCCTCCTCCTAAATGTCAACACCCCACCCAGTAACACCACCCTGAGGACTGATCCTTTAGCATACTGACCCTTGTGGGTTCTAAAAGTAAAGCCTCCATCCCTCCTCCTTGTATTGCATAGCCATGGCTTTCTCAAGCCTCTTAAAAGTCACTTTGAGCTGCAGGTGGTAGTGGGAGGTTCTCCTGGGACTGGGATGACTCAGTTTTAAAACTGTGTCCATGAACATAGGAGGCCTCTTCCTGAAACTTAGAGAAGATGGTTTCATATCAGTATTGACTTTCAATGCCTTTTGTGGAACCAACTGCAATTTTGAATGGACAATCCATTTCAGATGGTTAGCTTCAAACTGACTAGCTTTCATAAATCTTTAAAAGTTTGTTCTGAATTTCACATTGGAGTATTAAGGTAGATAATGATAACTAACAATTAGGAGCACTTACCATTTACCAGGTACATAATTAACTCATTTAGCCATTCCAGTAACCCTATGAGGTAGGTCCCATAACCACCCTCACCTTGTGACTGAGGAACCTGAGGTACAAGGAAGTGAAATAACTCACCTAAGTTCACATAGCTAGCAAGTGGCAGAGGAGGGCTTCACCTCAGGGTGCCTAGCTTCAGTCTGTACTCCTCACCACCATGAATTACTCTCTTGTAAAAAGCAAAATGAGATCAACAATCACTCCAGCAAAAGGGGGCAGCAATCCCTTCAGGTTTGAAGGACAGAGTTTGTAGATGTGTGTTTAGGGATCTTGCCTCTCCTGCATGCATCCTTTTGCACCGAGGACTTGGCAGCAGTGCTCCCAGGGCACCAGTGTTGATTTTGCTGCAGAGGGTTCAACATTGATCTCGTACCTCATATTTTAGTCTCCTATCTTGTAGACTCACTCTTTCCCTGTGTAAACTCTACAGAATGAGAGGTGCTCATTTATTATGCAACGTTAAGCTCAGTAGCTATCTTGAGAATGGTACTTCTCATAGCTAACAAGGTCATCTGTCACGTATTCATTGGCAAAAATATCTAAAATTTGGCGGGCTGACTGCAATAGGGCTTTGGATCTTTGTGAAGTAGTATCAAATGCAGCTACTTTGCCTCCTTGTCACTCTCCCTTGTGCCTCTGGGGTGTAGTGGCTGCATGCTCCAACCTTGCCTTCCCAGTTGCTTCAGAAAAGCTCCAGAATGCTGCTGTCATCTTCTAAAGAAACTACCTTTTAGTTCTCCAATAGTTTTACTCTAAATGCTCTTTTTTGTATATTGATAATCTATCAATTTGTGTGTCAAGGGCATGTTTAACATTTTGTGAAATAAGTGGAAGATGCAGTTGGGGTGATACAGCTGTGTGGATTAGGGTGCACTTCTGGGGCCTGGTGGACCTTGGCTCCAGCCCTGGCCACTTACCAGCTATTTGACCTTGTGAATATTGCCAAAACTCTTGACGCCTCTGTCTCTTTACTTGCTTCACGGATCTTATGAATCCTTACTTCACAAGGTGGCTGTGAGAACTGAAAGAGAAGCCCATATAGAAACTTGTTGAGCCCAGTGTAAGTCTCAAGTGCTGTTTCTTTGAACAATCATATCCAGTTTAAGTGCTGCCCTTAAAAACGTCCTGAATTCAGGCCATCCGCGTTTTTCCAAGTGTAGCTCCATGACTGCATTAGACTCTGTCCTCCAGGATGAGGTCGGGGTGTGCTGTTCACAATTATGTCTTTAGCACCCAGCCCAGTGCCTGGCTCACAGGTGCCCAATAAAGTTTGCTGAATGAAAAAATGACTAATGAGGAAGCCAGAGGGTGCTGATTTTCCGCTGAGGGAAAGATGGATCTAGAATGCTTTTACTCAGCCCCCAGAAATGGACAGAACACAAGGGAGAGGAGTCAAGTACCTAGTGAGACTGGATCCATCCATGATGGCTAGCATGGTGGCTGACATTCAGTAAAGATTTGTCAAAGGAATTATGGGAGACAGGTGGCAACCTCATGTGCTGGCTGAGGCAGGCAAGTGATGGGCACATCCGGTCCTGGGTAGGAAAGGAGCCATATTTGTCCCCATGGGGAGGCATCTGTGTTCTAAGGGATTACAGGGAGCAGATTGAATGCAAGTACTCTGGGGTGTTCTGCAGTATTGCGTATCTGCTCAAACAGCAGCAGCAGCAGCACATCACCACAGAACTCAACCTGGGCTGTCCAGCTTCCTGCAGTGGCTACTTCACCTGTCTATGGCTCGTGTCCCCAGGACCTTTTCCTGTGCTCCAGCCATCTTCCAATAGCTAGGTTTGCACCTCTGCTTGAGGGCTCCTCATCCCACCCACAGAGCACCAAGACTTTCATAGCCCAGGAGCAGACTTCAGGCAACAACTATGCTTGGGCTCCCAGAGTTCCTTGAGTTTGCCTGCAGCATGGAGCCTTGTTTGCTTCCTGTGGGAGCTGACTTAAGAGTCTGCCTTGCATGAGCCCCATCCTTTCCTGGTATCTCTCCCCCTCTTCCCTCCTGGTGTCTTGGAACCTCCCCCAACAAACAGCTTTTACTAAATCCTCGATTCAGGCTCTATTTCTGGGAGAACTCAAGCTGAGACATCTGCCTTTCCAGGAAGACTTTCCTTTCACCCCCACCTCCACCACACACCCTTCTCTTCCTCTTCCTTTGCTTCCTGTCCACCTTTGCCAACTAAAACAGAAGGTCTCTGGGGGCACACGCAGAATTCTTCTGTTGTGCTCCTTGCTGTGTGTGTTACTGAGGGTTCTCAGAACAATACCTGGCATACAGCAGGTACTAAATAATGATTTGATGGTTGAATTCATAAACCCACAGCTGTAGATTAGCCCGATATAGTGCAATAGTGTTGCTGCTTCATGTTTTAAACTGAGTTATTATACTAGAGGAATTCATAAAAAATGACTTTCAAAAAGCACCTATCTCTCCTTACTTTAAAGGCTACCTTTGTTTCCCTGGGCTACATAGCCTTTTACCTTCCATTAGATTTGCTTTCCTGGAGTCTACCATAAGGCAGCCCTCCTGTCCTGTCCTCCAGACTGGCACAAGGCTGTTTTACGTCAGTGCCTGTATGTGATTTCTAGAAGCCCCCTGGGCTCTGCTCTGCTGTATGAGGAAAGCAGTTAATTAAGACTTACATTCCTGCAGCCTCTCGGGCTGTGTGCACTGGGGCTGAGGATGAGGCTGCAGCTGCCACCTCACAGAGCCAGCAGAAACACTTTGTCCCCATGTGGTGCAGCCAACATAGTCTGGGAGGAACTCTTGGCCCAAGATCCTCTGGGAATTTAGGGGAGTTACTGTGTCTTATCTTTATTTCTCTGGCAGGGCAAGGTCGTGGGAATATGTGGGAATGTTGGGAGTGGAAAGAGCTCCCTCATCGCCGCTCTCCTGGGACAGGTAAGGTGTGTGGCGCAAGTTGTGAAGGTGGAGCCCCAATGCGACAATGAAACAGTTCCCTTCTGGCGGTTTGCGGACTTTGGGGACCAGTGGAACAGTGGATGCAGTGGACAGGCTCAGCTGCATTGGGTCTCCTACACATAAATAATGCTGATTTCTGAGCTGTTAACATACTTGGCAGCTCCAGGTCCCTTGGCTAGACAGGACAAAGCTTTTCACGTGCTCCTGGGTTTGTCCTCCGCGATGTGTATTAAATGGTGACCACTTCCTTGCCTAGAGCTGCGTCTGGGTCAAGAAGAGGTGGATCATGGCATCCATAGCTTTTGCCATGACTTGGGCTGTCCTGATTTGGAAAATCCAGCAAGGCAACTTGGTGGGGAATGAAAGAGTCTGGGACTGGTGGTGACATCAGATGAGTTTTTTCCTCATTTGTCTCCATATACCCAGTGTCTTCCCAGAACCAGTGCTCAACTAAGCCAATCTCAGTGAAGGAGTGGCTGAATGAATGCATCTGCAAACCTCCTATGAGAGAGACAAGCTGGGTCCTGTCTTCTCTCTGATACTTCTGGGTGCATGATCCCAGGGGAAATGGCCAGGCCATTTTACTACATTCCCAGGCCTCTATGTTGTCGTGGTTTCTGAATTCTATTCTAAATGAATGAGAAAGTTTTTGGAGGAAGATGTTAAATCCTTCTTCTCCCTACTCTGCTAAAGAGAAGGTTTTGCATCTGAGACTACCTGCAGCCAGAAGAGGTTGGGGTGCCTCTGAAGAAATGAGGACCTCAGGGTGGGATAGCTGGGAAGTATTTTCTCAACTCCAATGTGAGTGACTTCCTTTGGCCCCCATGGTTTCTCTGTAGACAGAGTGACTACCCCTTCCCTGTGGAGAGTTGGGTGGGTTCCCAAGGTGACCATGCTCTGGGATGCAGTGTGCGTGCCGCTGTAATGGCCTAGGTTTTGGCATCCATATTGGAGGTGACCCAGCTCAGTTTTTCACCCAAGGACAGGAATCTGTGTGACAGCCCTCATAAGAGATCCTCCAACCTGTGCTCAAGTATCTCCAGTGACTGGAAACTATTTCCTAGTCAGTCTCATCTTTGGAGTGCTTTGATGTGTATTGGAGTGAAATTTGCCACCTTTTAACTTCTATTCTCTTTTCTTCTCATTTAGGGGCATCTCAGAGGAGATAGGATCTCTCTCCCTGAGACAGTGGTGGGGTCGGACTTCTCCCTGTGGTTGGTGGGTGGCTGGTAGTTACACCAGTGAGCTCCAGACTGCCTCCAATGCCTTAGCCATTGGCCACTGTTTAACTTTGGGCAAGTAAATTAACCTCTCTGAGGTTTGTGTTCCTTATCTATAAAACAGGGCTAAGGCGAGAATTGGTCAGGATTAAATGAGATAATTTTTGTAATAGTTGGATATAGGATGATTCCATGGTGATAAACATCTTATATACACTCAACCCAGTCCCTGGACATTTTATCTATTACTATTACTGTTATCATTAATATCATTATCTCTTATTCAAGTCTAATTCTGTGTCCCTGAGTCTATTCCTGAGGTGAAGTGGTACCACATCCTTTGACACTTTCTCTAGCCTCTGCTTCTGCTGTCCCATGAGCACTAGCCCTGAGCATGGTGGCCTGCCCATGTGTTCCCTCTTCTGATAGCTTTGAGCATCGCATCACCACCAATGTCCTCATTATCTATCATAAGCCCACCAGTGGGGTCACCTTAAATTACCTTATATGCTCAGGGTCAGAAACTGGAACCTGGGTGTATTTTTTAATTGGATTGCTTAATGATTCTAAGTCCCAGAGTTACACATGAAATGGGACTTTCCATTCCTCTTGAAAAATCAGAAACTCTGGCCACACCAGGCCTGTATCCTTACCTAGTGCCAACTGTACAACTGAGTTATGGCTGCTTCCTTAATGCAGGACACACCAGGGATCTCTATCAATAGCATGTAGGCCATGCCCTGCTTCCAGGGATGTGGCTACTCTAGTTACTTTCTCATTCCTGAGACAAAATATCTGACACCTACAAGTTAGAGGAGGAAAGATTTATTTTTTCTTACAGTTTGTGGAAGTTTTACTCCATTGCTATCTGGTTCCAAGGCAGGGCGGCATGGCAGAGGGGCTTGGTAGAGGAGAAACAGTCCATGGCAGGGTAGGCAGGAGGCAGCAGCCTTCCTTCTTTCATTCCTTTTTATTTCACCTAGGCTATAAGCCTATTGGTTGGTGCCACTCACACCCAGGGTGGATCTTCTGCCTTCAAGTAAATCCATTCAGCCACATTCAGAACTATGCCAAATCAATCAATGTACTAAACCAGTTATCACATACCCATGATCCATTATCCCACACCTATGATCCAGTCACTCCCCAAAGCCCCACCTATAAGCATATGAGGCTTTGAGGGGCTAGATACAAGCCAAGGAGGTTGGCACCCAGCTAGTGCACCTAGAGGAAGTGAAGCCTCTTGCAATCAGTCTGCTCACAGGGAATCTCATAGGAGTGGGCACAGGGGTGCCTTGTGTGCCATAGAAGCCCTGCAATCTGAGCTTTCCAGTCTGTAGGAGCCTCTGCCTAAGGTTTCTTGCCTGGCCCCTGGAAGATGTGACTTTGAGACTCTCCTTCTGCACAAATGGGCTTTGTAATACACAGACGCGTATCTTGTCAACCTGCACCTTCCCAGTCAATGCTCATGACCAAGCAGGGCATGATGATTCCCAAGGAAAAATCCTTGGGATTTGGCTTCTGAGCATTCTCTGGCATTGTTGTTCCAGATGCAGTTACAGAAAGGGATCGTGGCAGTCAATGGGACTCTGGCCTATGTTTCACAGCAAGCCTGGATCTTTCATGGAAATGTGAGAGAAAACATCCTATTTGGAGAAAAGTACAATCACCAAAGGTAATGTTAGTGTCCAAAGTGTGAGGCACTGTATGCTTGGCTACAGATGCAGAGGCCATTGGTAATGATTACTAAGTGGGTTTCTTTAATGAGCTCTGATAAAACATTCATTGGATCTACATGGGAACTGCTTCTCTCTATCTGACCCAAGGGTTCAGGAGAGGCACCTTCTGCAGACCCACAATCACACACTGAGAAGAGGATGCAATTGACACTCGGTTCCTAGGGCAAATTACCATATGGTCTGAGGTTTTGTGTAGCAGGGCATATGTTGTCTGACTGGAGAAAAATGAATCTGGCAAATTTGCTTTGGGCTGAGTAACCAAAACTTTACTTAAAATTATGAGCAGCAGGCATGCAATTAATCAGCCCTGGCATTATTCATTGGTATCAGTGCTATCAGGATATATAATTGTTAGTGTCCTCAAAATGAATTAATGAAATAAAAACAAAGTTCCAGTCGTAATTATTTGATATATGTTGGGCTGTTATCTTTAAGCTCTGGAAAGTAAAAGCTTCTTAGGGTTTTTGCTGAGCTTGATGTACTATCATATGCTTTCTCTCATGTGAGTCCCCACACTACCTACCTGTTCAAGGGGATCCTGGCATTACATCTCCATTGCACATATGAATAATCTGAAGGCCAGAAAGGTCATTGATTGGCCCAAGGTCAAAGCTACTAGATGGCAGCTTGAGTCTTTGAGTCCTGGACTTAGGTCTTGAACCCCAGCATCATTTGCTCTCACTGGAGCTGCCCAACTGCTGGGTCACTCAGGATGCCCCCCCCCCCCCACTCCACCACCACCAACCCACCCAAGCACCGCAGTGCTGAAGTGAGAAGAGAGAGTTGGCGTAAGGAATCTGCCCGAGGTCTGGGTTTTCTCATCTTGTTGTCTGACCCACAAAACCCTCCTTGCTGGTTCCAATTGGTCAGCATGTATGTTCCCAGCAAGAGGCCTGGGGTATGACATTCCACCCCCAGGAGGTGGTAGCAAGAAGGTCCCATCAACCTGGGAGTCCTTGTACCAGCCAAAAGTGCTCTCTGCTCAGCATCTCCTGGCCCTGACCCCCTTCACCGGTGTCTCTTCCTAGCCCTCAGCTGGAACACCTACTTCTTCCACAGAAGCAGGCTGGAAGGATGGTTCCTCTATTAATAAAGGAAATTCAAAGTGTAGTTACATAACAGTGCCTGCCATATGCAGGGCGCAGCACAGGGGGACATGGAGATGAATCTGCCCTCCAGGTGCTCAAGTCTGGAAGGGGCCATAAGAGCTGCAAAGATGAGGGGCTGCAGATAAGACTGATGGCTGAGTGGCAGGAGATGTCAGGGGCAGGGGTTCAGGAAAGCAAGGGCAGCATTTGCATTGGGCCTTGAAGGGAGAATTGAGCACCCTTCATCTGTGGCTCTTTAGCAGAAATTTGGTTCCTAGGGTAGAAATTGTGGCTCCCAGGAACCCAGGAAACATGAAGGTGGTAGGAAATTTAAGCTGGGAGTGACAAAGGGTGACAATGTGCTGAGCAGCCTGAATCTTGCAGCTGAAGGTTGGCAAAGGTAATATTAGCTCCCTTGGTGGAGAATATGCAGTGCACCAGACCTTGTGCTAATGGCTGTGCATATGCTTCCCTGTTCCTTTCTCACAGCAACCCAACTGTCATTAGCCCAGTTTTATTGAGTAGAGTGAGGATCACAGAGGCCCAGCAACCTTGCCAGGGTCTCCCATTGGGTACAACCTACGTCATCCTGATGGACACAACCACTACGTATTCCAGCCCCAAAGGTGGTGCGTGAGTGGCATGCTCAGGGCTGTGCCAAGTTCTGATCTGGAATCCAGGGGCCTGGGAGCCACCTGAGGTCCAGCTGCTCAGGGGCTGCCTGCTGTCTTCTTGCTTCTCCCTTTTTACTGGGAGCGCATGTCTTTCAGGAGATTCTGATGATGATGATGATGATAGTAATAATATTAGTTAATCATAAATCAGTCTCTGTGGAGGCAGGAAGCCTATCAAGCAGCAGAGAGACCTAGGGTCCAGCTGTGGGGTCTGGCAGCTGTATAGATGAGGATAAACCCAGCTGTCACCAGCACTCCAGCCACACAGAGCAGGAGCCACTTCCTGTGAGGGGTGCAGCGATGCCCAGTGAAGGTTCTGTTTGTAGTGGGGCTGTCTGTGTGGGGATGAGAAGGGGAGAGCGTGAGCTTCTCTCATGAAACAAGGCCTGCAAATACTACTAAGCACTGACTTTCCCAATCCCTCGGTGCCAGAATTCCCAAGGAGTGGGACAATGGTGGCACTGAGCCCTCAGCTTTGTCCCCTCTGTAGGGCAGGTGCTTGTCCCGGCAGCATGGCTGCTGCAGAGCTGCTCAGGGCCTCTTGAGTCCCCCTCACCAAAGACAGAACCCCAAGGCTGAGAGAGGGCAATGGAGATACCAAGGGAGAAAATAGAAGCTGAGAAGCTCAAGAGCTGGGGCTTTGATCCTACTCGACTTCTCCCCTTTAGGTGGTGCTCTGTGACTCAGTTGCCCCAGGAACAGAACCCTCTTCTCTCCAGCCTGGTGGGAGTGATGGGTGATCGAGTGGCTTTCTGGGGCAGAAGGGGCTCAGCAGATGTCAGACTCCAGGCCTAGGCTCTTCAGCTCCACCCCAATGACTTTAGCCCTCACGGTTGACCACACTCTTTGGCTCCAGGAGCAGTGCTAGCAGCTGGTATCCCCAGCGTTCCCTTCAGGGGTTCCATGTACACTTGTTCTATGTACACTGGTGTCATTGTCCTTGCGTGGCAGAACCCTCTGGGGGAAGGGCCATATTGTGTCAACCCTGTCATAAGGGAGTGGCCTGGGGAGCCAAAGGGATGCTGCCCTGGGGACCTCCAAGACAGAGCCACTGGTCTAGGAGCCTTGAGCTGGGCCTTTGCTGCCTCCGTACCTGGCCACAGCAACACAGTGGCCCTGCAGAGGCGGCCCAGGGGGTGGTGCTGGGGGTCTTTCTCGCCGTGCTGAGCTCTGACCTTTGCACCTGCAGGTACCAGCACACAGTTCGAGTCTGTGGCCTCCAGAAGGGCCTGAGCAGCCTCCCTTACGGAGACCTGACAGAGGCGAGCAGAGTGGGGCTCCAGCCCACCACGCTGCCCTGTGGCCCAGTTGCCCATCAGGTCTTGATTTACCTTCAGGGACCCTGGGGCAGAAGGACCCCAGGAAAGGAAGGCAAAGTTTAGGTTCTATGTATATGGGTCTGTTCTTGTGGACATTGCCACTGGCACGGCACCAAGCCACTATGTTGATTCACTGTGGTCACTGTCAGGGCCATTTCCATCTGTGGTCATGTCAGGAAAGGTTTCTGTGCAAACTGCTTCTCACCTCAGGGCCAGAGCAGGGGCCCAGGCATTGCCTGTTGCTGGAGCCCTCAGGACCCCTCTCACCTCACTGGCTCTGCCCAGCCCAGGAGCACGAGAGTCACCCCCAAAGAGTGTCCCTGGGGTGCTTGTCCAAAGAATTGGCTTGGTCCTGGGGTGAGCCTCCTGACTCACGGGACCCAGGGGAGTCACCACTCCATCTGCCCCTCTCCCCAGCCCACTGTGCCTTTGCATAGTGGTCCCCCTTTGCCAGTCCCTGAGGAGCTCAGAAAGCTAACACTGTCTGAGGTTCTGACCAGCTCAGAGCACACTGTCTTTCTCTGCTGGTGAGCTCAGTCTGCCTGCAAAGGACTGGGCCAGCACAACCTCCTGGCCTGACACATGCAGCCCTTGCCTGCCTACCAGGTTGCATCTCTGCCTGCCCTGCCTGACCACCCTAAAATGTGCACTCACCTCTGAGCCTGTCTTTGCTCCTGCTGTCGTTACCCTACTTTGAGTTCTGATCCCGAATCTACCTCCTTGAGGAAGACATTTTGAAGTCCTGTAATCTGGAACAGTCTGCCCCAAAGCACTCCAGTTCTGCTTCACTCCAGCACTGCTTCTACTCAGCACTCATTGAATTCTGCTTGGTGCCATTGTATTTGTAACTTCCACCCTGAAATACAAGCTCCCAACAAACAGGGTGCTTTTCTTGTCCAGCTTCCTTGGTCCCACCCCTAGCACCCAGCTCAACACCCCAACAGCTGGACATGATATGGGTTCACTTCAAAATACCTCCAAGTAGCCACCTAGGGATTTCATCCTTTCCATACCTCTCCATACTGAGCCTCATCTCTAAGGATCAATGAACAGGAACATGCTTCCTCCCTTCCCAGAGTGTAGATTTGCCTGCTATGGAGTAGTTGCTCCACATGAAAGCAAATAGATCTGTCTCCTTCCTGTTCCTGATCCATTCTCCCAGAGCTTCCAGCTCTAACAATTCCCTTGGTATACTGGTCAAGCTGTAGCCTCTTCCCTTGGGCTACTCACTGGCATGGAGGTATTGTGAGGCAGACACCTCTCACTTGGCATCAGATAAAGCAGCTCTCTACTGCCAACACCCCTGGGCTTCTGTGATGGCCAATCTGTCTGTTAGCCTGCCAAGTCCTGAGAAGCTTTGGGATGCTCCTGTTCTTGAGAACTGGAAGGTGGTGGGTGAGGGTCTGTGATGGGCTGTGCCTTTGCCCTTGTCTGCAGATCGGGGAGCGGGGTCTCAACCTCTCTGGGGGGCAGAGGCAGAGGATCAGCCTGGCCCGTGCTGTCTACTCCAACTGTCAGCTCAGCTGCTGGACGACCCCCTTTCAGCTGTGGATGCCCATGTGGGGAAGCATGTCTTTGAGGAATGCATTAAGAAGACCCTCAAGGGGAAGACTGTTGTCCTGGTGACCCACCAGCTGCAGGTGACTGCAACATGCAGGACCCAGGAGATCTGGGGATGGGTGTGCCACCGGATGCTCACGGTCTCTTCTGTTCAAACACCCCTCTCCTGTCTAAGGCTGTCCTGGAGGGAGTGTGATGGGAGCAGGGGGCACAAGAGACACAGATGATCACTCCAGCCATTCTCTCTTCCAGGTGGCCCTGCTTGCTTCTCTACATGGTCTCCATTGGCCCTACCTTTGGGTTCACTGGGGCTGGGGATGACTGGGCAATGGACTCTTTGGATGAGGGTCCCAAGACCCCACTCATCAACCCCAGGGGAAAAAGGTTGGTAGCCAGCACTTTGGGGTGAGGCCAAAGCTTTGGGAGATCTTCACTCTGCTCAGAATCTGCCCCTTTATTGGGAAGGTGTATCTCTTTCGGGCTTAGGAGCCAGAATCTTTTTGAAGAAACTGAGTTTGTCTTAAGTAAGCAGGAGAATTTGGCAGCGTGGGGACAGGTCTCACTGCATCAGTCCTGCATAATAGGTCTTGAATGCCTGGTGGGAATCCAAGCCCTTCTCTACCCCAAGACAAGCCAGGTTTTGCTTCCTTCATGCTGTCTCCCTTTCCTCTCTACGGTGAGTTCCCAAAGGATTCTGTGGAGGGACCTGCATCGGGAGGCCCACTGGGGCAGAGGGTAGAAGCCATGTCTCCTCTCCCCTGACATGTTCAGCGAGGGCTGGTCTAAGGGCAGGAGGCAGGCAAGGGTACAGAAGGTGGGGTGGGGGTGTGTGGGGAGGCTGCCATGCTGATAGGATGCTGCAGCCAGCATTTTAGGGTCAAGCTGAAGGCCAACCTGATGAGGGAAGAGTTTCTCAAAAACATAGGAAAACTAGGCTTTCCTGTCACTGTGGCCCTGCTCCTGAGGCCACCTTTGCCCAGGACCAGAGTTCTGGCCCCTGACTCAGTTCCACGTGTTTGAATGTTGCATGTGTGGACTGCCAGTGTTCCTTGCACGGGACTTGACAGCCTCCAGGGGGCTGGTGTTGATGAAAGGTCTACTTCCTCTGGTGGCAAGGCTTAAGGGAGGAGGAGGCTGGATTTCTTCTGGACCCCCACGGAAATGGGCTGTGGCCTGGCCAGGGCATTAGACATGATAACCACAGCTTTGGTCTGTGAACATCCTGGAGGGAGAGCTGTTCTCTTGAGGGGTCCCTGGGACCCAGAGAGGAATGCCTCACACCTCACAAGTATGGGGCACAGCTGTCCCTCCAGAGAAAGTTCTAACCTCCACCCTGGGCAAATCTTCAACACTCACTAACCAGCAAGATAACCTTAGGCAAACTCTATCTTTCCCAGTTCTCAGCCTCAGAGCCCACCTTTCCCCAACGTCAGTTTAGCTCCTTTTGCATGTTGGGATATACAGGTGGCCGCCAGGTGGCACCAGCATCTTGCTCCAACCATCCCTTCTGTTGTCAGGAGGAGGGGACTCAGAGCCCCAGAACGGAGCCTGAGGCTTTTCCAGAACATTTCTCTGCTGCTTTTACCTGGGATGTTTCTGAGTGGCTGGGCGGGATGACTATTCTTCTATTCACTGGAGGAAACATGAAATGAGGCCAGTGGCTCCTGGCTCATATTTGACCCAGGGCCAGATTGGTGAGAGTTTGCAGAACAAAATTGCTCAAACTCAAAGAGCCTTGCTGGAGTGAACTCAAGGCTCACGGGCCGGAGGGGGCCTCACCAGCCTGTTCCAGGCCTGGGCATTGGCCTTAGCTTAGGCAGAAAGGGTCGTGTGGCTGCAGCCGGCCCTATGGTGCCTCTTTCCCTATCTAGAAAATTAGCTGATTTATTATCAAGTATTTTGAAATACTAGAAGTGGGAGGCTGAGAGAGAAGAGATTAAGATCAGGCTTTGAAATGATAGAAGATGTACAAACATGAGAGTCTGCCTTCTGAAAGGGTGTCAGAAAGTGCTCAGCCAGTCCAGTCTGGGCTGTCTGGGGAGCTGGACAGGGAGGCAGAGAGGCTGGAGCTGTCTGTGCTGTCAGAACTGCTTTCATTTGACCTTCTTGTCATCACCCCTTCCCTCAAATACCTACCAGGCATATGATTGCCAAACGTAGCCACTTCCTTCAGGCTTCTAATCAAGAGCATCCACAGCAGATTTGACCTTGGATGGACCCTGCAGGACAGGAGGCAACCTCTGGCTCCTGCTCCAGAGTTTCTTTGGGCTGAAATTTCATTTTTTTTGGTACGGGGTTTGAACTCGGGACCTTGCGCTTGTGAGGCAGGAGGTGGCACCACTGAGCTAAATCCCCGACCTGGGCTGAAACTTCTTAACTCTCACAACATTCGCCCACCTCTAGCAGGGGCTTCCTGCCTGAGATGGAGGATCCTATGGGAGAGCTCTGTCTTATTCCAAAAGGAAGGGAAGCCCCTCTAAGCAAAACTCTGATCACAGGAGTGATATGGACCTGAAGGGAATCCAGATGAGAAAAACAGAAGTGTCTTGGGCAAGATGGGGGACGCCGCATCAAGTGAAGCTGTGTCTTTACTGCACAGTTAAAGCCAGTGTAAATCAGGCTCAGGAGTGCAGCTTGTGCCACTGTGCCAAGGTCAGCTGCTCTGGAGCTCTACTGGACGAGGACTTGTCCTGTTTTAAGGAGAGAGGGTGTCACCGAGGTGTTTCCTCTCTACCAATCTTGGCTGCTGTGACTGTCAGTTTCATTTTCATTTTCCACCATCAGATTTTGTAGGAGGGCAGCTCATTTAGGGAGCAGAGGCAAAGGAAGCTTTGTTGTGCTTCATTGGAAAAGCCAAGGCAGGCATTTGTCCTCTGAGACCTGTGTTCCTGATCAGTGGTTCTCAACTCGGTACCCCTGGGGGGATCCGGTGATGTCTGGAGACATTTCTGCTGTCACAACTGTGGGAAGGCGTGCTGCCAGTTTCTAGTGGGTGAAGACCAGAGTGGGGGCTAAATATCCTACAATGCACAGGGCAGCCCCCACCCAAGACAAAGCGTTATTTTTGCCCCTAATATCAATAGTGCCAAGACTGAGAACCCTTATATTAGATATGCTTGATCACTACTGGCTGGGAGTTTGGTGTAGGCTTTTCTCTCTTTAACCAAGGCAGAAGTTCATTATAGATGATTTTACCCTCTCTGCAGTTCTTGGAGTCTTGTGATGAAGTCATTTTGTTAGAAGATGGAGAGATTTGTGAAAAAGAGACCCACAAGGAGTTAATGGAGGAGAGAGGGAGCTATGCAAAATTGATTCGCAACCTCCAGGGGTTGCAGTTCAAGGTAACTTTGTATACCTGTGCAGGGGAAATTGGGAGCCTTCTCTGTGATTTCCTCTCTGGGAGAGATTTTGTCATTTCATTTTCAGAAGGAATTTCTTTTTGTCTCCAGGACCCTGAACACATTTACAATGCAGCCATGGTGGAAGTCCTGAAGGAGAGCTCTGCTCAGAGTCAGGAAGATGCTGGTATGGTCAGAGTTAGAATCCTGCCTCTCTTACTGCCCTTTGCTCACAAAGGGATACAGATATCTCTTTATTTCTCACCCTAGTTTTGCCCCCAGGAGATGAAAAAGATGAAGGAAAAGAATCTGAATCGGAGTCAGAATTTGTAGACAAAAAAGGTATTGACCATTCATTCCCTTGGTTACATATTCTTAAGCATGAGTTGGGCATCTACAGTTTGGGATAGAAAGCATAGGAACAGAACATCATTGGGACAGTTAGAACTATATATGCACTATGGTTGAGACTGGCTGAGTTCAAAATCTGGCTCTACTGCTTACTAGTTCTGTGATCCTGAGCAACATACTTGACCACTCTCAACCTTAGTCTTCTAGTACATAAAATGGGAAAATAATAGTACCGATCTCTCAGGTTCTTGCAAAGATTGAATGAGAAACTGTACATAAAGTGATTAACACAGTGCTTGACACACAGTGACCCTCAAGAGTTATTAGTTGGAAAGATCAAAGCAATGCGTGGGGATTAATTAGAGCCAAAAGCAAGAACACGAGCTGTTTCGCACTCCTTATGAGGAGCACCGAGAAAGGACTGTGAAGCAATAAATCGATCAAGGTGTGTATGGGTAATTTTTCCATCACTGGGGCAAAATACAAGATACAATTTGAAAGAGGAGAGATTTATTTGGCTCACAGTTTCAGAGGGTTCAGGGCATGGACAGCTGGCTCCAAGACAGAAACATCATGGCAAAAGGACCTGATAAGGGAAAGCTGCTGCTCAACCCATGGTCGCCAGGACACACACGTGTGCGTGCTCACACTCACACACACACACACACCCCCAGGGGGCAGGCAAGAGCCAGAGTGAGAGATGTAGTCTCCAAAGTCACATCCCTCATGACCCACCTCCTCTAACCAGGCCCACCTGCTAACAGCACATTCAGCTAGAACTCAGCAGTGCTGGAATTCATCAATGAATACAGTGTCTCCATGATCCAATCACCCTCCAAAAGCCTCACATCTGAACACATAAGACTTTTGGGAGATGCTTCAGATCTAAACCATCACAAGGTGGGATAAGGTTGTAGGGGACAGGGGAAGGGGACGTTACCAGAACCTCTGCAGTGAGTCCTGGTCTCCTGCGAGCCACTGCAGCACACGGCGAATTACAGGAAAGGTAGAAAAATGAGACTGAGAAGAAGCTGAGCTCTGGGTCTGATCCGTGCTGCTCTGGGCAGCAAAGACAATAGCCCCCAGCTCACCACACCTTTTATTCAGTACATCGGGAGAAACAAATGTAACAAATGACTTGCAGAGAGTTCAATAGTTCACATTGGGATAAACAAGGTGTAACGGAAGGCTTGCAGAGAGTTCAGTACATCTCCGGCAAACAAGATGTTAATCAGTCCAAGAACAATGAGGAACTGAGCAGATGTTTGTTCTCCCAGGATGTTTCTTGTCCTGGAGAATCACAGCATCACTGGATCACTGAAGTCTCAGTTGTGACAGGAGGCCAAACTGGAGTTATTCTGTAGCTGGGCTGTAGGCAAGAGAACTAGGCTAACCAAATGATTTCTCCCTAGAATTATGTAGCATTGCTCCCAACATAAGGTTATTCATCTTTGAACAAATAAGGGATAAACATTCTACTATGTGCCAGGCACTAAACTAGGCTCAGGGAAAAAAAAGAGTTGCCCCAGTTCTCAGGATCTTGTGGTCTGGTGGGGGTCACAGGCAAATGTGTCACTGTGGGAAACTGCTAAGAGTAATAGGGGGTTAGGGTGGGAGTAATGAACAAGTTGGGGGGTGCTTTACAGAGGGGTGGGCTTTGGACAGTCCTTAAAGGATGCAGAGGAGTTTTCTAGGAGACTGGAGAAAGGGGTGGGGTGGAAGATTTGAGGCAGAGGGCACAAGGAAATTCCAGGAAGGCAGGGAGGACAGATAAGCCTGGCGAGGGCAAGGGTGGCCAAGTGACCTTTCTTCCTTTTGTGTCATTGCCACCTTCCATCCCTCCATCCACTCCGCTGACTCTGTACCCTGACCTGTGCTGAAAACACACATTTCATCAAATTTAAGATGTCGTCCATTGTTTGAAGCCCACCATAATTTAATGTACCACTGAGAAAGAAAAAACACTGCCAATGAAATGATATCACACATCCAGATTTTGGAGATGTCAAGATGTGAAGGGAAAAGTAGTCTTGTAAGCAATCAAATTTGGCACCACTAACGTGCCTGTGACACATATATGCATGCACATTTGGAAAGACACCTTATTTTACTCCTCTGAAGGGTTCCTAGGCTGAATATGCATCCTTCTCTTTCATGCTTTTCTGGGGGACTGTTCCAGGCTGCCTGGGATCGGGGTCCTGCAGCAAGAGTAATCCCTACTCCTCATTTCTGTCTCCTACCCTTCAGCAGAGAGGACAGTGAATCAGGAACTGCCTCACTGGGGAGAGACCCAGTCCTCCAGGAGAAGCAGGGGAGAGACTCAGCATGGGGCAGAGGCAGTGCTGCCAACCTTGCTTGCCCTGCACCAGAGCGTTTCCTCAAGCTGGCCATGCTCCGGCTGGCCAAGCAGGCTGCAAGGGGATTTCATGGATTGCTTTTGCCTCCAGGGAGCCGTTCATTAGGCTCTGCCCACACACCCTGGCAGCTCCTTCATTTCCCAGTCTGAGGGGAGGACACAATGAGCGCAAGCCAGGCTGAGCATTTTCAAAGCAGCACACAGATTCCCTGGCAGAAATCATAATGGTGGCTCTATTCAGCGAGGTGCCTTTGAGGTGTGAAAGCCTCCCTGTGCAGGGCATCCCTGTCCAGCACTATTTATCTCTGTTTTTAAAAGCCAAATGCGGCTTATGATTCTGCTTTGGAGCTGACATTTCCATGCCTCTCTGTGGAGGAGAGGGAGAGATGGGCATTCAGCACTGGCTCGGGAGCTGCTTTGTCCCTATCCCTCTGAAATGCTGTTTTCATGAGAGCTTTCCCCACTGCTTGGGGGATGGAGAGGACCTGGGGCAGCTGGCAGTCACTGGGAGGCAGTCAGGGGCCCCTGTGGCAGCCAATCTTGGAGGCAGCCCTGGGCTTCCCTGTGCCTGCTGGGTGCCCTGGGGAGGCAGGAATGGGCTCCTTCGCAGTTGTCTTGGAGAAGATGTGGGTGCCCTGTTGCTCCATTTCGTGCAGCCTGACTTCCAGTTGCTGCCTCTGTGTTCCTTTGCCTGGGGGCTCTTGCTGGTAGTCACAAGTCAAGCTGGGAAACTGACCTTCCCAAGGAGTTCCATTCCTCAGTGGCCACAGGAGTTAGCAATTTCGGATCCTTCTCAGTGTGTGAAGGGTTCTGAGGTCTCCACCATCTGGGAGAGCTCTGTGTGTGGGATCAAGTCTCAGTTACCCACAGCTGCTTGATGATATTTTAGTGTTGCCTTCCCTTCCTTATTCCCTTTAGCTTCCAAATAAACTACAGTCACCCCTCGGTATCCTTGGGGGCCTGATTCCAGGACACCCACAGATACCAAAATTGGTGGTGCTCGAGACCCATCTGAAATAGTGTAACACATGTATGCATATAGCATACACATATCCTCCCATATATTTTAAATCATCTCTATTTTACTTATAATATGTAATACAATGTTATTGCTATGTAAATAGCCACTGTACCATATTTTTTAAGGAATAATAAGATAAAAAATTTATAAATATTTAGCATAGACACAGCATTGTTTCAAATAGTTTTAATCTGAGGGTTGAATCTGCGGTTGAGGAATCTGTAGCTAGACAGCTGACCAAAGAGGTATTTGTATCTATTGCTTGGAGTCTGCTTCTGGGAGCAACAGACCAACACAACCCTTGTATCTCCAGGGCCGAGCTCACAGTAGGTGCTTAATAAGTATTTCTCAAAACATTAGAAGCCACCTACCTCACAGGGCTATCACTAAGATCAAGTAAAATAAAATGGACAGAAGTGTTTTGGAAATTGGAAAGGACAAGGGAAATGGAAGGGCGGGGCATGAAGGGAGTGCGCTAGCCTCCCTGGGCTCCAGCCACACAGGGAGTGCCACAGCCCTGTGTTTGCCTCCATAGTTCCCATGCACCAGCTCATCCAGACTGAATCCTCTCATGAAGGAACCGTGACCTGGAAGACATATCACACATACATTAAGGCTTCTGGAGATTTGGTATAAAACAACAGGTTTCTTGATTTAATTTGCATTTTAAAAATCTCTTCTTAAGCTGTTGGGCTCACGTTTTATGATTCCTTTAACACTTACTCTCTTTATGCTAGGACTGTTTATCAATGCTTTTATTTTGTCCCCCCCAAAAAACTAAAATCTGATCATATAGCATTTATTTATTTATTTATTTTTGTATTAAATTCTTTGATTGGTACATTGTAGGTATACAACACAATTACATTTCTCATTGGGAATTGTACCTTTACATAATGCATCTTGGTTCTTATTTTTTGCCCATTCCTAGCCCTCCCTTCACACCCTCCACCCTTCCCTATTTACAAAGACTTTATTTCCATTTTTTCCATTTCTCATCATTTTTTCCTTTCCCTTCTTTCCTTTCCCCTGTGCCTCCAAGTACCCCTACCCCTTTGGACCTTTTATTCCTATTTTACATTATCGACTATTCATTCTAAACATTGGTACATTTTAGGTATACAATATAATGCCATTCATCATTGGAAATTTGCACCTTTACATAGTCTCTCTTGGTTCTTGTTTTTCACCCTTGCCCAGCCCTCCCTGATTCGGCGTGTGTTCCACGCCACTGGGGACCTCGGCAGGGTGTGGGCAGACCTACCTGTCTGCAGTGGGGTGATTCGGCGTCTTCCGCGTGACTCAGGACCTCGGCAGGGTGTGGGCAGACCTACCTGTCTGCAGCGGGCTGATTCGGCGTCTTCCTCGTGACTCAGGACCTCGGTAGGGCGTGCACAGACCTGCCTGTCTCCATATAGCCTTTTAAATGGAATCATTTTTTATCTCCATTAAAGCCGCCAGACTCTCTTTTATTGGGGCTTCTGCCCATGCACACTCTGGGCTCTGATAGAGCACCTATCAGCCCATTACCTGCCTTCCACGAAAGACCCCATCTCTGTGTGTGCAGAACATAGCTGTCATACCTGATTCCTAATCTCCCCCCAACATGACTGTGGCTTCATTGGTTTGCTTTTAAAGGATACTCAGGGCCGGGATTTAGCTCAGTGTTTTTGCCACCTGTCCTGCAAGTGCAAGGACCTAAGTTCGATCCCCCATACCAAAAAAAAAAAAGGATACTCAGTTGCTTATATTACAGTGCACACTGGAAGTTTTTCCAGTACATATGTTGACCATTCAGACCCATTTTCTAATGGAATGGAGCAGATGTCCCCTTTAGGATGTAGGGGCCCAATGCCAGAACATTTTGAGTCCAGCTAGAAGGTGGTTCCTAGAGGTGGGAGTCGTTTCCTGATAGTCTGCGAATTGCCCAAATTCCCAGGGTTGGGTGCTGAGGAAGGTAAATTCCCTACGACTCTCACACCTGTAACCCCTTGGGTCTCCCCTTTCCTCTTGCAGGGTACCTCCTCTCTCTCTTCAGTGTCACTCTTCCTCCTGATGATTGGCAGCTCTGCCTTCAGCAACTGGTGGCTGGGTCTCTGGCTAGACAAGGGCTCCCAGGTGAGTTTCCCTTTGGCAATGCTGGGGTCTATCTTGGAGGAAAAATGTTGCTGATGGAGAACGTGTCCTACAGCACACAAGGAGCTCATTTTTGTCTCTTTTCATGAAGTTGAGATCAGCTGCTTATACTTCATGGTTTAAACTTCTGAGATTCCCTTCAATTTCTCAAGCTAAGGACGGTTTCTGAAATTTTAGGCGCCACTTTCAGATTTTAAGCGGTTGACTATCAAGAGATGGTGCCAGTCAAATGCAACTGTGGGGCTAAGTGCGCTCAAGGTAGGGCAGTTCCTGCAGCCTCTGACCTAAGTTTTCTCAGAGGAGGGAAGGGAGGGACTGGAAATCCTGACACAGACTGATGTCTTTCTGTTTTAAAACTAGCATCTTCTTGTGAGTGCTGCCAGATGCCAGAGGACTAAGGATGGGTCTGACCCCCAAGGTCTCCTCTGTAGAAACAGCACATGGAAGAGTCAAACTTTGGTTCCTACAAATGCTACAGGGTCACCAGGGCCCTTTCCCTGCCTCCCAGGGCGCCTTTTTTGCTAGAGCCTTCCCTGGGAAGGACTGATAAGTTTTCTCTCCTTGGAGCTTGCTGGAAGCTTTCCAGGCTGTTGGCCCCCCGGAGGCTGCTGCTAGGGTGCCTGCCCATCCACCAAGATTACATTTGATACAATTCTGTTGCTATGACAACCAAAGTGAGGTGGCTTGGGCAGGGGAGAGGCTGGGTAGCATAGCTTCCAGGGCCATTCCTGGGGGAAGAGCTCAGTGGGTGTCTGCTCTGTGCAGACACAGAGAGCCCTTTCTGGGAGGTAGATAGTCTCCCAGATCCTTGGTGCCCTCAAAGAGCCCTTTCCTTGGACCCAGTGTAGGGTCACAGCAGAGCCTCCTCCTAGGCTTGGCCCATCCACAGTAGGTCACTGAGCCTGTGGCCACAGTGGTGGACCTGTGCACTTACCCCACAGCCCCTGACAGTGTGGGCACAACCCAAGACATAAGAGCATCTCCTTTTCGAGCTGAGCCTTTCAACAGTTGGCTCCTCAGGGATGCTTTTGCCTTTATAGACCCTCATCCATCACCACCTCTGGTTTACGTTTCCTCTGTTACTGTAATCAGCAGAATGGCATTTAGAAGACAGATGTTTGCTTGGTCCCCAAAGGCGCTCTTGACTTTTAGCACATAGCCCGGGGAGAAATGAAACTGCCAATTTCTCAGGAGGAAGAGATGGCCTCTCCTAGAAATGCTGGTGAAACTCTCTTCTCATGGGCTGGATGGAACCACAGTCTTTAAATCTTCTGAGTCCCTTGTGTCCACTGTCCCCTCTCCTCCCCACTAGGGACTCCAGGGCAGCATCCTCCCTGTTGGCCCCTGGGAGAAAGACAAGGAAAAGGCTGTGGAGCTTGGCATGGTGCAGAGGTGCCCCTGAGTCTCCCCAGGAGCCTGGTGGCCACTATCAGGCAGCTCAGTGTGTTGGAGACTGGTCCCTTAGTCCTTCTGCCTGTGCTGCCTCAAGTTTGCTCAGCCAGTCTAATGGGATCCAGATTCCCTGTTTGCCTCTGGATCCCCCTGGCTCAGCATCATTTTGGGCCTCATGAGGCAAGGGTAGCTTTTGCCCTGTGCCAGCCTAGTTAATCTGTTCTGGTTTTCCCTCTGACTGTGCAATGCTCACATCAGATGCCCTTGGGGAGGAGCCACGTGAACTAAGAGGCCCCATAGACAGTAACTCCCCTTCTCCATCAGACTCATTCTTAACAACTGTGTGCCACTCTCTAGCTTCTTCTGGAAGGTTCCTCTTCTCCTCACATTTCACCAGTTCTTGGGGCTTCTTTTGTTTTGCCCCAAAGATGAACTGCGGGCCCCAAGGCAACCAGACTCTGTGTGAGATCGGCCGAGTGCTTGAAGACGCCAGGCAGCACATGTACCAGTGGGTGTACGTAGCTAGCATGGTGTCTATGTTGGCGTTTGGCATCATCAAAGGCTTCATCTTCACTAAGACCACGCTGATGGCATCCTCCTCATTGCATGACAGAGTGTTTGACAAGGTGGGAGCTGCAGGCATGCCCATTATCCAGCCAGCAGGGTTTATCGGGTCCCTGCTATGTGCCAGGCACTGAGCTGTGCTCTGGGGACATAAGAACCCTCATGGAGTTTGCAGTCTGAGAAGTGTCCCTGCAGATCTAATTACTACCTGTGAAAGCCCATTCTGGGGAGCCTTTGGGATGCACCATGGGCTCTTGTGGAGAGGTAGGAAGCCATTCCGGAGCACAAACGTGCAGGCCGAGAGGGCATCTCCTGCTCCCAAGAGCCCTGAGTACAGCACGGGCCTCAAGAGGTGCTTGAAGCCCTCTGCCATCCACTGCCATCATTGGCCCTGAGGGTCTTTACCAAAGTATTTACGTTTTGAGGGTGGAGAGACAAAATCGAACTTGGCTTTTTACTGCCCTGGCACAGCATCCCTCCTTCTTCTGAAAGTACCAGTCTGTATCTTAGATTCTGAGGGGACGCTTGACCCCACTTAAGGGCAGAATCTCCCCCACATTCATTCATGATTGCCACAAGAAGGGCAGCACCCATCCTCACTTCCCTGCGATTGCCTGGCATGCTGGGTGATGCCCTGGAGAATAGGTCCGACCCTGTGCTTCCCATTCCAGCCCCAGCAGCGTGGCCCAGGGTTTGCTAAACACCACCCGACTCTGTTTGACTCTCTGCTATTATCCACAGATCTTCAAGAGCCTGATGAGCTTCTTTGACACGACTCCCACTGGCAGGCTAATGAACCGTTTTTCCAAGGATATGGATGAGCTGGATGTGAGGCTGCCATTTCACGCAGAGAACTATCTGCAGCAGTTTTTTATGGTGGTGTTTATTCTGGTGATATTTGCTGTTGTGTTTCCTGCTGTCCTTTTGGTCCTGGCTGGCCTCACTGTGGTCTTCATCATTCTTTTATGGTAGGTCTCTCTATGCACTATTTAAAAAGGAGAAATTGACACACACATGCACAGAGTTCATGTGCATGATACCTGGTAGTCAGGTGAGAGTGAGCACTTGCTGTCCTCCCCCATGGTGGAGCCCATTCATTTTCAGCACTTGCTGAACCCCAGGTGCTATGTGTACATTTGGAATTTTAGCCTCAGAGAACCCTGAGTGGTGGACACTATTGGGAGGTGAAGTCACAGATCCCAGACCAGGAAACTAGTAACCATGGTTGCTGCCTGTCTGCTAATATGCAGTATTCCTGCTCATTGGGCTCCACCATACTGGCTGCTGCAGAAGGGAGAGGAGACTCATCCTCAGTCTCTCCAAGCTTTGAGAGTATCCCACCCTCAGAGTTAACATGGGTACAGAAAGGCCTGCTTTGCACTGGGGATTCTTGCTGAGCCTGGGCACATTCCAGCCTGTGGGAAAGCAGGAGGGTAGCAGGGACTCTAGCCCTCAGAATCACAACTCCCTCTTCTTCCTGGGCTGAGCAGGGTTCTCAGCAGGTAGCATGGGCTGCACTGGGTGAGGGCCAAAGGTTGCAAATAAGAAAATTGACACCAGAGCCCCAGCTCTGCCACAGCCTAGCTGGAAGACCTTGGATTAGTTCAGAGAAACGCAGCAAACCTCAGTTTTCTTCATCTCCTGGATGGTCACTGTTAAGATGTGTGCCTCATCCACTTCAGAGGGGTTGTTGTGAGCATCAAATGAAACTGGATTTGAAATTTGAGGGTTTAGGTGAGAAATGACCAGGACTAGACTTTGGGAGCAACCGTGGGAACAGAAAGGAGGGATGGATTCATGTGCTATTTATGAGGTAGTCTTGGCTTCATGACTGGTGGGCTTTGGGTGTTAGGAAGATGGGACAGGCCAACAATGACCCCATGATGGGGAGTGATGTGCAGAGAGTTGGAGATGGTACAGAAGAAGCAGTTTGAGTAGTCATCATAACGAATTTGGTTTGAGATGGTTCAAGTTTCTCCATCAGTCTGTGGGTGATGCCATGGACAGTACAAAGTGCTCAGGGGGGCTTTGGGTTGGAAGCTGGACTCGGCATCTGTATGGGAGCTGGTGGGAATTACTACCAGTGCCTTGGGGTCAGGAGTGCCAGGCTGTCATTGCAATAACCCATGGCGACTCTCAGAAAGGACACATGGTCTCAGTCTCCAAACTTGACCAAATGAAATAGTTCATTTTGTTGTGATGACCAAATGAAAATAATTTCATTTACAAAGAGTACATCTTGGATGTCAGTGCTCGAGTGGATTCCTTGGGCCTGTGTTCATTTCTATAAATGCTGTGCTTATCATTGTTCTGTGTTCTGTTTATGCTGTTGATTGACTTAGCAAAAGCTTTTCCCCTCCCCTGCACCCCTACATCTTGCTATAAAGGCAGGGTAGACCAGAGCTGGCCCTGACTGAATTATCTAAATATTTCCAACTAACTCACTTATGCTTGGGGCTAATGAGGCTTCTTCCTCACCCGCCTTGGGGAGTTTTAGGTGAGCCTGGAGGCCACATTAGATTTTTCCACCTGCATCTAGCTCGTGTGTGAGCCAAAGGCCCTGGTCTGTTCATGAGGGATCTGCAGGGTTCCTCATGAAGGGGCTGTATCCTGGTGGTAGTGGTGGTGGTGGGGTTGGGTTTTAAAGTCAGCTCCCAAGGCTATCATGATGTTTGTTTAGAATTGGCTTTGAAAATGTCTTTAGAAGACCATACCTGGCAGATGACAACCAGGTTTTCCTTCAGGTTAGAATAGATTCATTTTTCTCTAGTTGGGCTTCAAAAACTGGTTGGATTATCAGAGAGCAGCACTGCATGAAACATTCTGCTCTTCAAAACTAGAATTACATTGTATGCAGGATGACATTCCTACTGTGAGACAATCCCAGAACTGAAGGAGGAGAAAGCGGGAGGATCACAAGTTGGTCCTACCAGGGCAATTTAGTGACACTCTGTCTCAAAATAAAAGTACAAAGGGCTGAGGATTTAGCTCAGTGGTGGAGCACCCTGGGTTTGATGCCCCTTACACATCCCCTCCCAAAGAAGCTCTTAAGTCTGACAGCAAATGAAGGAAGAGAAAATACATTTCTTAGACGTCTACCTTTCACAAACAACTGGACAAGACCCTCCTACAGAATAGTGCTGGGGTCCTCATTCTCCCCAGTTAGATGGCTCCGCCTCTGACTGGCTGTCATAGTACATGCACGATGGCATATGCATGTGCTGAGAGCAGCCATTGATCCCACTTTCTTGGCCCCTCTTGGTTTTCCTACAGTGTTTTCCACCAAGGAGTCCAGGAACTCAAGAAGGTGGAGAACATCAGCCGGTCACCATGGTTCTCCCACATCACCTCCTCCATGCAGGGGCTGGGTGTCATTCACGCCTATGGCAAGAAGGAGGAGTGCATCCACAAGTGAGTCTTCTCGCCTCAAGCTGACCCCACTGTGGGTCATGAGAGCAATCTCTGGCCCTGCATAGGGGAGTCTGGGCTGCAGGTGAAAAGCTGTGCACCTGGCAGGAGCCTCCTAGACACTTGGCTGTGGTCTGTGTACCCGGGGCCCCAGTAGATGTAAGTGTGGGCAGCTCATTGAGTGATGATCTCAGTATAGGGCCTTATGTGTTTTATTTTCATTCTGAAGGTGAAAATGTGTTCAGTTCTGGAAAATAGGAGAAAAAAAGAAAAACCCCTCATGTATGTCCCAAGCCCCCAATTCTACTAATATTTTCATACATGAGATGAGCCCTCCTAATTTGAAATGTTCCACAACCTAAAGCTTTCTGAGTGCAAACCTGACACTACAAGTAGAAAATTCTGCATTGGATCTTGTGGGACATGTTGCAATAAAAATACAGGAATATTAAAAATATCATATAAAATTATCTACAGGCTATGGGTATAAGGAGTATATGAAATGTAAATGAATTTTGTGTGTAGAGTGGGGTCTCATCCTCAAGATGTCTTATTATATTTATGCAAATATTTCAGAACCTGAAAAATATCCAAAATCTGAAATATTTTTGGTCCCAAACATTTCAGGTAAGGGACACTCAACCTGTATTTCCTCCCAGTCTTCTTTTCTATTCATGAGGATTTCTGAAGTATTTATAGTCATTTTTTATGGTTTTGAAGATTTCTTATTTTTAAGTAGCAGTTTTCATGTCATTTCGTATTCTTTGTGAAAATAATGTTTAAAGGACACATTTCTTTTCATTTCACAGACCAATTTCCTTCTTTTTAAAACTTGGGGACTTGATTAGTAGATTTCTTTGAAGTCTTCCAGCTCTAGACATAAAATACCAAGAAAATGTACCAATCACACCTCCAAGACTGTTACAGGGGTTGTAACACAATAAATGTTTATTCTTCAAGTCACAATGTAATGAGGGTCCATGGAATGGGGAAAGGGGATTCTTCTCCACTTACACACATGCAGTCTTTTTTTTAATCTGCTGCTTTGCCATTCCAAAGGCTTAGGAAGAGAAGGGGAACAAGGAGGGCAGGGGAGCCCATGGCACATTTTTATGGTTCAAGCCCGGAGAGGATAATCAGAATTTCTGCACATTCATTGGCCAGATTTCAGTCATGTGGGCCCATCTGATTGTGAGGGAATCTGGGAATGTAGTCCATCCCTGTCCAAAAGAGGAAATGAAGATGGAGTTTGATGATGGTGCAGTAGTCTCTGCCACCTCTTCTCTTTGCCACCTCTTCTTTCCTTCTTATCTTTTACTTCCTTAAAAATCTTCAGTGCTTGTGTCTGATTCTCTCTCATTCTCTCTCATTCATTCTCTCTCTCTCTCTCTCTCTCTCTCTCTCTCTCTGTCCTCACTTTCCCACCCAGGATCTCAGTGTAGGCTTGACTTTCACAGCTCGCCTCTGGTTCGGTCGGCAGCTAGTCCTGGCCTCCGTGCAATTCTCCCCTTTCTGCCACTGGTTCCTTCATGTGATGTGGAATGGGAGGGGCCCCAAGCTGCTCTGCTAGACCTTGCTGCATCAGTCAGATCTGCTGGGCTTTCCAGGGGGTCCATCTGACAGCTGCCCACTGCCTTCCTCTGAGATGGAGGCCTCTTTGCCTCACAAATCCCACCTTCCTTCCATGTGTTCAGTTTAAAGGACTGGCAGGTGCACCCTGCTTACCTCAGGAGAATGAGGGACTCCAGAGTGGTTCTCACCCCACGCCTTGCATTCTCTCCTCAGCAAGCTCTTGGCTCAGTAGACATGCAGCAGGCAAGCAAGACATCTGCCCCTTGAACTTTGTCTCACATGCTCTCCTTTCCTCTGGTGCTGTTACAGAATTGACTGTCCCCAGAGGTAGCCTCCTCCACAACCCACCCCACCTCTTTTGCAGATCAAAGGGGCCAGTGAGGGTTGCACCAGCCTCTGTGCGGAGGGAGTTGACTCCAAGACAGGGATTTTTTGAAGCTGGGGTGTGAGGCTCTCAGCAGCTTTTACTCTCAGCTGTGAGCTCCAGTTGCCAGTTCAAGGAAAGACAGAAAGGGCCTACATAGCACTGTTCTCAACTGTCACATGAGATTTCTCAGAATATGTACAAATCAAAGATCTGGTGATGGTAGGTAGAAGCCTGGATAGATGCTCATTTGGAAGAGCTTCTTATATGAAAATGCATCCCCTTGATTAACAAATCCCTTGCTTCATTTCTATAGAAGCCCTAACCCTAAGCACAGCCTGACCTGGAAGCACAACCTGACTATTTGTTTGATTTTCTTATTTTTAGGTTTAAGATGCTAAATGATGAAAACTCTAGCCACCTTCTGCACTTTAACTGTGCTCTCTGGTGGTTTGCTCTGAGAATGGATGTCCTCATGAACATTGTCACCTTCATTGTGGCCTTGTTGGTGACCCTGAGTTTCTTCTCAATCAGTGCTTCATCGAAAGGCTTGTCACTGTCTTACATCATCCAGGTAACACGAGAGACAAATTGGGCTTGGCCCAGAGGCCTTGGCATATGTCAGGGAGAGTGCTTTTGGATGGTCATAATGGAAAAATGGCTTTAAACAATAAAGGGATCTTAGTGGTTCACACCTTTAAAAAGTTGGGCAGCTGCATGGGTGCCAGGGACAGAGGCTCTTGTTTTTGTCCTCCTCCTCCTTTCCCTTATGGCTGGGCAAGGTGACCGAGAGCTTCTGGAGGCTACAGAAGGAGGAGAGTATTTCCTGCCCTGAATACTGAACAAAAGTCCAAGCTTTACTCCTAGTGGATTAATTTGGGAATCCCAGCACTCAATAGTAGTTCAACAGGATTGAAATGATTGGACAGGCTAGGGGATCTTACCTGGGTTTGTTTCTTTTGCATAATAACAATGATAGGTGAACACATACCATGTATTGTGCTTTAGGTCCTGTTCTTTTCTTAAATTTACTCAATTACTACCCCTCCCCCCACTGACCCTATGATACTGCCCTAAGCCTTGCTTTGCATGTGAGAAAAATAAGGCCCACAAAGACCTGCCTACAATGACACGCATGTCATGTGTGACGGCCAGGATCTGAACCCAGGCCACCTAGGTCTGATGTTTGAATTGTGTCCCTTTTTTTTAAAAAAAGCTTTATAGGAGAGATTTATTTTATTTTTTTTGTATTAAATTCTTTTATTTGGTACATTGTAGGTATACAACACAATTACGTTTCTCATTGGGAATTGTACCTTTACATAATGCATCTTGGTTCTTATTTTTTCCCTATTCCCTGTCCTCCCTTCATGTGCTCCACCCTTCCCTATTTACAAGGACTTTATTTCCATTTTTTCCATTTCTCATCATTTTTTCCTTTCCCTTCTTTCCTTTCCCCTGCCCCTCCCACTACCCCTACCCCTTTGGACCTTTTCTTCCTATTTTGCATTATCAATTATTCATTCTAATCATTGGTACATTTTAGGTATACAATATAATGACATTCATCATTGGAAATTTGCACCTTCACATAGTCTCTCTTGGTTCTTATTTTTCACCCTTGCCCACCCCTCCCTTCAACCCCTCCAGCCCTCCTTGTTTACAAAGATTTTGTTCCTAGTTTTCCATTTTCTCATATTAATCCCATTCCCTTCTATCCTTTCCCCTAGCCCTCCCACTTCCTTCCCCTTTGCCCCTTTTCTTCCTATTTCACATTACCTATTATACATTTAGTCCTTATTTACACTTTCAGTTTCTCACACCAGAGAAACTATTCGGTATTTATTCACGTGTGTCCTATTTATTTCACTTAAGAGTATTGCCTCAATGTGCATCCACTTAGCTATAAATGTCTCTAATTTCTCATTTTTTATGGCTGAGTAGTACTCCATTTTATGAAAAAACCACATTTTCTTTATCCAGTCTCCAGTTGATGGGCATTTGGGCTGTTTCCAAGTTTTAGCTATTACAAACTGTGCTGCTATGAACATGGGTGCACATATATCACTGTGGTATGATTCTTTTAATTGTTTGGGGAAGATCCCCAGCAGTGGAATAGCGGGGTCAAATGGGACTTTCAGTGGTAGTTCTTTGAGGTATCTCCATAATGATTTCCATAGTGCTTGCACCAGTCTACACTCCCACCAGCAGTGGAGCAGGGTTCCTCTTTCCCCACAGCCCCGCCAGCATTTGTTATTGGTTGATTTCATGATAGCAGCCATTCTTTCTGGAGTGAAGTGGAATCTCAGCGTTGTTTTCATTTGCATCGAGAGATGCAAATGTTGAACATTTTTTCATGTATTTATTTGCTATTTCTACTTCTTTGTCTGAGAAATGTCTGTTCATTTCAAATGCCCATTTTCAGATTGGGTCTTTAAATTTGGGAGGTCTGATCTTTTGAAGTTCTTTATAGATTCGAGATAGTAGACCTTTGTCTGAGGAAGAGCAGGTGAAGATTTTTTCCCACCTTGTGGATTGTCTCTTCACACTGCTGGTGGTTTCTCTTGCTGTGCAGAAGCCTTTTAATAAGAAGAGATCCCATTTGTTTATTGTTTGTGCTAGTTCACGGGCAACTGAGGTTTTGTTCATAAAATCTTTTCCTACACTGATGTCTTCAAGGGTTCTCCCTAACCTCTGTTCCAACTGGTTCAGAGTTTCTATTTTAATATTTAGATCTTTAATCCATTTTGATTTTAGTTTAGTGCATGGTGAGAGATACAGGTCTAGTTTGAATCTTTGGCAAGTTGAAGCCCAATTTTTCCAGCACCATTTATTAAAGAGGCTATCTTTCCTCCAGTGAGGGTATTTGGCTCCTTTGTCGAAGATGAGATGGCTGAGTGTGTCTGGCGTTGTTTCTGCATCTTCTAATCTGTTCCACTGGTCCTCAAGCCCGTTTTTTTTGCCAGTACCATGCTGTTTTTATCACAGTAGCTTTGTAGTATAGCTTCAAGTTGGGAATTGTGATACCCTACTCATGTCTTTGTTGCCTAGAATTGCTTTTGCTATTCTGGGTCTCTTCTTGCTCCAAATGAATTTTTGGATTGTTTTCTCGAGGTCTATGAAGTATGCTGCTGGGATCTCAATTGGAATTGCATTAAATCTATATAGCAGTTTTGGAAGTATGGCCATTTTCACTATATTAATCCTTCCTACCCAGGAGCAGGGGATGTCTGTCCATTTTCTGATATCATCTTCAATCTCTCTTTTCAGAGTGCCATAGTTTTCAGAGAAGAGGTCTTTGATTTCTTTTGTTAGGATGATTCCTAGGTATTTCAGTTTTTTGGATGTTATTGTGAAAGGAATTATTTGCCCTATTTCTCTCTCAGTGAGTCTGTCATTGGTGTAGAGGAAAGCTATTGACTTTTGTGTGTTGACCTTGTAACCAGCTACTTGACTGAATTTGGTTATTAAGTCTCGAAGACTTTTGGTGGAGTTCTTGGGGTCTTCTATATAGAGTATCATGTCATCTGCAAATAATGACAATTTGACTTCTTCATTACCTATCTTTATTCCTTTTATTTCTTTCTCTTGTCTAATTGCCGTGGCTAATGTTTCCAGAACTATATTGAACAAGAGTGGTGATAGTGGACATCCTTGCCTTGTTCCTGATTTTAGTGTGAAGGATTTCAGTTCTTGACCATTTAGTATGATATTGGCTGTTGGTTTTTCATAGATGGCTTCTATCAGTTTGAGGTAGAGACCATCTATTCCAATGTTTTGTAGGGTTTTTATCATAAGTGCATGTTGGATTTTGTCAAATGCTTTTTCTACATCTATGGAGATAATCATATGGTTTTTGTCCTTGGCTCTATTGATATAGTGTATTACATTGATTGATTTGCATATATTGAACCATCCCTGCATCCCTGGGATGAATCCCACTTGATCAGGGTGTATGATCTTCTTGATGACCTTGTGCATTCTGTTTGCCAGTATCTTATTAAGGATTTTTGCATCTATGTTCATTAGTGAGATTGGCCTATATTTCTCTTTTTCAGTTGGGTCTTTCTCTGCTTTGGGGATCAAGGTGATACTTGCTTCCAGAAATGAATTTGGGAGTATTGCTTCCCTTTCAATTTCATGGAAGAGTTGAAACAGTAGTGGCAGCAGTTCCTCTCTAAATGTCTTGTAGAATTCAGCAGTGAAGCCATCAGGGGCCGGGCTTTTCTTAGGTGATAAGTTTTTAATTACATTTTCCATTTCATTGGTTGATATTGGGTTGTTCAGAATTTTTAGGTCTTCTTCATTCAACTTTGGTAATTCATATGTGTCTAGGAATCTGTCCATTTCTTCTGTGTTGTCCGTCTTATTGGCGTACAGGTTCTGGAAGTAGGTATTGATGATCCTCTGGATTTCTGCTGAGTCTGTTGTCATTTTACCCTTTTCATTCCTAATTGCATGGATTTGGGCCTTTTCTTTCCTTTTTCTGACAAGGTTGGCTAAAGATTTGTCAATTTTGTTGATTCTTTTGAAGAACCAACTCTTGGCTTCATTGATTTTTTGTATCATTCTCTTAGTCTCCATTGCATTGATTTCTCCTCTGATCTTTATAATTTCCTCCTTTGTACGAGCTTTGGGGTTGTCCTGCTCTTCTTTTTCTAGAAACTTGAAGTTCAGCATCAGATTATTTAATTGGGCTCGTTCTGTTTTCCTAATATGGGTATTCACTGCTATGAATTTCCCTCATAAGACTGCTTTCATTGTGTCCCATAGATTCCGATATGTTGTATTGTCATTCTCATTTAGTTGAAGGAACTGTCTGATTTCTTCTTTAATTTCCTCTGTGACCCATTGGTTATTCAGAAGTGTGTTGTTCAATTTCCATGTGTTTATGAAATTTTTTGAGTTTCTTTTGCTATGGATCTAGGAGAGATTTATTTGAAGAAATTTTACAACATATAAAAACTACGTGAAGTTTTAATTTCCACTTTGGAAGCCTTCCCAATACAGTTCTTACCCTTTGCACTTTGTGATTCCAGAACAATGCATCTGAATGTGAATCTTTAAAATATATATATTCTGCTCCGTGCTATGAGTTCTTTTAAAGTCAAATTGCTCTTTAACTCAGAAAAATACCTCTTGTTCCCACTTCATTTTGATAATTTCCTCCTTTTCTGTTTTCCTGCTGTGACTCAGTGGTTGCACATTGTAATTCTCGTGCCAGTCTTCTGTGTTTCTTTAGCTTTATTGTAAAATTTGTCCTGGGAATTTTCCTTTGCTTTGTCCGTCATTCTTTTTGATTTTAACTTCGACAATCACATATTCATATATTTAATTTCCAAATGCTCTTATTCTTTCATTTCTAAAAAGAATCATTTTTCAAATGAAAGAAATGCTTTTGAATTTCTCTCTGGATATTAATTAGAGTTCTAATTCATTAGAACCCCTCTTAACCTCTCCTTTCTTCTTTGGCTTGTATCTGTTTTCTCTAGGTCACTTTTACTTTTTGATTATCCAGTTCCTGCACTTTCATGCCACTAGCTTTGTTCACTTGTCTCCTGCCTCATTTGCCTTTAATAATGGAAATTGGGTTGCATTTCCAGGGTTACCCTGCCTTTTATGTACTAGGTCTCTCCTCTGATAGGAAGTCCCCAATTATGGGTGGGCTGGGTAGTGGGGCATTTCCAAGGGCAGGCTTCACTGGGAAAGCAGCTGAGCAGCTGACTATTAGGTACCAAAGCCTAGATTTAAATGAGCTCCACTTCTCCCCAGGTAGTTAATGTATTTTCTTTAAAGAAAAGTATGTATACATGGGCATGCACCACATGCCTTGGGACAAAGTGTCAAATGACTTCTGATTAGGACAAAGAAGAGGGAGATGAATAAGTGCATCCAGCAGAAGTATCTGCCTGCAGACAGACTATTGAGGGGCCAGACCTTTGTGGGCCCCTCCTCACCTCTGGGCCTCTCTGGGTTCTGCTAGGTGGAGACTCTTTAAACCTGGTGGCACATTCTGCTGCCGTTTTCTCAAAAGGTGCTCATCCTCTTCTTATCTTGCAGAAATGTGTAACCATATCATTCAATGATACCTCTTCCCATCCCCTTGCTGTTTAAGCTCTATTCTTTTGGGGAAATTGATCTGATATCATTTGATGGGAATTGGGGGTGGGTAATAAGAATACATTCTCAGTCCTCTATCTGAGTTTTGGAAAGATGAATTTCCCTTAGTAGCCCATTTTCCTCATTGACAGATGTTTTCATTTGTTGTTGCTTAGTAAAATATAAAACAGATGATATTGAATGGTTTCTCTTAATTGGTCCAAGTTAAACAGCTTTCCCCAGCTAAGGTCATGCTTAGGGGCACTATCATCAGCTTTCCATGAGGTCATTTCCAAACATTCCCATAGGGTCGAAGAGAATTTGTACACTTGGGGTCTATAGGAGCATTTCCTCTCCAGCTGGCTTGGTGGCTTTTTTTTTTTTTTTAGCATTAGTCCCCTTTGGAGAACACAGAATCAAAATGCTTCCCATGGGAATAGAGGCTCCCTCGATGGATGAGCAATTGGTGTGAAATGCCAGAATAGGGAGCAAATGCAAAGTAATATCATATAATAGAGAAGAGGAGAATAAGTACTTACTATGGCCATGGCCATGTGGGAATTTTAACCCTGGGTGGGCTGCCAGGCCTTAGGACCTGACAGTCATATCTTTTTTTTTTTTTTTGATACAAGGTCTCACCATGTAGTTTAGGATGGCCTTGAGCTCACTATATAGTTCAGGATGACCTCAAACTCACAATGATCTTCCTGCCTTAGCCTCCCAAGTGCTAGGATTACAGGTGTGTGCCAGCACATCTGACTCTGATATTCTTGTTTTTAACAAAATACATCTACGTCCTTCCCAAAGGCAGGGCTCAGCCTTAGCTATCCACTGAGCAGCTAAATGAGTCAGAAATAGCAGTAATCATTGTAGATTTAGCAGTGAACAATCTGGACTCATCCTGCCTTTTTGGAGCTTACATTCTACTAGGCAGCTGGAATAAATAAGGTGATAAATAAATAAATAAATGAGAAGGCCTCAGATAGTACTTCAGTGGTGTGAAGGTAGTCCTGGGACTATCAGAAGGGAAGGCCACATTACACCTATAATCAGAGGAGTCCTGCTGGGAGGTGATGTTCAAGATGACTCCTGAACAATGAAGGAACAGCTAAGGGATACTGGAGCAAGAGTGCTTCAGGCAGAAGGACCTGAGAAAACCTGAAGATAGGTGTGAGCCTGGTGTGTTTGAGGGTCTGAGAGTCTTCAGTGGCTTGAAGAAAATGGTAGAAAACAAGGTCTATGGAGCTTTGGAAGCTGAAGGCAGGGAATTTTCTATATTCTAAGATACATTTGGGCTGGATAATCCTTTCTGTGAGGGGCTGTTGTATTAGTCACTTTCTCATTGTTGGGACAAAATATCCAAAGTCCAAAATTTAAAGGAAGAGGAGTTTATTTGGCTCATGGTTTCAGAGAGGTTAGTCCATGGTCCACTGGCTCTAAGCCAGAAATGGCATAGTGGGAGAGCACGGTGGAAGAAAGCTGCTCAATCCATGGCAGTCAAGAAGCAAATACAGAGAAAGGAATGGAATAAAAGAAAAAATCCTTCCAGATCACACCCCAGTGACACCTGCAACTGGGCCCCACCTCCTAATAGCACATTCAGCTATGAACTCATCAATGGATTAATCCAATGATAAGTACAATGCCCCAGGATGCAATCATCTTCCAAAGCCCCACTTTTGCATATATAAGACTTTGGAAACACATCTTAGATGTAAACCATAGCAGCTGCTCTATCTACAATAGGATGTTTGGCAGCCTCCCTGGCCTCTGCCCACCAGAAACCAGTATTAACTGCCTTCCTCCTCACAGGTTGTAATAACTCTAGACATTGCCAAACGTCTGTGGAGGGCTCGCACGCAGGCTGAGAGCAATTGCTTGAAGAGAAATGGGGAACCCAGATCTGTGTTCAGCAGTGAGGTGGCAAGGCTGCTCAGGGGGCTGTCTGAGGTCTGGGACCTCTCCACTCCCTCCTTATTCACCTGCTGGGCCCCAGACTTCTTGGAGTGAAAGCCACTTGCTACTTGCCCCTGTGCTTTCTCACCCAGAGTTGGCCTGTGAACTTCTTGTCACAAATGCCTCAGCTCACTGTGTTTACTTCCAGCCTCTCCCACTGTCCCATACCATCCTGGTGTATCCACCTTCTTTCACGTCTGAGATGACTTTGTGCATCACACTGCCAGTCCACTAGAATGTGAGCCCCATAAATGTGAGGTCTTCTTTATCACATTCAACCTTAGAAACCCCGAGCCTGACCAGTACCATCACCACTGCTCAGTAAATGATGTTGTCCTCAGAAGACAGTTCCTGCCTGTAGCCCATCAAGGTAGATGTTGTTGGCGCACCTGTCCAGTGAAGGGCTGCTGGGCCCCGTCTGAGCTCAGGGTAGGCTAGAGGGGTGGGAAGGGCATGTCTCACCCAGGAGCAGCCTCAGCAATGCCTGAAGGGAAGTAGTGGATGCAGTCAGTACTTGGGATCCATCAGTTCTGCATCCACAGATTCAACCAACTGCAGAGAATTGCAAGTACTGTATTCAGGAAATAAATTGAGTCTGTGCTAAACATGTATAGACTTTTTTTCTGTCATTATTCCCTAAATATGGTATAACAACTATTTACATAGCATTTACATTGCATTAGATATTATCAGTAGTCTAGAGATGATTTAAAGTATACAGGAGCATGTATATAGGTTCCATGCAAATACTGTGCTGTTTCATATCAGAGTCTTGAGCACCTGTGGATCTTGGTGTCTGCATGGGTGGTAGTGGTGTCGTTGTTGTTGTTGTTGTTGTTGGTGGTGGTGGTTGTGGTGGTGGGTATCAAGGAACCAGTCCCCCAAGGACACTGAGGGATGATGTGCATACCTCAGCCTCCTTGCCTGGCGAGGGTCAACTCTGAGGTGAGACACCACCCATCTCCTGGACTCCCTAGCAGGACTGAATAGCAATTGTCTGAGGTGCTAATCTCTCATGAACACACCCTTAATTGTCGGCCTTCTCTTTTGTCTCTTATTTTTCCCATCCCTTCCTTACTTTCTGGGTTCACCATCTACATAATTTTGCCAAGGCTGTTGTAACAAATTACCACAAGCTTGGTGCCTTGAAATGAGAAATTTGTTCTCTTACAGTTTTGAAGTCAGAAATTTGCACACAAGGTGTTGGCAGGGGCATGTCCCTCTGAGGCTTTGAGGAGACTTTTCCTGGTCCCTCCAGAGGCGATTGGAGTTCCTTGCCTTGAAGCTGCATCCCTCCAGTTCTATACCTTCTTCTCTGCTCTGTACCATCTCCTCTGTCTTTTATGGGGATCTGTCATTGAATTTAGGGCCCATCCAGGTAACCTAGAATGATCCTGAGATTCTTAATTATACTTGCAAAGATGCTTTGTCCAAATGAGGTGCACTTCTCAAATTCCAGGAATTAAGATATGGACATAACTTTTGCAGATGGGGGAGAGGGCATCATCGAACCTTCCCTGAGATATTGCTTGAGCTCAAACCTTGGGGTTGAGGTGGGGGGAGGTGGTGGATTCCTGGTTTAAAGTGGGCCCCTGAAGCAAGCCATCTCCCCCAGTCTGAACCTTGGTTTTCTCTTGCTAAAGCAAACAGATGGGCTTGATGGTTTTGTTGTAGTCTTTTGTAGTGGTCGAGTTTTCAGTGACTTCTTGGCTGGAGGTGGGGTAGAGTAGGGAGGGCAAGGCAAGGAGGTAACACCGGAAGTTCTGCTTCGGGAGAATTCCCACTCTCACTTGGACAGCAGTCCGTCCGCACTGCTCAGGCAGAGGCAGTGATCAAGTGGTGCAGTGGTGGTGGCAGGGGTGGTGGTGGGGGTGGGGGTGCTTGTCATCTGGAGTACCAGGGAGACTGTAATTACCATTTGTTTCTAAATACAAAGGAAGTGTTTAACTGCAAAACATGGCAACAGGAATATCTTACTTCTGGTGCCTGAATGGGAATGCAAGCTTCCTTTGTGGAGGGTCCTGAGTTAGGTTGGGAAGCAAAAATTCACAAGGGTTTCCCCCCCTGCCCCCAAGGTGGACCAGCATAACTGAGAAGAGAAAGGGCTCTAACCATGGCCGCTTGTTCCTTCTCCATAGCTGAGCGGACTGCTCCAAGTGTGTGTGCAAACAGGAACGGAGACTCAGGCCAAGCTCACCTCTGTGGAACTGCTAAGAGAGTATATTTTGGTAAGAAATGAGATCATGAAAGAGGAGGGACGAGTTCACTCATATAGGACCTGGGCAAGTATTTGATCTTTTTCCATGTGACAGGGATCACATGGAAAAAACCCCAAATCTAACAGGCTGCCCCTCTTCTTAAAACTCATATTTTAAATATGATCTTAAGTCCTTGATGCTGAATGTAAGGTTTTTTCTTTTTCTTTTCCTAAAAAAATAAAATTCCTCATAGGCAAGCTGTTTGTATAGGCAGAAAAGACAATCTGGTGGCTTGCTTGGGTTCCTGAAATTTAATATTTGATTGAATTTATAAACTGAAAAAACCCAAAACAATGACTCTTCTTTAAAAGCTTTTCTATTCAAATTGCAAATGGTGTTATTCTTTTGGATAGAAGTCTAACCGATCGTAGCAGCCACTTTTTAAGGGTCTCTGAATAGTGTCTGGCCCACTTACAAATATAATTAGACACTTGAACATTTGAAACTGCATTTTAAAATTTAATCCATTCAATTTCCTTTTTAAGTGCCTCAATGATCTGATTTAGCAAACAAACCTTCCTGAGTTTGTATAAATCTAATAAATTAAACTTGTAAATATAGTGAGCTTTAAATTCTCATGGTAGTTCCAGTGCTATATACAGTATAAACCATAAGCTTTTAACTTAAAATCATGTTTAAATCAGTGATTCAATTATATATTTTAAATTAGAATCACCAGCCCAAATTCTATCAATATTACACTTAAAAGACAAAGTATGCGGATTCTTTAAACTAAAAATATTGCTGTTATAGTATTGCTTCTCTGAAATTTTTTTTGTTTGGTTTTTAATTGTAAATCTCCTAGGAGTTAAAAATACTCTCTGAGAATGGACTTTCTTCAGCTAACTGAGGTTGTTTATTGAGCAGAGATTTGGGCCAGTTGGTCATCCTAATAGGGCCCCAGGGATCCCTATTTCTCCTTGTTAATAGGGATTTCGTAACTGAAGAGGATTGGCTGGTGTTGTAATGAAGCTAATATGCTCTACTTCTTAATTAGAGTTGGCACTTATTGGACTCTTAGGAAGAAAACTTAAATGTCTTTTCCCTTTAACACCAAAACTTCTGAGCTTGACATTCTCCTTTCTTGTCATCTTGCTATTTCTATCACCATGGTGACTCTTACAGATATTAAAATAACATTACACAGCTATGAGATCATGCTGCTGACATTTGCCCTGCTGCAAGGTCCAGTGTGAACTGTCCCTTGCTTATTCCTCAATGCCATCCACCCTTTGTTCACTAAGCTTCAGGCACGTGACTCTTTCTCTATTCCTTAAGTTGCCAAGGGCCTTTGCACACACTATCTGCTGTGAGTTCCAGTCCCCTGTAGCTGTCATCTCTGCAGCATTCCAGGTCTCCAGTCCAATGGCACTGCTCACAGATACCTTCTTCAACCCTCAAGAAATGTTACTCACTCTCTTTGCCCTGCCCACCATACACGTCAGTCTGCATTCTGTTACACTACTCTGTTTTATTGCCTGCATTTCTAATTTTTTCTTGTTTATTACCTGATATCCTCACTGGAATGTGAGTGTCTTGGGTGGAGTGTTCTAATTGGTCTGGTTCCCCACCCTGAACTCCAGGGCCTAGATCTGTGTGAATGCATGAGTTAAATGAATGAAAAAACAGCGGCTATTAACCTATCATTGGTTTCTGTGCTTTTCAGGCCTGTATTCCTGAATGCATTCATCCCCTCAAAGTGGAGACCTGTCCTAAGGGCTGGCCTAGCTGTGGGGAGATAACCTTCCGGGACTATCACATGAGATACAGAGAAAACACTCCACTCGTGCTCAAGGGGCTGAACTTAAACATACAAAGTGGGTAGACTGTTGGGATTGTTGGAAGAACGGGTTCTGGTGAGGACAGCTCTGCTTTTCTTTCTTGTGGGTTGTTTGCTTTGAGTTTCCAAGGAATGTGCCGGTTACGCCACACCAGAGAGTGATGCGTATGTGCATTGGTTTGACTGTTATTTCCCCTCAAATCTCTTTACTGTAAATTAGGATTTCAGGTTGAATGGGTGTGTAGAGTTGGAAGCAAATGCACATCAGTTTTTGAATTAATTAAATGAGAATCCTTCTGGTGAGATGAGGCCCAGAGGACAAATTGTGAGCTAAAGACCCCTACAGGGACAGGCAGGTTAAGTGTGGCAGGGCAGCCCAGGGCCCCAGAGCGAGGGATTTGCTAGCATAGCCATCCGCACAGAGCCATTTCATTGCATTAAAAATTCCCTTAATTAAATGCTTGAATATGATGGCAGTACCAACTGATGTTTGATTTGTTGTTCCTGTTTTCACTGTTCCCAGGGAAGTCATCGCTAGGAATGGCCTTGTTCCGCCTGGCAGAGCCGGCCAGCGGAACCATCTTCATTGACGAGGTAGATAGCGGCATCATCGGTTTGGAAGACCTCCGCACCAAGCTCACTGTGATCCCCCAGGATCCCGTCCTGTTTGTAGGTACAGTAAGGTAACTGTTTTTGATCATCATGCATTCTTATTTTTGGATAGTTAAATTAGACTAGGGGCCAAGTCCCCGAGACATGGCTCACCTGGGGCTGTCCTGTCTCAGGGAAGCAGGGTCCCTAGGGGCTCAAAAGTGCTGCTAGTGTCTGTGTTTGAGTGAAGCCTTGGGAGGAACTAGGTAATAGGGCCTTGAGCTTACTGGTATTTTAGAAATTACATTATTAATAAGCAATATGCAGACCTCCTGGTTGGCCCTATATAGCCCTATTTTATGCCTGTGTGCTGGCCCAAAAGAACAAGTGGTTCCCCTACATCCGCAGCCATCTCAGGAAGTGCATTATTCACTCCTAAAGACTGAACGGAAGCTGTTTTATGGGTATAAGTTCTGATGCCAAAGCACAAGGGACCCAAAGCTTCTCAGGTGGTCCAGCAAGGAGCCAGCCCTCCTGCTGAGTCCCTGATGACATGCAGAGGCCCTGGAGAGGCCTGACTGTCTTTCTGAGTGCCCACCTTGGTGTCACCTCTCCGTGGGGGTCTCACTTTTCCCTTTCCCTGGTGGTATCTGCTCCGTTCCTGTGCTGTGCATCCTTGGTCTCTTGGCCTGGGCTGAGCATGGCTCTTAGAGCCCCAGCTCCTTGCATTGCACCCTTTTCTCCTCTGTGGGCTGCAGGGGAGAAACTGTCACCCTGCCTTTTCTGGTTTTTGGGAGCCGACTGTATTCCTCAGCCTGCAGCCCCTTCCTCCAGCCTCTCACCCCAAAGTCCAGCTCCCTCTCCTTTCTTTCACTGCAGGTACAACTTGGATCCCTTTGAGAGTCACACCGACAAGTCACTCTGGGAGGTTCTGGAGAGGACATTCATGAAAGACACAGTAAGTCTCTGGGGCTGTCAGAACAACTACTTTTCCCAGCACAGTGACCCAGAAACCTGGCTCAGGTTTAAATTTGACCAAGACCTGGGCCAGCATGTGGCCAGGTTTATTTATAGATAACACATACTTCAGTAATATACATCTGTAGCACGTGGTCCTTACTTTACTCCGTATTATAAAAAAGCAACTGCAGGTCCTATTTATTTGGATGCTGCGATGACCCAGCCATGAGCTCTTTGTGCATTATCTCACATGGTCCTCATGACAACCTTGAGGTCAGTACTCCTACCCCTCATTTTAGAGATGCAGAAATTACAGTTCAAGGATTGCAATGTGTTCAGGCTGGCAGAATGGAGACTTGAACCCAGATGCCTCTAATTCTAGAGCCCAGAGGGTGCCCTCTTCTACTCTGCACCTTTGCTTATCAGAACTGATGAGCCTCAGAAGGACGAGGGGCTGTGCGTGTTCTGGAATTGGCAGGTGTGGCTGGTTTGAGGGGACTGAGCCATCTGTAACATGGGGCCCTGTCCTGTTACACCTGCAGCCTCAACTGGGGACAGCAGGTGTGCAGGACCACCTCTGCAGCCCCAAGCTGCCAAGGCCAGTGCCTCCCAAAGCCACTTCAGCTTGTCACACTGGCTAAGTCAGACTCACTTTACCCTCCCCAGGAAACTCCCAGCTCATCTTTATTTTGTCCATGGAAATAGGAACCCTGAAAGTCATTTGCATTTGTTTGTGTGTTTCCTGGAACAGTGTGGGCATCGTTTGTGCTCTTTTGGTGAGCTGTCTATGGGGTTCTATGAGTCATGCTGTAATTTTAAATTATTAATGTCCACCTACTCCCTAGTCTTTCCCTGGTGCCTGTTTGCAATATTGAAATGATTGTTGTTTTGGACTTTCTTTTCCACAGTAAAATAAAGCAAGCTGATGAATGCAAGAGAAGGGGACAATCAATATAGACGATGCAGGACAATTTTATAGATCATCAACATAAATGTGGCATTTTCTCTGTTTTATAGATAATGAAACTCCCGGAAAAATCACAGGCAGAAGTCACAGAAAATGGGGAAAACTTCTCAGTAGGAGAACGTCAGCTGCTTTGTATGGCCCGAGCACTTCTCTGTAATTCAAAAGTGAGGAAACAGAACAGAAAATGGATTGGTCAAATTTTGGATATTCCCTGCAGTGCCTCTCAACCCAGGAGGCAGAACCACGCATTTGTCTTTCAGCAAAGACAGAGTAATTGAGTCATTTAAAAACCAATCCTTGTTTCTCAAGACAAAGTTGTGAGGGGGTAAAAATTGAAAAATAACAGCCACTTCCAGCAACAGCATCCCCCATCCTGGGCTTCTTCCTGGGAGGTCTTCCTTAGGTATCTCTCTGTTCTGCTTGGTACTGTGAGTTTGAGAGATCTGCCTCTCAACTTTTTCTCTTTGTCCCTCAATAATTCTGAGTCCTCAGAAACAGTACCCAGGACACCCTAGAAGGCCACCAGAATGCGAGCATGTAAGATCTGTCCAGCTGAGACCAACCTAGCCTGCCTCACAAACTGGGTTAGAGGAAGAAGATGCTGTTGTTTCAGTGATCCCATTTTCCCAAGACCTTGTGGGGAAAGGGAAGCAAGAAGAATTTGGTGCCTCCTGTGGCTCTGCATACTGCTAAGTGGTTGTGAGTCTCTTCACACTGTGCCTGTCCTAAGGAGTCACCTCGGGGAAGTTAAGAATCTTGGCCAAGGTCAAGCAGAGTTAGGGGCTGAGTTTAAGCCCTTTAATTGGTACAATCAAATCAATGCTGTGGTGGGCAGAATAACGCTGCCCATCCCAACATGTCCATGCTGTGATAGCCAGAATCTGTGGATCTGTCCCCCACATGGAAAAAGAGACTTGGCAGATGTGATGAAGTTAAGGATCTTGAGATGGGAAGGTTCTGCTGGGTCCTGGTGGGCCTTCTGGATCCCATGTGTCTGTGTAAGAAGCAAGCAGGAGGGACTAAGAGATGGAGACTTGATGGTGGGAAGGGACCAAGGACTGGAGGTGGCCTCTCCATGCTTGCAAAGGCAGACAGTGATGGTGCAACCCTGATGATGTCTTGATTTCCAGATGATGACTTGACTTCTGACAATGTCTTGGTTTCTAGAACTGTAGGATGATACATCTGTGCTGTTTTACGCCTGTAAGTTTGTGATAGTTTGTTACCACAGCAGTAGCAAATGAGCTGAGTGCTGCTTTTATACCACATGCTGGCTCATCCTAGCACAGAAAGCCCATGCAGCATTCCTTCCTACTTGTTTGCATGGTTAGAATAAAGTACTTGAAAAAGAAGAGTAAAGATACAACTTAGTTCCTCCGGGAAGCCCTCCAAGGAGGGAGGAGGTAGTGTGCTTTGACTTTTGTTTTATTATTCTGTTTTCTAACTTTTGAGGATGGGTGACTTAGCTCATTGCTTTTCAGCTTTTCTTTTTCTACTTAAGAAGCAGAGCTGAGACTATAAATGTCCCCCTTGGCATCGCTTTGGCTTTGTGTCATTTTTACCATGTTCCTCTCTAACAGATCATTCTCCTTGATGAAGCCACTGCCTCCATGGACTCCAAGATGGATGCCCTTGTCCAGAGCGCCCTCAAGGATGCCTTCCGAGGCTGCACAGTGCAGACCATCGCCCACCGCCTGAACACAGTTCTCAACTGCGACCGCGTCCTGGTCATGGAGAGTGGGAAGGTGCAGGGCTCCCGCTGGCGTCACCTCCCAAGGGCAGGAGAGTTCTGGGCTGCAGGCCAGTGGGTCTGTTCTGCAAGCTTCCATTCTTCTCTGACTTTCAGGTGATTGAGTTCGACAAACCTGAAGTCCTCGCCGAGAACCCAGATTCTGCCTTTGCAATGTTACTAGCAGCAGAAGTCGGATTGTAAAGGTCCTTGTGGCTGATTGAGCAGAGAAAGAAGAAGAAAAGGAGGAGGAGGAAGAGGAAGCAGAGAGGGGAAAAGGGAAGGGAGGAGGGAAGAGGTGAGGGGAGTAATATGAGGGGAGAAGCTGTCATCTCAGCAGCAGTCTAGCCATGGCCCTCTCACCCACGAAACGGGCAAAGCTGGGGCTGAGGCTGTGCCCCCTCACCTCCTAGAACCCCCAAGATTCTCCTGTGTCCCCTCTAACACCACCTGCAAATGGAAACATTGTAACCCTCTGTTAAAGAGGAGTCAAAGCAAAGCATGGGAAGATACCTGGGATGGAGTTAGCAGAGGTGCTTGTCAGAAGGGGAAGAGCAGAGCTTTCTTTCTGTTAACTTCTATTCACTTCTCTCTTGACAATGGGACTAGCAGTGAGTACACAGATCTGTAGCATGAAAGATTGATTATAGTGTTTGGGAAAAAATTTTTTTTAAATCATATTGTATGTTCCCATTGATCTATTAAAATAACCAGGAAAAAAAATGCTTGGAGTTTCTCTATAAATAACATTTTTATATCTTCTTTATTGGTCATTAAAGTACAATAGGAAATTAAACTGTCCTAAAACGCTGCCTTGCAATTATTTGACTGGAGCCATTCCTATTTCTGCACTATTTCTTTTCATAGATGCTCATTGCCTTCTCCCTTGACTCATTAATAAAACTACACAATCCTTCACAAAATAAGTCTTTCCAATCTCAAGGAATATGCAGAAAGGCATATTACCAGTAACCCAGGAGTGCAAGCTGCTAACTCATGATGACTTTTGGGAAAAACAAAACACAACATAAAGTCCATGGAGCTTTTGTGCAGACTTTGCTGGCGGAGGCAGGGCACCCACAGTTCTGTCTGGTTTTCATTCTTCACGTTCCAGGCTCTATGAAGGGTTTCTTGCACATGCTTTCCAGCCCAGTGCGGAGGGCAGAGCTTCATCTTAATGCTCCCCGCTCCTGTCCCCTCTGAGTCTTAGTTACACACTCTACCCAGCCCAGCAAATGCAGAGGAAGAAGTCAGGGCTTGGCACAACAGAGTTTGTGGCAAGCACATGGTAGCAGCTGGTGAGCTCGCAGTCACAGCCAGCGTCTCCAGGGCTGGGTTTCTAGGGTTTACTTCCAGTGAATCGTTCTGCAGCTCACCTCCGGGCAGGCCGTGGGCAGGGGTCTGCTGACCACAGGTAAGCCCTTGCACTGGCCCCAAGTCGAGCCCCTCCCTGGTCATGCTCAAGTGGCTGGGCCTTGATTCTGCCATCTGCAGGGGGTGTGCTCTCAGAAGGACGAGAATGAAGGGACTCCTTCCACGGGCAGCTCCATGCCAAGTGTGGATCCTGTGAAGAGACGCAGTGTGTGTTGATGTGGTCTGCACTTTCCCCCATCGTATGTAATCCTGATCTGAGGTCATGAAATCCATGGCCACAGATCCTGGAGCAGCTGAGAGTAGACATCACTTGGGTGCATATCCAGGGACTCTCCTGATGTAGCAACAAGACCTGGCAGCCCCTGCCAGCCACAGGAGTCTGTGCTAGCTGTGTAGTGGTGCTGAGGCAGGGGGTGCTTGGTTTTCTACCTACTTGACGTGAGACAGACCATCAGTCTGTGGTTCAAGATGGTATTTCCATGAGGACAAGGTGGGCCACTAAGACCCCTTCCAGTTGCTCCTTTGGCTGCCTGAGAGATGAGTCATCTCTTGTGGCTCCTTTTCTGCCCATGCTCCCTGACTGGTCCTGGCTGGAGAGAGTAGTGCTATCCTTTCTGACGTCACTGGGCCTTTGTGGTGTGCCAAACACCATGAGAAGCATTTCTTCATGAATCATTCTACCGATTCTTATCTCAGTTCATGAGACGGAAACTCAGGTTCATTGAGGAGCCCAGCTGTGGGCACACAGGAAGGGGCTTTAGGAGACTTGCTATCTTTTCTCCTTGGCCTGTCACACACAGAGAAAAGCAAGTTCTAGAAAATGTGGAACATGAGACAGTCCCAGGGATCTCACCTCCCATGCACCCAAAGCACCCCCACCACTTTTGGTCCCTGTAGCATCAGCAGGGACAAGCTATGTTGAAGAGTAGTCACCAACACTTAGCCAGTGCTCCTCAAAACACTGGCTAAGTTCACTGAATCCTTATCTCATTCTTGTGGGACAGGGACCAGCCATGTTCTGAAGGTTTGAGCCCTGCATGTGTTGAAATGTAACCAGTAGTGCCATAGTGTTGGGAGGTAGGGCCTCTGAGAGTTGATAAGGTCATGAAGGCAGAGCCCTCACCTTAAAAAAGAGACTACATTTTTTCACCACTTTCACCATGGGAGAGCACAGAGAAACACCTTCACTGAGTACTACTTTCCACCTTCCAGCATTATAAGCGAAATATTTTCACTGTTTATAAATTACCTATCTAGGGTGTTTTGTTATAGCAACAGAAACAGACTAAACATTACCAGACTAAACATTACCAAACTAAACATTACCAAACATCTTTGGTGGAGAAATTGAGGATCTGAGAAAATAACTTCATCAAGATCTCCCCACTCATGATATTTGAACCCAGGCAAATTGACTGTAAAACCACACTCTTAAATTCCATGCAGTATTGCTGGAAATCTGAGATTCACAGGTGACAAAAAGCATGGTGATCTGGGCCGTGAAGACTGTGTGGGTCAGGATAGGCTCAGTCATGCTGCAGTAACAAATGAGCCCAGGTTCCAGTGACTTGTCTCTTCTTCACGTGACATGTCTATCACAGGTCAGCTATGGCTGTGCTGTCCTTGTCACTTTGTGAGTTAAAAGGACACAGAGGTCTCTGGCACATCACCAGTCTTGTGGCAGAAGGCACACAGACATGACAACTAGAAGTGATATGTGTCATTGTCACTCACATTTCAGGGGCAAAACAAGTCACAGGGCCTCTTGAATTTAAAAGCACATGGAAGGTGTTGTATGCCCCACCTGCGAGGAGGACTCCCAGGCATGAGGATCACACTTGTTCCTGCAGGAAGTTACACAATCCTCCTCTTCAGAAGAGCTGCAAATCCTCTGAACCCTCCTATGCACCACAGCCAGGGTGGGTCTTGTTTCTGCCACTGAGTGACTGTGTGATCTGAGAAAAGTCACTTGCCTTCTCTGAACCTCCATTCCCTCACGTATAAAATTTGGAGTCTAAACTGACTACTGAGGTTTTCCAAGCTTGATTCTCAACTTAGGAGAAACCCAAAAGATCTATGAGAACAGTTTCTAGAGTATTAGCAATGGAATTTATATATTCAGAGGCATTAGTGTGCTCCTTCAACACCATTAAATGTTTTCTTAAGTGTTAAATTTGTCAAATACGTTGAACCGGATGTGACCAAGTACCAAGTCTTAGCACCTAGTTTGCTGCACATTAGGAAATAAGAAATTCTCTGGAAATTTATTCTCATTTATTTTGGTGCCCAGCTTTGCTGTGCTCTGACTCACCTGGGGGAGAGCTTGTGCCCAGTGTTATGAATTAGAACCTCCTGAATATCTTTGTTAGATGCTGACAGATGGACGAAGCCTCTGACATTATTGTTATAAATTAATAACAAATTTTCCGTGCTCTGTTTCACAGTCAACTCTGTCCTGTGCTTGGGGACAGCTGGTATGAAGCAAGGGTGAGCAGGTGACAGTCCATGGGCCGGATTGAGCCAGCACTTGTTTATCTAAATAAAGTTTTATTGGAATGCAACCAAACTTGTTGATTCGCACATTATTTTCAACCACTTTCCCATTTCATTGGCAGAGTTGAGTGATTGTGACGAAATGTGTATCTTCAAAGCCAAAAGTATTTGCCAGCCTGCCCTTTTACAGAACAAACATGAAAGCTCCTGGATTGTGGTGTTGGCATATGATATGATTCACATGAGAGGGAAGTGTACTGGCTGTTGGGTGGTTGTGGAAGGCATTCCCTCCTGTCACATGGTCCATCACGTGTGGCATCTGAAGCTGTGGAAGCTGCCTTGTGACCAGGAAAGGGACTGATGAGCAGAGCACAGATCCTTGCCTGTGACATTGAGCTGCTGACTTACCAGCTCCACAGTCACCTCCTCTCTTGATTCATTGCAAGAGGAAATATTTTCCTTACCGTTGAAGACAGTTTGACTTGGGTGGTTTGGTGTTATTTGCAGTCAAACATCACAAACGGTGCACAAGACTCTTTCCTGGAAGACACTGATCATGACCTGAAGAAAAGAGAACCACTGTCCTTACCCTAGGAATTGTACCTATGTTCCTCCAAGGCAGATATGGCCCAGAAGAGTGGGAGCTCACATCCAACTCACGGTCTCCTCAAACCTCCATGCCATGTCTGAGCATTCCCTCACTTTCTCTCTGGACTGCCCCAGATCAGAAGCACTCAGCACGCACAGATTTTTTTCTTGCTATTCAATCTGAAATGGGCCCCGAATTGTTGGTAAAAATGTGAACTTACCTTTGCTAAGAAGCTGAAATCACTTTGGCTGGCACAGCCTGATTTAAAATGAATTGAAAAATGCAGGAGGTCAGTTTGGGGTCAGATGAACGATCAAAGAAACCACTTATATTCTGGCCCTGTGTGGAAGGTCACCTCTGGGTGAGGCTAAATTGAGCACTAAAATCTTCAAATAAATGCTGATTTCCATGGCAAGCCCTGGCCTTACTTCATGACGTGCATGTTCACCACTCCTGCTGCAAAGCTTTTGCTTTGGTGGGCCTGGCATTAAAGGGGCAGTCTGCTTCTACTGTTTGAGCAGAAAACACACTTTAGCTGGACTGACATTTACCTTCAGCTCCAAGAGCATGCCGAGCTCTGGTAAGAAACCTCTGGTAGGAAACACACCAAAGAAATCTAAGTCTGGGTTGCAGCAATTGCTTTGCATTAAAAAAATTTTTTTTATTGTGGTAAAATATATGTAACATGAAATTTACAATTTAAAGTGTACAATTCAATGGGCTTCAGTTACATTCACATTGTTCTGCAGCCCTCATTACCATTTACCTCCAGATTGTCTTCATTGTCCTGAAACTTGGTGCTCATTAAACTCCCCATCTCACTCTCCCCCAACCCTCTGGTGCTATGGTTTGAATGTCTCCACCAAAACTCACATTGAAATTTAATTTCCTGGAGAGGTATTAAGGGGAGGGTTGAGTGGGATCAATCCATTCATGCATTAGTGGAATAATGGGTTAACGGGTCACCTTGGAGCTAGTCTTTTATAACAGTGGGTTTGATTCTGTCTCTTGTAGGCCTCCTCTCACTCCCTAGGACTCCCCTGGAAAGTCCCCTCTAGCAAGGAACCCCCTCACCAGATGCAGCTCCTTTACCTTGGACCTTGGATCTCCCAGCCTCCAGAATGGAGATGTTCTTATTCTTTATAAATTACTCATTCTCAGGTTTTTGGTTATAGGAACAGAAAATGGACTAAGACACCTAATTACTGCTCTTCTCCTTTCAGCCTTGATGAATTTGAGTACTCCAGGTGCCGCATATAGACAGAATCATACAATATTTGTTCTTTTGTGTCTGGCTTATATCAGTTAGCATAATGTCTTCAAGGGTCATCCATGTGGCAACACAAATCAGAATTTCATTCCATTTTCAGGTCCTCCTAATAAGTGTAAAGTCTTATCTCACTGTGATTTTGACTTGCATTTCCTTAATGACTAGTTGTTACACATCTTTTCATGTGCTTATTGGCCTTGTATTTCTTTTAGAGAGAAATTTCATATAGAATTCTTGAAGGAATATTCTCACTGTGTCAACATGGACAGCAGCTTTGAGGCTTGAATTATTAACTATGGGCTAAGCACCTGGTAGACAGTACACCAGTAAGTCTTTAAAACTGCTCACAAGGCAAGAATGATTCTGCACCTTTCCAAGGTTACCCAGATGGTGGACAGAGGAACCTGGATTCTTACTCCAGCACTATCTCTCTTGGTCCAAGATCTTTACTTTATAGATTAGAAAACTGAGGCTCTGACAACCTAAATCTGGTCCACTTCGAAGAGTGACAGGGGAGGATTAGGATCCTGAATTCTAACTTAGTATTATGCACACAGTGCTCCTTTTATCAGATTGTCCTCCAAAAGCTTGAGCCATAAAGGAAATGAAATAATAATTCTCTTCCCCAGGAAATATAATGTATTTGAGAAATGACTTGAGAGTGCCAAAGAGAGTAAATTGTCAGAGGACAGAGGGTAAGGTTATGTAGTGAGTTCATCATTCATTCTTTCATTTATTTGTTCATTCATTTATGTAGTATTTTATTGGGCCATTCACTCTTTTGATCCTTCCTGCTAGTAAGAAAGGGAGGGATAGGGCTGGGAGTATAGTTTGATATTAGGAGAGTGCTTGCTTAGCATGCACAAAGCCCCGGGTTCAACCCCCAGGACAAAAAGAAAAACAAAGCAAAAAAGGAAGGGAGAATAGAAGAAATGAGGATTCTAGAAACAACCAACATCCTTGTCGGACACGTGGGGACTGGGAAGTCGATGAGGATTGCAAAGGGTGCCCCTGGTTTCTGATTGGAGAAGCATCCAGGCAAGACCTGGGAAGAAACATTGTTTGAGAGACATAGCCACTGACTGGCTGACTAGGGCTGAGAACTGCTTGGAATATTGTCAGGCACATCACTGTCTGCTTCTCCAAACACAGCTGGGGACCATCAATGGCTTGGCCATAATTGGTGATGAGAGAACACTTTGTTGTAGACATGATTAGGTCAGGCACTTAGGAAGAGCCCATTAGCAATGAAGGGAGTCTGGCTGAGGAAAAGCCCAGACAATCCCCTTGCAGCAGAGCCAACCAAGCTCCAGAGGAGAGAACCAGGGTTAGTTCCACCACATCACACTTGCCAGGACAAGATGTACATCTTGGGGGCCGACACTGCCAGTGCCATGCAAGTCCTGAGCAGTCCACACTATCCCGACAGGCAGCAAGCCCTTTTCTGGGCATGTGGTGGAAAAGAGGAAAGCAAAGTCCCCTCAGGCACATCCAGTGAAATTGTTTGGATCCTCTGCATAGCAGGGTCATTTAGGAAATGATGAGGCCACTCTGTCAGAGAGCACATTTGGCTTGGCAATTAAATGAGTTCTTTGTTAAGTGGTCTTGATGGTACTACGTCCCTCATTAAATTCCTCAGTTTTCTCTGATGCAGGGATTTCAGAGCCAAGTGGCCACCTTCTAAGCAAAGGAAACATGTCATTGTCTGCAGAGAGAAAGCTGTGCATTCTGGCATTCTGGTAAACACACTCCCCGGTTCTCTGCCCAATCCCTCCGTCACTCTGTAGCTTAGTGTGTACCTGCTGCCAGTGGTTGGAACCTTTGACTCTTCTGCCCTGACCCCTTGGCCTACTGGAGCTGGAGTGCCCCTACCCTAGGGAAGGTGGCAATGCCTACAAGGTACATCCCCAGGGCAGCTCTGTGTGGACCAGGGCAGCTTCAAGGTTTTGGGATGATGAGTGTAAATAAGACTTCCAACTTTTCCTGTAAGCTCGGGCTGAAGTTAGCCTCTGCAGGATGTCTCTGCAATGGCCTCCTCTCCAGGCTTTTGTTCTTCCTCATCTTGCTCCCCTTACTTCAGATCTTCCCTGAGGGCACTTCCTTGATAAATCCTGAGCATGTCAACCCTTATTTCTGGGTCTTATTTCTAGTAAATCTAACCCAGCAGAAGTGCTCAAAGAAATCTGAGCTCTAACTCAAACCCTTCATTCCCAGGTCCCCAGCACCCATTCTGCTCTTGGCCTAGAACCTAGGAAGTTCATGTGATACTAACTCCAGTTTCCCCCAGCATAGGTCTGGGATCCAGACTAGGCCAGTCATTACCATGTCTCTATGGTACTATGAGAGTTTTGGCTGGACACATAACCCAAGCTGGGCCAATCAGAGTGGATACCAAGATTTTAGCTAGCACCACAGAGGACATGAATTCTTCTTAAATGGTGGGTAACTCAGATTCTTGCTGTGTGCCCTGGGCATCCCTCATCTCCTGCAAAATAGCACAGTTTGTGTTGGTGGATGGCAGCTTTCCATCACTATAACAAAATGCATGAAACAATCAACTTATAAAGAGGAAAGGTTGATTTTGGTTCACAGTTTTAGTTTCCAGTCCCTGATTTGTTGGCCTGTGGTGGGAATGAGTGATGGAGCAGAATTGTTCACCTCCAAGCCAGGAAACAAAGAGAGGAAGAGGAAGAGCTCGGGGCCACAGTATTTTTCATGGGCATACTCCCATGAAACCTCCCATGAGGGCCCATTTCTCAAAGGTTCCACCTCCTCCCATGTCACCCTGGGGACCAAGCCTTCAAGATCCAGTCAATAGCAGTAGGTTTGATTCTGATGTGATGGTCTGCCCCACAGTGCTGACTCCTGGTGACCCCAGAGCCTCCTAACCCTGAGAATACCAAAGTGTCCTCATCCTGCCAGTGCCATGTTGGGTTGTGCCCTGAATAGGGTGTAGGACCCTCACCAGATGGCCTGGCTCCAGCCCATGGAGCCAGACTGGGAACTAAACACTATTTCAGACCCGGACCTTCACGGAGCAAAATCAGCTCCTGCGGATCAGCCCAATAGTCATAGCTTAGGCCCAGGCCAGGCCCCGGCTGTACTGTCCCCTGTCCCACCAGAACTTCGAAACACATAAGCAATGAGATGCTTACTTAGTGCTCTCATGGTTAGGCACTGTTTTAAGAGTTTTACTTGGATCACCTCATTTAATTCTCCTAATAGCTGTATGAGTATTTGCTGTTGTCATCCACATTTTGGTGATGAGGTCACTGAGTGCTGTCACCTGAGTTAGGTTTCAAAATATACCCTGAATGCCCTATCTCAGAGGAAGAGGTGGAGCCCGTAGGAAAGAATCCGGTCATGCCATGTGGGCAGAGCCCTCATTTGTGGGGTTGGTGCCTTCATGGAAGAGGGGTGAGGGAGTTTGTTTGCCCCTTCTGCCCCTTGCAGGGGCATGAAAGCATCATCTATGACAAATGGGTCCTCACTAGACACCGGGTCTGCAGGTGCTTTGACCTTGGACTTAGCTTCTAGAACTGTGAGCAATACATTTCTGTGGTTTCTAAATTGACTAATAGTTTATTAGAGCAACCTGAACAGACAAAGAGGCTGTGGAATAGGGGGCCAAGTAACCTGGCTAAGAGTCTTACATCTTTAAAGTACCATTAAATATTTTTAGTTTTTATACCTTTAATCTCTTTTTATTATCACAATCATTTCTTGAATTATCATCCCTCTTTTAGAACAACAAGGACAAAATCCCCAAAACATAATAGTTGAAATAAATTACCCATGGCCACACAATGATTCTCAAGTTGAAGTTCATTCACAAAACCACAGAAGCTCAGCATTAGAAGGAACTTTGAAACTGGTTAGTTCCTGCTGCTCAGTTAACTGGAGGAGAGGCAGACACTTAAAAGGAGAGAGAAGTTTGCCGGTAAGAGCCTTGAGCAGGTTGGGGTCAGTTCTTTTATTCTACCATGTTTCTCTCTGTCTCTCTCTCTGTCTCTCTGTCTCTCTCTCTCTCTCTGTCTCTCTCTCTCTCTCATCAAAGACTACTCATCCTCACCTTCACACTTAACTCATGCCCTTCTTCTAAATTCATAAGAACAAATGGATCTGTGGTGGCCATCGTCACGCCTGATGAGCTACACAGTGTTTCAGCTCAAACCAAGATGGCAAGGGGACTTTCAGATTTTTCTGAAATTTAAAGGAAGACTGGCCAAGGACTGGGGCAAGAGGCCAGCATCTCCAAGGATGAGAAGGGCTCCTCAACCCAGAGCTGCCTGGAGGACTCCTGTCCCCTTCTTTCTTTCATAGATCTGGAGGATCTAGGAGTGCCAGGCCAGAGGATGGCTGGAGTGAGGGGCTGGCCAGTCAGGCAGGCAGCTGAGCAGCCAGAGCTGGAGGCCTTGTGAGCTGTCACTGGTGCAGAGGAGATGTGGCCACTGCAGAGGGAGACTGCAGCCTGCATGAGCTCACAGAGAAGGTCAGCGAGAAACCCACATAAATGAAAACTCTGAATCACTCTAGGGGAGCAGTAAGAGAGCAAATCAGCAGAGATAAAGCAAACTTCAACCGCTGAGACAAGCCACTCTCCTCCCCTTCTGAAATGCTAACAGAGAGTTGATGTGCATCTTCTGAGTCAGAGTCTGCAGCCCAAGCAGAAGTAATGAAGGCAGCAGCATTGAAAGGTGTCATATGAAGAGACCCAAGCAGAAAGCAAGTTAAAATGCCTTTCACGAATGAGTCCAAGCTAAGAACAGAAAGAAGACGCACAAAATGATAGATATGTGTAGGGGAGGGAGTGTTGGGAAGGCATGGGAAGGCACTGAGGAATGATTACCCAAATTTATTTATTTGAAGGCCTGGATGACAGCCATTCCAGCGATGAGCTATCTGATTAAACCGAGACATGAACACATGGCAGTGATTCAAGGGATCAGCACCGGAGAGAAGAACAAGGACAGGACCAAAGCAAACCCTGAAAAACAAGACAGTGAAGTGCATGTCGCTTTATAATAAAGTTTTGCAGCTCTGTGCACAATGGAGTCCTTGCAATTGGAGTAGCACTGGGGAGAAACCCGAGGCAGTGAGGGATGCAGTGCCAGAGAAGTGCTGTCCAGGCAGCTTCTGGCCCTTGCACTGCAGATGAAGGTTCTCCGATAGTGACAGCAACTGTACAAGGGGAGGAAAGCCAGGGCCAGTCAGCCTGGCCCTAATGCATTTCCAAGGGAACAAGTGATCATAACAGGAGTGTTTCTAGGGGTTCAGGATTCACAATTTCCTGGTACTTTCTCTCAGTGCTGCCTTTTTCCTTTTCAAGTGAAGAGGAAGGAGGGGAAATGCCATTCCTACCTGTAGCAGTCCATGGTCTCACAAACACTCTGTCTGCTTCATCCCCAGCTACTTTTGTTGGTAGGGGTGGACTTTTTGCATTTTCCTTGCGGTTTTGGTGAATAAGCTTAAGTAGAAGTGACATATGTTAAGATGCACAGATGCATGGAAAAGCCAGGGCAAAATTTTCTCAAGGTCTCTTCCCTGCTTTGGCCACAGGGGACAATTCAAATGGTGAAGGCTCCATCATCCTGAGCTCCTAAGCAGGCATATGAAGAAGAATCCCTCTTCCCCTCTCTTCTTCTACCACTAGCTGGCCTGAATAGAACAGGTATTATGAGTGAGAAATAAATTTCTAACAGGTGAAATGAGACATAAAGCTGTGTTGAGTTGAGATTTTATTTCAGCAACATGGCTGAACATATTTGGAATAAAAACCAGTACCCAACAGGTACGAACAATTATCCAAGTTGGCATCTGCAAAATAATTATGTCTTTAGTAACATGTCTTAAGATTTGATTATTCCGGGAGGCAGGTTCATGGGCATTTGATAATGATGCAAAGAGAAATTTTATTGTATTAGGCCCAAACATATTTGGAAAAATGAGAAAGCTTAATCCCATAAGCTAGGAGTGGGCGGTGTCTGGAGATCCTGTGGAGGTGGCATTCTTTGATCTGGACTTTGGAGGAAGTGTATAGGAGTATCAGTTAAGGAAAGCTCAGTGAGGACTCAGGACGGAGGACTGATGGAGATCAGAATATCTTTCTACTGCTTCTCTACTGGGCTAACCTATATCCTACAAATCCTATTTCAGAAGACCTTTCTCACTTCTGCTTCCCCCCTGCTCCCACTGTGCTCCACACAAAACCCAGCCTCAGTCCTGGCTGAGGGATCCTTCTCTCCACCCCTGTACTGTCCCACCCTCACCACGACACAGACACAACACGTTGTCATTTGCCTCTGGCTGTGTCTGTCTTGCTAATTGTGTTGGAACCTCTTCATGGCAGAAACTGTCACTGTATTGCCTAGCCGAGGTCCTGGGTCATAGTAGGTACTAAAAATAGTTGTGAAAAAAAGGGGAAAGTGAGCAATTCAGTAAACAACAACAACTGCAGACTTCATTACAATCTGACAGAAACCTGGGTTTTATCTGGATCCAGCTTCCAGGAGTAATGAGGAAGATGATGGGAAGGAAATGCTACACAAACCAGTCATCCAGGGCCCCAGGGAAAGTGCATCCTAGCTGGAAAAATCAGCTGAGCCAGGAAAGGATTGACCTTTAGAAGTACAAGGAGAAACAACAATTCAGTGTGGTAAGGTCATGGAAGTCCCAGGAGACACTGACTTTATTAAATCAGTAGTGGATTGGCTATTGACTGGAAAATAGTATTCTCTGAGACTTCTAATTTATCCCAGAGCTTCTCTGGCTTTCTGGAATTTCTTTTAGCACATTTAAGTGTCTGGATGTAAATTCCTACTGTCATAGTTCTTGTTGACATTTCTCCTAGGCTGAGACCTAAAACCGAAGCTGTATCTAGGAATCAACAAATGCTTGATGAGCCCTTGTTATGGACCAGATGTGGTGCTGGGAAAGAGAGGACACCAGGATAGACAGGACATGGAGGAGTGACGGTCTTCCAGGAGAAACTGACAAAGACTTCCTGTCTAATAGTCACAGGAGGGGAGGGAGGGCAGTTGGGCTGAACTGACAGGAGGTATCAAGAAGATCCAGGTATGGAGTTGGGCTGAACTGTGCTCACCCTGGAGGGTTAGGATAGGGAAAAACAGCAAGGATAAATACTGATGGTAGCCATCCTTTGTGCTCAAGTCCAACAGGAAATACAGAGCCAGAAACTGGAGAACTATTGGAAAGTCAGAAGTCAGAAAAGACTGCAGTTGACAGTGAGGAAGAAGGATGGGAGGAGAGAGATGATTCAAGATGGTTGGCTGTGAACTAGGCTAGAGGCTCCAGAGTATATCTCTCTCAGTTTTTAGCAATTCCTTTTGTGAGTATGTGGATTTGTTTAAAGACTCAGCATCTGGATATACATCAGTGTAGCTTTTTAATCCATGATCCATAAACCCTAGTCTTGAAATGGGTTTGAAGTCAAGGGAATGCAGTACAAAAATCAAGAATAATTGCAAAGCAAGCACTGGAGTCCTTGACTGAAATTGTTCAGACACAAGGAGGGCACACATAGACATCAGCCATTCCAAGCACATTCCTGTTTTCTTTCCCATCTATTTTGCTGCAGTAGCTCTGGACTTACATTTCCCAACCACCCTGAAAAATTCCATCATCCAAGTCCTGCTCCCCAGATCTCTATTTCTCTTCCTTTCTCTAGATTTCCAGTGTAAATAGCCAGTCTGGCAATCAGTGCCCCTCTCTGAAAGCCAGTGGCAGGCCCAGCCAGCATGCCCACTAGTGGGTAAGAAGTCAGGACACACCGGGAACATTCATCTGTAAACACTTTATCCCACCATGTACAGAACAGGCACTAAATGTGCCAGAGATTTCCTGAGATGGCGCTGTGGAATTTTCCAGAGAGAACCTGCCTCATCCTTTTAGAGGCAAGATAAAGTCTCCCAGTCTGTGTTGAAATTTAGAGGACAATTCCATGCATCTCTGTGACAATCAAGCTCCAAATATAGGTTTGACTGAGCATTTCATGGTTGATTTCCCTCCTCACTGCTTCGGTACCCTCAACCCACTTTATTAAATGCCTGTGCTTTGATAGCAGAGTACACATTAAATTTTCCCACTACAAAATGATCCCATTTTGTAGCACTGCAGGCACCATGTCACTTGAATACTTCTCAGGCCCGGAATCAATCCTGCTCAAGTCAAGTTGGTGAGAAAAACTTCCAAACCATCTTCCTTTCATCTCAGGCATTGAATTTCCTGTCACAGCTGCCCAATCCTGAAGCACCTCTGCCTCTTGGCCTCAAAACTTGAGAAGACTGGTACCACTTCCTCAGAGATAGAAGCAGAGTAGGAGGGTTAATTCCCTCACAGATAGTGAACATTACACCAGTAGGCATTAGCTGAATCCTGAGGCTGCACCAGAAGTATAAGAGCTGGAATTCAAAGAAGACCCCAAGCAGCAGATGAGCAGACAGATTGGGCCTTTGGGGGACTCTGCCAGAGGACTCCACTCCAGGTAGGTGGCTGAATACTCCCCAGCCAATGTCTCTCTCGCCTCACCCCTATCATCCATCCCATCCTTGCCTTCTGTTCTCTCAAGAACTCTGCAACAGGTCTGTGTCAGCACAGATGTGAGGATAGCACTTCCCAAGGAGTGTTCTCTGGAACCCTAGTCCCTCAAGCTGGATTATGAGAAAAGGATTTCTCAGTCCAGTAATTTGAGGAAGGCCTCGGACTATAGCCCTTTCTTGGAGATTTACAGTGCAAGTTAGCTATATCCTAGTTCGGGTTTCCCAAGAGCATCTACTGAGACAAAATTACTGTTTCCTGGAATGTATGGGAAGTGAGACAGGGAGAGAAAGCAGCCAGTGAGGGACAGCCTACAGGGCCAGCTACCACTGAGGCAGAGTCCTTCAGGGGACTTTGCAGCTAGTTACAGCATGGCTACAGCGGCCTCCCACCTGAAGGTGATGCTGTACAGGTGAGTTTGTTACAAATCAGCTGCTGTCCCTCATTGGCTGGGAACTGCTCTGAGGGGATGATAATTGCATGTCATGAGTGGGCAGAGTGGGGTCCACAGGCCAAAGACTTGGTGATTCATGCATAGCATGGTTATAATCACACAACTCATACAGCTAAATCTTGGAAATGGCCTACATATCCATCAACAGATGAATGAATAAAGAAAATGTGGTATTCATACATAATGGAGTACTACACTGCCATAAAGAAAGATACGTTTGAGTCATTTGTAGGAAAATGGATGCACCTTGAGACCATAATGCTAAGTGAAATAAATCAGACATGCAAGCTTAATATCACATAATTTCTCTCATATGAGATACCCAAAGTATTTTGTTTTAAAAAAAACAAAGATAGATAATATTAAACAGAGAGATAGATCCTCTGCAAACGGGAAGGGAATGTAGAGATGGAGGGAGGGGAGAAGGAGAGGAAGGAATAGGGAATAAAAAGAATTAAAAATATATTAAGTACACACACCTTCTCCCTAAGATGAATGTAAACATTATGTACTGAAAACATGGACAAGAAGAAGGAGGAGGAGGAGGAGGAGAAGGAAAAGGAGGAGGAGGAGGAGGAGGAAGATGAATAAGAAAAAGAAGAAGAAGAAGAAGAAGAAAGAAGAAGAAGAGGAAGAAGAAGAAGAAGAAGAAGAAGAAGAAGAAGAAGAAGAAGAAGAAGAAGAAGAAGAAGAAGAAGAAGAAGAAGAAGAAGAAGAAGAAGAAGAAGAAGAAGAAGAAGAAGAAGGAGAAGAGGCAGCAGCAGCAGCTGGTGGGGGAACAGTGGAAGAGCCTGGGTGTCCTGGGCCAACTCCAACCACCCCTGCAGGACTCATGGACCCAGCATTCTCAAAACTCATTTGGCCACAGGATTTTCTGTTTTCTTTTTCAAAAGATGTCACATCATACACTGGACAAATGTAGAAACCTGTTTCAAATACTTAGCAGCTGTATAAAACCAAAAGCTGGATGTGTGCATATGGTATAAGAAGAAGTGGAGATTTTCAGCCAGGAGAAAAGAAGACTAGGAAGACACCCAAGGGATGGAGTAAGTTTAGGAAGTGCTGCTGGTCAGGGGAGCAGATGAAGCCTTGGGCTTGGCATTGGAAGCCAGCGCACAGATTTGGCCAGGGAAAGGAAGAAGTCTATAATGTTGGGCCAGCCACCAGCGGGATGGAGGGACAGTGACTTTCCAGAGCTGGTAGTGGCCTCCCAGCATCAGAGGCTCCCGGGAGAGGAGTGGGGAGGAGGCATTTCATGGGAGGCTGGACATTCCAACTTGGAGACTACGGCCTTAACCGCTCCAGTCTGTCTTCCTCCTGATGTGGAGCACAGGAAGAGGTGAAAATCCAGGGCCTTTCTTTCCCAATCTCTCTGCTTCCTTGACATTTCTAGCTCTAGCTAGGTCTCTCAGGAACCAATGGGCAGCTTCTGCCATGACGTCGTTTCTGCTGAAGGCCCTAGTTTAGACAAAAGGTGGAAGACTCACTGCAGCTCACAAACTATTTTATTTGCTCGCCAGCATGACTGGGTTCCCTGTCATTCTGTGTTAGTCAATTTTCCATCGCTATGACAAAATACCTGACAAAATTCCAGCGTCAATGGAAAAAATATTTATTGTGGCCCCTCATGTTTTCAATCCCTGGTCACCTGGCCCTGTGGTTTTGGGCCTGTGGAAGGACTATACATCATGATATAGATCTCATGGTGGCCAGGAAAGAGAGGGAAGGGGGCGGGCAAAAGAATCCCCTTTTAGGACCTGTCCTCAGTGACCTCACTTTCCTACTGGGCCCTGTATCTAATAAGTTTCCCTCCTTTTCACCCAGGCCATAGGCTGAGGACCAAGCCTTCCACACACAGGCTTTGGAAGACACTCGAGATCCATATGAGGACATTAATCTCCATTTGTTCATTGGCTGAGAGGAATTCTGACCCTTTCACAGTACTGGAGTGGGAGGAGGGTAAGGGCGTATGGGGTCCATGGTCCTGAAGTCTTCACCTGGGGGTGATAAAGTCCATACCACCACGGAACAAATCCCATAAGAAACCGAGCCTGCACTGAGGTCCCCCAATCCTGCCTCAAGCCTCCAGATGGCCAAGGAGGCAGACAACCCTGTGGGCTTTCAACTCCGCAAGTTGTCCTTTTCAGTTGATAAGAAATAATAGTTGTTCTCTATTCAAAAAGTCAGAAAAATGGATTAGTCCCTTGGGAACTTGCAGATTTGGTTTAAATTAATCTTCCAAAGATGTGTTGAGAATGTGAAGAAAACAAACAAAACAAAACAAAATCCAGATTAATAGTAAAAAGTACTGCCAGAAAAAAATTAAAGAAAAGAAGCGAATCAAATTCTCCAAATCCCGGCAGCATTTCCTCTTCTGGCACTATGGCACTGGGTGGGCGTCGTCGCTCCAGGATCCTTCTATCTCAGTTTTCCCAGTGCCTTCTGACACTATGCAAATGAGAGTGGCTTTTTGCATTTTAATTCTTCCAAGGTGACAATGTTCTGTGTCAGTCCCCTTTCTGCTTCAGAAAAGAGGCTCCTTGCCCACTCTCTGACTTCTCTCCAGTCTATCCTTCATGCTCTGTTTCATTGGGAAACTAATTTCCCAGCCTTCCTTGCTCCATGGGTGAGATGAAACAAGAAGCCAAGGTGTCTCTCTTCATCTCTCTCTGCTTCCTATGGAGTCTGTGGCAAGGGTCATGTCTCCTTCAAAAGCTTCGGCTTCCCCTGAACAGTCCCTCCCAGCATTGTCCCAGTACTTCCCAGCAGGCTTTGATGCGTTTTAGCTCCTACCTGGGCCAGGCTTCTTTGGGACTGTATAGTACCATCTCTCCTTCTAGCTCTTGTATGATAGTGAATTCCTGCTGCTGCTAATTTCTAACTCATCTCTTCATCTTTTGCCTGGCTTCTTGGCATTTGCATTGCTTGTGTAACCAAATCCTCATAGTAAACTGCTTGGTTTCGGTAGAACTGCTGTAGTTTCTGCTCTTCTGATTCAATCCTGATTAATATTGTGTTTGTCCTATAAGATGGGAATAAAAAAAATCCCTAACCCTCTGTATCTGTTAGGGTTCACTGGAGGAACAGATTTAACATGAAATATTTATAAAAGTCATATATTACGGGGTGGGAGATTTAGCTCAGTGGTGCCGCTGCCGGCCTCACAAGCACAAGGTCCTGAGTTCAATCCCTGTACACACACACACACAAACATCATACATTATGCTTATAATGGCTGCCTGCAGAGTCAAGGGTGGAAGAATGCAAAAGGGCAGTCTGCATGCTGAAGAGCGAGAGGATCCAGTCAAAAGTTGAAGTCCTGTTGCTCACAGCGGAGTTCCGTGTGAGTCCATATCAGGAAGCCAAAGGCTCTGCACTGGAAAGCTGAAGCTTCTGTGCTGGAAGCCTGGAGGCTGATGTCCAAAGGTAATGATGAGGACTGGAGCTCCTCCAGAAAAGCAAAAGCAAGACTTCTTTCTTTTCCCCTTTTTTATTCCATCCAGGCTACAAGCCTATTGCTTGGTCCCACCCACACCCAGGGTAGGTCTTCTGTATTTATTTTGGATGAATCAATCATCCAAACACACCCAGAACTGTGCTGAACTAATTTGCTAGGTAGGCATTTCTTTCTTTTCTTTCTTTCTTTTTTTTGGTACCGGGGATGGAACTCGGGTCCTTGCGCTTGCGCAGCAGGTGCGAAACCACTGAGCTAAATCCCCGACCCCTCTGCATTTCTTATTCAAGTTAACATCACATTTAACCATCACACCCTCAGTTGACCAAAGCAATGAAAAGCTAATTCCCCCAAAATGAATGCACTAACTAGAAGCTAGGCTATTAGAAGCAAGGATTTGGGTCAACATGATGATCATGCAAGAGCCACAGAGAACCCTCAGTGCCATGGTTCCCACAATTTCCATCTTCCCTGGCCTAGAACCTTCTAGGATTGTCACTGTCACTATTATTATCCTATTTTACAAGTGTAGAACCTCCAAACCCTGGGGGTGAAATCAATTACCCAAGGTTAATGTGGGGTTGGAGCACAGGCAGGCTGACTTCAGGGCGTATGCTCCTGACTGTCACAATGTTCTGGTCCCTTGACATGTTCCTGACATGGTTCCCAAGGCAGGCACTGCCCAGGCCCCTCTGTTCCAGATCTGCTCAGACTGGTCATAGTTTCTTCTGGCTTTAAAAGTAAACTGGGCAAAAGAAAAAAACATGCTCAATTTTTGTATCTTCAATCTACCTTATCTTCTAACCAAGATAAGTCCCAAATCAGACCTGCAATCAAATGGCAGAAATAGCTCCCAGGTCCTGAGGGCTTGGGCTAGGACTATGGGAAACCCTTGCTGAATGGAGATCTTCTACTCTCTTGCCACCACCACCTGTAGATCCCCTGAGGGCATTTACACAAAAAAACTTGGAGTAAGGGGAGGGCAGACCCAGGTCTCAGGCCAGAACAGAGCTCATCATCCATGTGGAGACAGGGCCAGGATTCCAACTTCATTAGTAAATGTCTCTGAACAGTTGGTCACAACCATTGGCATAAATTCTCTTTCTTCCAAGGACATTTTAGGCCAAGGACTAAAAGGCTGTGTCCCTACCATTCCCTGGGAGCCAGGCCTCATTAAGAAAAGAACTTAGTTGTATCCAAAAGTTCCTCAGAATGACAAATTAACTAAGCTTTTTATAAATGGTGGCCTTGGGGATGAGGAGGAACTGGGTTATTCCCAGTGAGTCCGCTCCACTGAAGCAGGAAGCTGGTTGTCTTGCAAAGAGCCCCATATGGAGTAGCTGGAAAGGCATGAGGTACCATCAGGGAAGAAAAGACTTTGTGAAGATCGAACTGGGGCTGACCTGATTTGGGGTGGGAAAACTTGCCTCGTGCTGAGGGAACACAAGAGGGGATTTGTTTTGGGTGTTTATCATCATTGCCATCATCATCGCCATCAATATTATCATCTTTAGCCCCAAACAATATTTCCTAATTGCTTGGTTAGGTAGCTTTTTATGATGGCCAAGTAAATTTGCATCAATTAATAAGGAAATTTGGACACATATCTGGACTTAAATCAACCAAACATCTATCAACCAGTTTCTGGGTCTTTGCAGTGTGCTAACCCACTGATTCTCAAGCCTGGCTACACATTAGAATCACCTGGAAAGATTTAAAATACAGCAATACCTGGGCCTCACATCAGACTGATTGAATAAATCCAAATCTCTAGTTGTGAGCCCCAGTGCATGTATTTTTTAAAAAGCTCCCCTGGAGACTCCAAAATACAGCCAGGGTTGAGAAGAGCTATAATAAGACATGTGCTTGGAACTATGGAGGGATTTTAAAATTTCCTATCACCTAACCTCTAGGGAAATAAGGTGTACTTAAATAACAATGTGTGGGTTAAATAATGAGATAAAACAATTCAAGACAAAATTCAAATAAAACAACAATGTCTCAAAAAAGCACAGAGAGAAAGAGAGAGAGCTCAGCAGATAAGTGGAAGGGACAAGAAAGTTCAGAAATAGAGTTGAGAGTACGTAAGAGTACTAAGGAGTGCTTTCAGGAAGAATTGAAATTGAGAAGGAAATTAAAGGAGAGTCAGAGAGCAGTTGGATCACTCCAAGCAGAACCAGTTTCAATAGCTCTAGAAAAACAGATTAAACGTGTTCTTTTCTAGAAGCAGTGAATAGATCAAGAAAGTATTAAATGCATCAGTAAGATAGAAAATAAAGAAAGGTATGTGGGCATGTTCATTTCCTTACTGCTCTATTTCATTAGGTACATCAGAATGTCATGCTGTATGTACACTCCTAAAACCAGAAAGGTTGTCTGCTGGATTGAAAACGGCCTTGACTGCCAGAAAAGGTGCTTAGCTTCTTTGGTGTAGGAGATGCTGTTGATTTCTGAGCAGGGGAGTGAGAAGATGCAGAGACTTTAAAATTTTTGTTCATTGGAGGTTTGGATTTGTAGGAAATTCACTGTAGGAAATGCACTGTAGGAAATGCAAGGCGGACTGGAGGAAGAGAAGGACTTGAGGAAAGAAGTGTTTAGAAGGCTATTCTGTTACCTCAGGAAGAAGAACTTGGACTAAAATAGTACAGAGGGACAGGGAGAGGGAGAGGGAGAGAAATAGATTCTGGAAGAAGCATCAGTGGGCCCTAATGGGATACTGGAATTCCTAGCTCAGTTGACTGCCTCATTGACTGTGCTATAAGCCTAACATGAAGGGCTGCCATTTTGGTACAGCAGAGGAGCAAAGGTTTGGACAGCCAGCCTGAAATTAAGCTATGGCTCAGTCACTTAGTAATCAAATGAGATTGCCTTTTAGAGATGAGTGCCCAAACTGCAACCCAAAACCCATTATTTATAGCAAAGTGCCAATGCTACAATTAAACCTGAATACTGAAGTTTTAGTTTGGAAAAAGCAACTCATATATTAATATATTTTGTCTTAAAAGAAAAACAAAGAACATACATACCATAGGCTCGCCACTACTGGCTTAGACCCTTTGATACTCAGTTTCCTCATCTGTACAGTGGGCCTTATGATGACTGCTTTGTATGTTAATTGGGACTGTTAAGTACCATGTATTTACAGTGCAGACCTTGGGGAAGCACAGAGCAATCGCTCCACTGGTGTTACTAGCTGCAGTACTATGAAATATAGAAGATGTTTAGAGGATAGAGGCTGGGTAATGAGTGTTAAACATGTTATATTTGCATGATATTGAATGAAGGGTCTGGAAGGCAAGAGGAGATGTGGACCTAGGGTTAAAGTTAGGACCTGAAATAAAGATCTGAAAGTCATCCACATAAAGGTGGAAGTAGAAACTCTGGGAGGCGGATGAAATTGCTTGGGGTCAGGAGAAGGGGGTTCATGAATGGGTTTGGATTTTGTGTCAGTCAGGACTCTAGATACAAGTGACAGAACTCCAACTCAGCTGGCTTAAGAAAAACAAAATGGAGGAGGGAGGAATGTTTATTCACTGAAATAGCTAAAGGCCCAGGAGGAAATGTATGTGGTTTCACACAGGGTTACAGTGTCGAATCTGGGTGCTCAAAAGATGTCTTGGAAGCCATGCTGATTTCCTCTGGGATGGCTCCATTGTCAGGCAATGTGCTGTGGCCTTCATGGCAACCAGGCTTCATTCTATTAGCTCAGAAGGAAGAAGACAGATCGGTACAGAGCCAGGTCCACTTGTTTATGTATTGTCTGTGGCTGATTGTGAGTCACAGCCACAGAGCTCTTGTTGCTGTAGAGGCCATATGGCCCGAAAAGCCTAAAATGTTTACTATTTGGGCCTTTCCAAAGGACGTTTGCCAATCCCAGCACTACAAGATAAGTCCACAAGAGCAAGGTCTTTTGTCTGTTACAGTCATTGTTGTGTCCACGGTGCTGAAAGAATGCCTGGCAGAAGTAGGTGCTCAAAAAAATACTTCTGGAATGAGGAAATGAAGGGCAAGTGGATACCAGTTTGGAATAAAGACCAGATGTTGGTTTCTGAACCAATGTGATCATGAACACTTAGAGGGAGTTGACTTTGAGGGACATGGGAAGAACAGATTTGGAGAGGAGACTTGAGACATGTCTCAGGAGCCTGGTGACAAGAACTCAGAGAAGAAGCTCCACAACCAGAAGGCCTGGCAAGAGGTTTGTGGGTCTGGTTATTGAGAGGACACTGATGAGCTCCCCAAAAGATACGTCAGGGGATATAGCTTGGTGAAGAGCAAGGAGATGGACATGGCAAATGTTTTCTACATTTGGGGGCTGAGGAGAAGTGGGTGCTCAGCAATTTAAGGTCAGATGGGAAGGGGATGCTTTTTCTTTTCGTACCCAAATTGCTAGGCAAAATAAGAGCAGGCCATGACCAGAGGAGGCTCAGCTTGAAAGTGCCTAGATTGCTTGGGACCTTCATTGGAGGTTAAGCTGCTGAGTCCCAGGCCTGTTAGTTCTGACATCCATCCTTTGCATGGCTGAGAACCATTACACAAAGCCCAAGGTCCCACATTGTTAAAAGGATCTACTACTGTCCCTGTATTGACTAACTCACATTTCCCTCCAAGACACAATGCTTGGGGCTTTTCCCAGTGGATTTAACATATTCTGTGTCTTTGTAATAAGCTCTGGGGGAATTGTTTTGTGTGCTCCAGGACAGTTTAAAGCAGAAAGTGCAAGGGCTGGTTTTTTTCCTTTGTTTCCTTGTGCTTAACTCAAAGCCCTCTTCTGCTAACTTTATCAGAATATACTAATTGATTCCCAAATCACCTAGCTTGGTTCAGTTGTATTTGAATCAACTTAAACATTTGCAGAGCCAATTAAATGAAGGATCAAGTGTTCCAGTTTTATTTCTCATGTCGGTTGTCTTCCAGGGGAATTAAAGCATTCACAGGTTGGTTTTCTGTGGGATTCTAGAGTGAGCTCAGGTGCTGTGGTTTGAATGCCCCCACCCAAACTCAGGTTGAAATCTGATCCCCATTGTGAGGTATTAAGAGGTGGGACCAAGGGGACCTTTAAGAGCAAATTGATCAGATCCTGAGCAGGTATCCTCAGGAGTGAATTAGTTCATTCATATTAGGGGAGGAATGGGTCAATGGGCTGTCTCAGAGTGGGTCTGTTATAGAGCCAGACTGGCTTTGTCTCTTGCATATCTACCCCTCAGGATGGACACAGCCCCTCTACTTGGACTTCCCAGCCTCTAGAACCATTAGAAATTTCTTCCCTTTATAATTTACCCAGGCTCAGGTATGTGCCATAGCAGGAGAAAATGAACTAGGACAGAAGGTCAGTGAGGGAAGCACCCAGCACAGTCTCAGCTCCCTGTAGGTTTTCACAAATCTATTTCTTGTTCCTTCCCAGCCTTGAGGAGACTGGGGCCCTGACCACACTTACATTTTAGCAAGGGGGATTGTAGATGCATGTGAATATTTAGATTCCCTTTGAGGGGATTCAGTCTAGGCATAAATCCTTTATCTAGGCTTAAGTATCGAAGACTGTCTTGGGATGTGGTTTCCAACAAGCTTTTGCATTTAGATTTTCTTTAAGAAAAGTTGCTCTGCTGTCATCTAGACAAGGAGTTGAGGTTTTGTGCAGTTATTCCCTTGGAAGAAAGGAAGCATTCTGCTATTTAATAAATACAGGGCTCTCAAGGATGCTGCTGCACCTTAGCTGGGGGCAGCTATTTGTGAGGATGCAGATACACACAGAGATGTGAGCCTTTAGGTGAGGCCTGCTGTAACACCCCTCACTCTGACAGCTGGTTCTTCCGGATAAAATTCAAGTTAAAGTGGGGCTCCAGTTTCATGGGTAACACAAGACCAGTGGACCTGGGGACCTGCCGAGAATCTGTCTCCCTCCTTACCAGTTTCCCCTTCTTGCCCCTACCCTAGGGCCTCCTTGACCCCAATGTCTCCCCTGCCCACACTACTGGTGTGTACACGAGTTTGTGTGTGCTGAAAAATCAAAGGACCCGAAGAAATAAAATTAGATCAGCGAAGGTGAACAAGAGGGGTGAAGGTGGGATTTTTGAGTCTCCACTGAATGTCTGGGGACACATCTAGGACATCCATGCACTGAAGCCCTGTCTTGGGAGTCCTTTGCAGTCCTGTGTGTTCCAGCCTGCTGCCACTAGGGGCTGCTGTGGTCAGGGAGTAGAACCAAGAGCAGAGCTGTTTATAGAGGGCAGAAGAGAGAAGACAAAGCAATGATTATTTCAGTTAATGACTAATTTTGTGATTTCAGAGGATTTGGGTAGTGCTTGTCCTCGTTTTGCAAGTACGTGACTCCTTTTCACACAGTGGCCTGCCAGGACAGCTCTATCCAAAGAGACCCTCTGTTGGACCTGCAGGTCTTGTACTGACAGGTACAGGCTGCTATGGCTGATAGGACCAGGGCTCCTTGCTTCATCTCCAACACAATACTTAGGAGGAAACAGCTCTTCCTTTGGCAATTCTTCCAGGGACACAGATGAAAACTGGATTCTCAAGTACAAGTCTTGGGTAACAAACGCAGTAGAGAACAAACTAGATTGGGGAGGAAAGGTATGATCAGCACATCCCCCAGCTTCTGTAATTCTTTATCAGGCTAAGACCAAGATAAAGAATTATTAATGCTTCAATTTAATTCCACAGAGCATGTATTGAATGCCTACTACGTGCAGGATACCTTGAGTTCAACTGTATCTATACCTATATCTATATCTAATCTATATCTATCTATATCTATATCATCTGTATCTCCTTGGAAGAACTGGGTTAGAAATTTGGAAGAAGCGTAGAGAAAGAGTTCAGAGGCTTTTGAAAGCAGGGCTCATGTGAGCTAGATATATAAGAAAAGCTTATAAAACACAGCCATTTAGTTTACCAGGAAATAGGATCTGGATGGGGGAAACACTGAATTAAAGGGTAAGGTACAATGTTTTCTTTATTTCCTGTGGTGATAAAAACATGACAGCTGGAAAAATGAATCCCTGCTGTAGTATGATTTCCTCTATGTTGCTAGAAGGTCATGGTGGCATTGTGCTTTTTTATTATTTTTGTCATTCTTATTCTGAGCATTTTTTGCTAGTGTGATCAACTGACCACAAAGAACACACATCATCACTTATCAATTTAGCCATTTTCAATCTGAAAAATAAAATACAACAAAAAAACCCCTGCTGATTAAAAACAGATCTGAAATCAGCAGCACTAATAATGGTGTCTTCACGCAGCAGCATTTTGGTCTAGACTTTAGCACTCTTGCACCTTGGCACCTCAGGCTCCAGAAGAGAATCCTTAATTTTCATGGAGGGAGAATACAGGCAAATTTGTGCATTTGCTCTCTGCAGCCCTCCCCTGGGAGCAGACAATGCTAATGGGAAAAACAAAATAGAACAACTTGGAACCGTCATCACCAGATTCTCCTCATGCAGTCAGGAAGGCTTGCTCTAGGCAGGCTGCGGTGCCTGTCTTTCTGGACACAAAGTTGGGACCTGTGTGTAGAGGGACAAGGAGAAGCCTGGGAAATGCTCACTCGTCTCTGATGCCCATGCATATCAGAAAATTCCTTTGTCTCTGTTCACCCTCCATTGACCTCTAATGATGGCATAATGAGCATTAGGGAAAATGTATGCAATAAGCCTGGTCCATTATATGGTGCACAGTAGGTGGTCACCAAAGATGATTCCCTCCTCCTCTTCTTCATTCCCTCTGGACTTGCATCTCCATTCCCAGAGCTGTTACTTTGGTAATGTTATTTCCAGGGCAAGTGTCCTGTTTCAGGACTGTTGCCTCGTGGTTGGGAGAGGGTAGTATTGTCAGATCCTGAGGCAAAGGACAGTTTCCTAAGGCTCTCCAGGGCCAGGTGAAAGAAGAGCTTTAGGGTAAATGTGCAAATCTGCACAGGCAGCTGATAACCAGAGAAATAAGCACAATGCAGAAGCTGTGGGAATAGGAAAGATCTCATTTTGCTGAGAGAACCAGCAAGAGGCTTTCAGTGTCTTATGGGCTTTGCACAAGTTGTGTATTTTCTGCCTGTAAAGCATTTGACAGGTTTTAAATGCATCAAACTGAGCAGATTTGTTGTGAAATGCAGTGCACATATGCTGAGTATTTTAGTAGAAGCATAGCCACCAGGAATGCTTTTCTTCTGGTGTGAAAATACAAAGATACATACCTCCCCTTCCTTTGATCACAGTTCCCAGCACAGAGATCTCTGAATTTAAATAAAGATAAATTTATATGTCTGGATATCACATCCTACCAGATTTCACAATTTTTTCTCTTTTATGGAAGTCTCACCAGTCAGGATTCTTAGATGGAAGTGACCCTAATGATTATTGATGTGAACCTCAGCAAGAATTGTCATGGACATCTTTCTGCCCAAAAGGAGCAGCAGGAGCAGCTTCCTGGAGCCCAGGGACAATGCAGAATCTCAGCTGTGCCCCAGCCTAAAGCAATGGTTTGAATGCATCCCCCCAAAGCCTGTGTTGCAGACTTCATCTTAAGGCAACAGTGTTGGAAAGGGAGGACTCGTGGAATGCATTTGGGTCATGAATGGGTTAATGCTGGTTATAAAAGAACTTGAGGGTGGGAGTTTGGCTTCTTGCCCCTGTGATGCCTTCTGCCATGGAAGCAGGAAGCCCTCCCCAGATCTGGCTTCTCAAGCTTGGGTTTCCTAACATATAGAACAGTAAGAAATAAATTTATTTTCTTTAAAAATTGCCCAATCTGTGGTATTCTATTATAGCAACACAAAATGAACTATGATGTCTAATGAGTCAGAATCCACCTTTCAACCAGACCTCCAGGCAATCCAGGAGAACTCTAACAGTTGCAACCCACTCCTGAGACAGCCAACTCTCTGAAACTCTCCTGCCTTGGAGCTGTCACTAAGCTTGCTGAAGCAGCATGTAGCATGTCAGCCTCTCTTTGCTAAGGAAAGCAATTAATTCACTCAGTAAATACCGGCAGCGTGTCCATTTTGAGCTCAGCCCAGGTGGGTGAGGACAGATACCTGTGTGATAGCTGTGCAGCTCGCTGCTGCCCCTTCTCCAGAATGGCAGTGAATCCTGCCCATTCCCAAAACAACATGGCTTCCATGGTTGTTCTTCTTTAGCACATCAAAGTTGTCAAAGGAATTCTTTCAACTTTAACTCATTCAGAAAATATGTATCATTTCAAAATCTGACACTTAAACATGACCATATATTTCTAATGTAGCCTGAAGAGTTAATAGCTTAGGGGAAGTTTTACTTTTGTGCTGTGGACAGAATTTTCCAGAAGTGCCTAGAATAAGTCTGTCTCTATCTCTACAGCTGTGTGACATGGAGAGTGAGGAGATTACTGTTCTTCTTTGGCATGAAAAGAAGCCTTTGTCATGCATCACTCAGGTTTCCTAAATTCTACATTTTATTCCTAATGCTATGAAAGAAAGGACACCATATTCCAGAGGCCCTGTGTCAGGATCATTCAGCAGCGACTCAGGCAAATGAGCTCTAGCTTTGTTTCTTCTATTGTTGTGACTCTGTCCATTGTATCTTTCTCATGCGTTTTGCAAGCAGCCTTCTTATGAAGGATGGAATAAATAAAGTAATATCGAAGCTTTGTGTTTTGCAGCAAACATTCTTTCATTTCACAATAACTTCCACCACAAGCAACTGTTCTTTTCTTGTAGCAAGAAGAGGAACAAGAGGAGGAAGAGGGCAGAGTAGCAGAAAAGCCCACAGCCTCAGGAAGGCAGCCACGTATCAGCCAGCAGTCTGACACCACCTCAGCAAAGAGCCACAGGAGAGGGATTCGAGGTGTGATATACAGTGGCCCAGTGCCAGGCCACTCTAGTGAGCACTCTGAACCCAAGTGCTGTTGTAAAATGGAAAAGGTGTGCTTACGGGCAGCCCACGGAGTGGAAGCTGTGCCTCTGTGCAGAGTACAAGGGTGAAGGCTTTAGCTCTGACTCCCAGACATTTCTCAGACTGGCTCTTTCAAGTATAGCTCTGCTGCAAAGTGCAGCTATGGTGTAAGGTAGCCTTTCTGCAGTCTGCTATGGGTGCAGGGACTGTTTAGAGAAGGAAATGACCCTGGAAGTAAGCTGTGTGTGGAATGGTCTTACACAAAGCCCTCAGGCAACCCCAGTGGACTGCAGCTTATGCCCAGGGTCCTCCTTGGGTCTGGAGCTCTCTGCTGGCCAACATCTTAGTCCACTCCTGCTACTGCAGCAGAATACCACAGACTGTGTAGTTCTGGCTGGCAAATCCAAGCTCAAGGCGCTGGCAGATTTCACCTCTGGTGAGGGCTCACTCTCTGCTTCCAAGATGGTGCCTTGCTATTGCATCCTTCAGAAGGAAAGAGCACAGTTGTCCTCAGAGGGCAGAAAGGACTGAAGGGTTAAACACCACTCTGAAGTCTTTTGTAAGAGCATGAGTTCCATTTATGGAGATGGAACCCTTTTGGCCTAATCACTTCCCAAAGGCCCTTCCTTGGAGCTTCAGTTCCAACATGAATTTTGGAAGGATGCATACATTCAAGCCTTACCAACTACCAACCCACTATCCTGAAGGCCTAGGGACTTTTCACTGTGACTCAGCAATGACTGGTAAGCATCTGCTAAACTCAGGATCTGGTTACCTATGTCTGCATGATCCAAGGAGGACCTCTTCCTCTCTGCCCTTTTCCTAACTTCTAGGCTGTCCATTTAGGTCCCCAGTAATAAGTATGGGAATGGAGCTTTCCAAAGAGTAGAAATCCTGCTAACTCCATTGCCTCAGTTTGGGTTTTGAACTTCATGAAACAGGAAGCAACTTTGGTCCTTTTATATTAATGGACAATTGGGGAAAAGATGTAACAACAGGAGCTGCTTTATCTCAGGTGTGGATGCTGTGGCCACCACCACCTCTGTCATGGCCACTGCCCCCTCCACCATGACCACTACAATCTCCACCAGGGTCACCACTGCCTCCACCATGACACCTCGCCCTCTACCATGACACCACTGCCTTCACCATGGCCACCCCTGCCTGGCCACTGCTGCCTCCACCACGGCTACCACCACCTCCACCATGGCTACCATGAATGGCCTCCAACCATTTATACTTTGGCTTTCAGCACTTTATCAAGATTCAAAGTCTAGGGAAAGAACACTCTTCCCTGGGTGACCTGGGATGAGTTTGGCTCCCTTAGTCTCAGTAGTAAAAGGAGATGTCTACAATTATTTTGCACCAAGATTAACCCTAGTATGAAGGTGCAGGAGATAATTTCCCAACAGGAAATTAGAAGGGTATTAGGCAAAGAATGGGTGCGAGGTAGATGAAGATGATGGATGTCTATCACATGATTGGCCCCAGCCTCTAGCTTACAAAATGCAACTAAAAGAACAATACAATGTAAGGTATATAAATGTTCCTGGATTCACCTTGTATTTTTTTTTTCCTTCTGTCATTGTCTTTTGCATATACCAGAGGCAGTATAGGAAGTCCCCCTGGATTAGCATGTATCACCAGCCTGCCACCTTCCAGCTTGGTATCTTCTTCTGTGAAGTGGGGCTAGTCCTGTCAACCCTGCCGCTGGCTGTGCCAACAGAATGAGGAAATGGGTGTGAGCATCATGAAGATCAGAGCATGTCCTATAATTGAGAGATATTAAGTTCATTCTGAATGGGCCAGCTGTCCCTGGTCATCAGCTTTTCAGATCCTCCCCTCCTCACTGTCCCTTCTAATTTGTTTTTGCTTTGATTTGTGTCTTTAGTTAGTTTTACCCTGCTTTATTCCTCTGAGGGTTGGGCTTTCAGGTGGCAGAAGTTTGTCCTGAGTATCCTGGCGGTCTGGTACTTTCTCAGATCTGGGCTTCGTCCTCCTTTTTTGGATTCCAGTGAAGTTGATCCAAGAGCTGGGTCTGAGTTGAGAGTGGGGTTGATCCTCTGCTGGGCGGCCTTTCCCCTGCAACTACAGAAGAACCAGAGGACATTTTCTTTCTGCAGAGGGAGCTTTCCCCCTCCTCCTCCTTCTCCCCCTCCTCCCCTTCCTCCTCCCTCTCCCTCTTTTCACCTCCTCCTCCCTCAAGTGTGGCTGTGTTTGGGCCACTGAGACCCAATAGGCTATCAGCATCTCTAGCATCATTTCTTAGGGGCTGGATGTAACACACCTTCCTAACCTCTTAGCCTCCAACAAAATGTCATTCAGCTGTCAAAAGAGATTTTTCAGGCCGAGGATTTAGCTCAGTGGTTTCGCCGCCTGCTACGCAAGCGAAAAGACCAGAGTTCGATCCCTGGCACCAAAAAAAAAAAGAGATTTTTCAGCAGCAAAGCATCCTGTGAAAATAACACCTCTGAGTCCCCTTGAAGAGAAAACTCAACAACAAAGTACAATTCATTAGGAGAGAATTCAAATAAAGAACTAAGGGTGGAGAGACCTTGGGAAAAGGCCATTCTGGGCTCTGCACTCACCCACAAACCAGGCCCAGCTACACTGGAAATTATAATGAGAGCTTGCAAATGTCACAAACCTTGCAAGTTAAAGAAGAAAACTAACATAAATACAGGGAGTGTAGTGCTAATTTCCATATCTTTCTTGGAATGGAGTATATTAACATTATTTAAAATTGATGTAAATACCTTAAAAATGACTTCCATCTTTTCAAAGTTTAATTATTGTTATTGTTTTGAACTGAGAGGGTGCATTTAAAAAGTAATACCTCTGGTGGTACACAAACTTTTACTTAAAATTCATAAATTTTTTCATTTTAATGTCAATTTTTTCCTACTAAATTAAAGTAAAATTAAATTAATTTTCAAAATAGTATGTATGGTATATCTATTTCATAGAAATGTATTTTAGTGGGTTCATCTGGCCTACTATCTGTAGTTATGTATAGGAGAAAGAGATATTTGGAGTGACATTATTGTAGCTTTCAAAATATTCATATTATTTTAATGATATCTATGTGGGGGTTCAATTCAGGGAAGTTCTTTTACTGTCTTCCTTATAATTCTTTAATAAATATAATTCATTTAATAAATATTCCTTTAATTTCCTCACTTAAGTTCTTTATAGTAGACTCAAACTATTAAAAATGCAATCATTACTCTAAAAAAAAACAGCCTAAAGAACAGGACTCTGGGTTAATTGGATAATCTACTGTGGGAATGAATAATTTAACATAGATTCTTAGGTTGACATACATGATTATTCATGTTTACATAGACAATCTGAATAAATCTGTAAGTCCTGATAATTTATCTCAGATACATTTAATTTTTTATTGTACAGATTAGTGGGATTTACAGTGATATTTCTGTATACACATACATACATCTGAGTTGATTCTGTCTACCTTTCTTCTACTTTTTCATACTCCTCACCCCTTTCCACTCCCTTTTCTACTTTCAAGTCAACTTTGTAATTTAGTCATTTTTCTTTTAAAATTTCCCTATTTGAGAAAAAACAACCAAAACTTGTCTTCTTGTGTCTTTGATCCATTTTGAGTTGATTTTTGTATACACTGAGAGATGGAAAGATCTAGGTGCAATCTTCTACATGTGGATATCCAGTTTTCCCAATACCATTTGTTAAAGAAGCTGTCCTTTCTCCACTGTGTTTTTGGTACCTTTGTTGAGAATCAATTGTCTGTAGATACATGTATTTATTTCTGGTTCTCTATTCCATTCAATGGGTCCATGCAGACACATATTTTTTGAGCTTAAAGATTTCCAATTTGGAAGTTTCTGCATGCTATTGTATGTTTATGTCATTGTTGAAATATGATCTACAGGATTTCTTAATCCCTGTTGGTTGCAAAGTGGGTGATAAAGTTGGGGCACAGGATGAAGAATGAACTCTATGTGTTAAAGGCAAAGAAATTTATTATGATCAGTGCTGCCAGAGTGAAGCAGAAAGAGAATACACAATGAATTAATGATGTGAAGGAAGAGCTGAGAGGAGAGACTCCTATCAGAACAACAGCAGGCTTAACATCATGACTTAAGGCTCTGTTTTTAATGCCTCAACCACTGCCAGTTTGGGTTTGATATAGTGACAGCCCTATGCTTTAAGACTCTCTCTTGTTCAAGTTATTTTTCCCTGGGTGGCAATTTTTCTGCTCTCAATTCAGGGACAGTGAGCTAAGAACAAGCAGGTTGTTGGGAAAGGCTAGGCCTGTAAAAATCAGAGAGTGATATGCCTGTGAAAATCAGAGAGCAATATGCTGCTTTTCCCAATTCCCAGTCTCTACTAAGGAAAGGCACTGGAGAAAACTGATAACCCAGTGTCCTCTGTAAAAGCAGGCAGTTTTAAATTTTAACCCATCTGGGCAAACTATATTTCTCCACATTTATGCCAAATGCATTCTGACCCAAGCCTAGACATTGCTGACACTAAACCATTAATGTCTAATGAGGGACTATAAATGATGCCCAAAAGCAAGGAACGAATGACCCAAGTGCCTTGTCCATTTCTACTGAAACCATGAGAGATCTTTGAGATTGCCTGCCATAAAATAATCAGGGAATATGTGTGTATATTTACTCATAGATAAACACATAGTGATATTTTGTGATATATCTCAAAAGGTCTGAAAATCTCACCTCACAAAAAAAGGTGGCCTTGGGGAGAAAGGAAGGGATCCAGGTCAGGCATGAAGAACAAAATGTATCTTAGCAAAAGAACACCAGTAATGTTATCCGTCTTTATCATTCTCCTCCTTTTCTTCCTTTTGTTCTTTTAAAAAGAACAAATATACTGATATTTTAGCTTAGAACCAAAAATTACTTTTAAAGATTTGGGAATAATTTTCTGCAGTCACATGCTTAATTATTGCTTCACCAAATTGTTGGCTGGTCACTCCTTTAGAAATGGATCGCCAACTAAATGTATTCTAGGTCTTTTTTGCCTTGAACAAAGAATTGGACGAGAGGAGTCACAAAAGGTGCCAAAAGTTTATTTGATAAGTAAGGGGTGGAAGAATAAGGGAGAAACTGGCTCTGCAGAGTGAACTTGGGTGGAACAAAAGAGGAAAAGAGAAAATGGGTAAAGACAAAAGTGCATCCTGGTCTAGAAGACACAGGGTGAGTTACAGTGAAGAGCCATGAGAACGAGCTCCTTGAGTTGTGTGTGTCCTCATATGTCATCTACATTTCATGGGAGTCTACGAGAAGTTCCACATACCAGGCCCTGAAAATTCTTTGGTTCTGTCCTGGGATCTTGTAATTGACAGGTCCAGTTTATTCTCTAGCCAGCTTTGCCACGCCCTACAGCCTATCTCAAAATTACTCCTTTGGATGTTTAAAAAAATGATTTCTGCATAGTAGCTATGTTTTGTAACGAAGCTGATTCCATATGGTAACTGGGATGAATGGAAATGTCAGAGATATTATTTTTGGTCTGATGTTTTATATCTAAAAAATATTGCTTGCAGCTAGGAAGAGTAAGGAACATGTGTGTGGCAAATAGTAGTAGTCACTCAAGAAAATGTTGAATGAATGAAATGGATGGGTGAATGGATGGATAGATAAGTTGGGTGGGTGAGTAGTGGATGCATAGATGGTTTAATCTGATATGAGATAAGAATTTATTAGATTTAGGAAGATTTTGAGCATGGGTTATATAAATTTTTGGGAAAAAAAGAAAACTAAGACACATTCTCATATAGTTTTGGCCAATAGCTAGTGTGCTAAAAGTAATATACTTTGTCTTAAAAAATCATCAAAGTAAGGGTTTGGACAGGATAATCTTAGTTTAATACTAATTTGAAGCTGAGATTCTGTAGAGGTGCAACTAGCGAACAACAAACTGTTTTCTTCTCTCTCAAAGAAATGAAGGGAAAAATATACAAATAAACAGTAAGATCATTTAGAAACATAGTGGGGCAATTACACAAGTCACAGGGAAAACAATGGTGCCCAGATGGGCAACAAAATAGTCAGGAAAACCAAATCTTGTGCCTAAGGATGGGTTGTTATTCAGAAAGGGACAGTAGAAGGAGCAGACGGGCACTGGCGGCCAAGTTTGCTGCCACTCTACGATAATGGAAGCAGTAACTCCATAAAAAGAAGGAAGAGACTCATCTTCTCAGGGTTAGAAACAGCCACTTTACCTGACTGGCAGGCTGTATTTTTTTAAGTGCTTGCCTGCTACTCTCTCAATTCCTACGACCCAGCTCAGGATCACTGTCCTGTCCTCCCTACGGTGGTTTTAAAAATAATTTTGCAGCTTCAGATGTGGAGAAAAGTAAAGATTGAATGAGAAGTATAACACTTTTGTCCTATTTTTACACTACCAGGTCACCCCATCCCAGCCCTTCGGGGAAGTAAAACAAAACAAAAATCTCCTAAACCCTCTTTTCTCTGAATTCTCGAAGGCTTTGAGTAGGGATCTTGTCTGAAAACACCTCTTGGTTTATGCAACAAAGAATTTTATAAGGCCACAGTTTGTGAAGCTCTGTGTTGGTGAAACCCTGGGGCTCATACATTTCCGGAGCTGCTAGGCATTATCACAAAGGGAACCCCTACAAATGACTGGAAACCACAGGGAACTGGGTTTGCCTATTACACACAGCCATCTGAAGAGGGCAGACAGGCTCTGGGTGGAAAGAAGCGAGAAATGAAATCACACTCCCCCCTCTCTGGCTCCTACCCCACACAAAGGCTGGCAGTGATTGACTTTGGATATGCTATATACGCATCTCTGCTTAAAACACATGCTGTCAAACTTGTTTTTCTGTGCCTTGAAAAATTCTGTCAAATGACATAAGCCATGCTGTCAAGAAAACTCTGTTTTTAACTGCTGGATCCTTTTCCTTGGCTCTTACTTCTTTAGAGCATTAACCTTCTTCTTTGGCTGTTGGCCAAATAGGATGTGGGAAAAAGATGCTCTATTTGTCATCCCAGTGATGGAATGTGCCATCCGGTGACTGTAGGTAAGCCACCTGTTGGAAATCAAGTGACTGCAGGGGCCAGACAGGTCACATAAAGGAGGAAAGCAAGCCTGAGGGGGACATTGGCCTTGAATTGTCTTCTTCCTACCTAGAGGGGGATACTGGTCCTCAGCTCCAGCAGACTATTGTTGCAGATCCAGGGATCTGTTTGTCTGTTTCAGGATCAACAATAATCCCACCTTTTGTAGTTCTGAGTTCTACATCTCTTTGGGGCTGCTGTTCAGTGTGCAACAGTCATTCTAATGGTAAAGTTGTGCTATCTCCCATCTTTTAGTGTAGTGTTTTGTTTTTCTTACTCCATTACTCTAAAATGTGTTTTATCAGAGGCTATTTTTTTACATCTTTCTCCAAGATATCCAGAGATAGGCATTCAAGACTAAAAAAGCTAATCCTAGGACTTCTGGCAGCATAGATTGGTCTGGGAACTGGGCATGTGACCCGGGTTGTCCAGAGGGAAATTTGGAAGTACTGGAGATCAGAGATTGAGTCCTGAGGGCAAATATCCTGTCTTGGCTGTCTTAGAGAACAGCTTCCTGCTGTTGTTTCAGGATCAGATTTATGAGGAAAGAAATTCCTCTTTTTGCCTATTTGTTTTTTTTGTTGGTTTTTTGGGGGTTTTTTGGTACTGGGGATTGAACTCAGAGCCTTGCACTTGCAAGGCAGGCAGCGGAACCAACGAGCTAAATCTCTGGCCCTTGCCCAGCTATTTGGAGTTGAGCTTTTGTCATTCTAACTCAGGAAACCCTGACATATCTGGACTGCTTGGGTTCTGACTTTGCTCATTGTCATTTGGAAGAAATCTGTGAACCTCTTTGCCTCAGTTGCTTCATATGTACAGTGGGAACAATAACAAAGCCTACCTTACAGAGATTTTGAAAGGATTAAAAGAGTTCATGTGTATAAGGCACATGGAGCATGTGTTGTCATTGAAGTGTGAGCAAGTGGCAAATTTGGTTAAAACATGAGAGAGAGAGAGAGAGAGAGAGAGAGAGAACCAATCTGAATGTGACTAAAGAGCCGCTGTGCCCAAAGACAACTTGAACCCTAAACAGAATGGTAGCTTTGTGTAAGAAATATATTTCTTTTTCTTCCCTAAGAGAAAGAAAAAAAAACTTTATAAAATGAAATTAACGTTTCATCAAGAAACTAGAAGACAAACTAGACAGAAACTCTAGAACAAGTGGAATTCATCAATATTCTGGTAGGGACGGAAAGTTGAAGAAAACAGTAGAGTCATTATGAGACATTTAAACACCCACCACAAAGAGAAGTTACTAATGGGTGAGTGTAAGTATAATTTAATGTGTGCATTTATGAGAAAATCCAGGAAATGACAGGTCTGTAATTTTGACTTCAGTAAGGGGAGGTAATGGGAGTGCTGTTCAGTCTTAGTGCAGCACAGTGCTGGGAAAGTTATTACTTAATTAGGGACTGCAAGCACAGATTCAAATGAGGGAAGAAGTCTCATTTTGCAAGCAGTAGGTTCATTGGTATCCCAAAGAAATGAAGAGGCAGCAGAGAGGTGGGCTGCCGGGTTCTCCAAACAGGTCTGCCTGAGATCCTGCTCAGAGAACTCTCTGGGTCTCGAGTCCAAGAAAACCTCCCTGCAAACTGCTGCAGTCTTCTAGAGCTCTCAGTGTCCCTCTGAACAGAAATAGGAATATCTTTGAGAACAAGAAGAGAAAAACCGAACATGAATTCCATGTTTTAGGGAATAAACTAAAAGAGGATTAAATAAGTACCAAAATAATTGCAGCTTTGATAGAATCAGAATGTAATGGTGAAACAGGAGGATTTGGAGTCAGGGTATGGTGCTTCCCCTGGTGGAAATCTTCAGGAAGCCATGAGATAGCCGATAGCCACCCAGAGAGTACGTTAAAGGGAGAAAGAAAGGCCCTTTTAGGGCTGATTTTATGGCTACACACACACACACACACACACACACACACACTGCCTCCACAATACCTCATGTCACTGTGAGTTATGTTCACATTGACAAGGTGTCATGGAAAGGCTTCAGCATTAAATTCCCTTTAAAGAGAAATAAAGATTTCATGCCAAATTCGTGATGCCTGAGAAGACATCTCCTTTAAAATGGCAGAAGAAAGCAAGCAGGAGACCAGGAAAGCAGGTAAGAGACCAGGAAACTCATGGCTGTGTCTGACATCACTGTTTTTCTTAGAATGGACTTAGAGAGTAAACCAGAGCTTTGACTTGGAGAATCCATGGAGAAAGTGAAGTGTGATCAAAAACTATGGTGAATATTTAAACCATTTTAAAGCTTATTACAATAAAAGGTACATTGCCAGTAATCCCCCTCAACATACTGCCCCTTGCTCTGAACACACTTATGCTATATGCTTGCTATGAAGTCCTCTTTTGTGTCTTCAATTGTGGTGTCATGGCTGCCTCAATGCCCTGAATTAATTGAAGACTTATTCTTTGTGGTCATTTTGACTTTAGAGAAGACCAGAAATCACACAGTGTCAGATCTGGTGAATAAGGTGGACGAAGATATACTGTAATATTTTTATGACCCTGCCTTTCCCTTGGATGGCACTGGCAGCAGCATTCACTGCACTTTTTATCATACTTTGTAAATACATGAAAGAAGGCTTTCAGAACTGCCTGCCTCAGAAATTGTCAAGAACTATGGGCTAAGCATCTTTGAATTAAAAGGGAGTATTTGGTGGGGCTAGTGGGAAAGTGTCTTTTACTGCAATTGGTTTTTAAAAAAAATTTAAGCATTCACCATTTATTTCAGTTACCACTTGTACATTTTGTGGTCAGTTCATATGGTCCATAACAACTTGATCTGGCTGCAGACTTCAGGGTCTCATGCTCAAAAATAATTTCTGGTGTCCCACAAATACATCAATCCTAATTCAGAGGACAGTTGTATCTCTTTTTTAGTGTGTAAATGCTGAAACCTTTGCACAGTTGTCAACTTAATCTGCCAGTGATACCCACAGGAAGTGACCTGGTGACCTGGTGTGGAGAAGCAGAATTACTTGAACCAGAGAATATGGATTCTTTCCCAACTCCAGCTCTGATTCTGGTGGCATTTTCCATTTTATCAGAGTACAGGTTCTCAAAATAGGTATTGATGATCCTCTGGATTTCTGCTTGCTCTGTTGTGACTTCACCTTTTTCATTCTTAATTGCATGGATTTGAGCCTTTTCTTTCCTTTTTTTGATAAGGTTGGCTAAAGGTTTATTGATTTTATTTATTCTTTCAAAAAACCAACTCTTTCATTCATTAATTTTTTGTATCATTCTCTTAGTCTCCATTGCATCAATTTCTGCTCCCATCTTTATAATTTCCTCTCTTGTATGAGCTTTGGGTTTGTTATGCTCTTCTTTTTCTAGGAGCTTGAGGTTCTGCATTAGGTTATTTATCTGAGTTCTCTCTGTTTTCCTATTATGGGCATTGACTGCTATGAATTTCTCTCATAGAACTGCTTTCATTGTGTCCCATAGATTCCTGTATGTTGTACTGGCATTATCATTTACTTGTAGAAACTGTCTAATTTCTTCTTTAGTTTCCTCTGTGACCCATTGGTTGTTCAGGAGGGTGTTATTCAATTTCCATGTGTTTGTGAGAGTTTTGCAGTTTCTTATGTTATTGATCTCCAATTTTATTGCACTATGGTCTGATAATATACAGGGGGTAACTTCAATTCTTTTACATTGACTTAGACATGTCCTATGAGCTAGCATATGGTCTATTTCAGAGAATGACCCGTGTGCAGCTCAAAAGAATGTGTATTCTGATTTTGTGGGGTGGAATACTCTGTAAATATCTATTAAGTCCATTTGTTCAATAGCTTGGTTCAGTTCTAGAAATTCATCGCTAATTTTTTGTCTAGGTGATCTGTCTATTTGTGATAGTGGGATATTGAGGTCCCCCACTACAATTGTATTAGTGCTTATTTGGTTTTTCATGTCCATTAATATTTGTTCTGTATAGTTGGGGGCATTCGTATTTGGTGCATATATATTGAGGATTGTCATCTCTTCCTCTTGGATTGTTCCCTTCACAAGGATGTAATGACCATCTTTGTCTCTCTTAATTAGTTTTGGTTTGAAATCTACTTTGTCTGCAAATAAGATTGCTAGCCCTGCTTTTTTCTGGGTTCCTGTTGCGTGGAGAGCCATTTTCCATCCTTTTACTTTCAGTCTATGAATTTCTTCTTGAGTTAGGTGTGTTTCTTGGATACAGCATATTGCTGGATTTTGCTTCTTAATCCATTCTGTCAGTCTACTTCTTTGATTTGTGAATTGAGGCCATTAATATTGATAGTTATAATTGAGAGATATTGACTCATCTGTGTCATGATGTTTTACTGTTGTTGGTTCTTCTTTCCTTTTCCCCCCTTTCCCTTTAGTTTCTTATCTTGTCTAGTGGCTTCCCTCTGTTGAGCCTCATGGAGTTGTGACCTTCGTTGCCTTTTTCTAGGATATTGCTTAGAATTGTTTGGAGTGCTGGTTTGGTGTTCATGAAATTTCTCAGGTGTTCTTTGTCATGGAAGTATCTAATTTCCCCATCAATTTTGAAAGATAATTTTGCAGGGTACAACAGTCTAGGTTGGAAGTTATTTTCTTTTAGGGCTTGAAATGCTTTACTCCAGGCTCTCCTTGATTTGAGGGTTTGTGTCGAGAAGTCTGCTGTGATTCTGATGGGCTTTCCTTTATAGGTGATTTGTTTCTTTTCTCTAACTGCCTGTAGTATTTTATTCTTCTGTTGGGTTTCTGGGATCTTGACTATTATATGTCTAGGTGTAGATTTTTTTTTTCTTAAATTCTTTTATTGGTACATTTTAGGTGTACAACACAATTACATTTCTCACTGGGAACTTGTACCTTTACATGACACATCTTGGTTCTTATTTTTTCCCCTTTCCTAGCCCTCCCTTCACCCCCTCGATCCTTCCCTATTTACAAAGACTTTATTCCCATTTTTTCCATTTCTCATCATTTTTCCTTTCCCTTCTTTCCTTTCCCCTGCCCCTCCCACTACCCCTACCCCTTTGGACCTTTTCTTCCTATTTAGCATTATTGATTATTCATTCTAATCATTGGTACATTTTAGGTATACAATATAATGACATTCATCATCAGAAATTTGCACCTTTACATAATCTCTTTTGGTTCCCATCTTTCACCCTTGCCCAGCCCTCCCTTCAATCCCTCCATTCCTCCCTATTTCCAAAGATTTTGTTCCTATTTTTTCATTTTCTCATATTAATTTCATTCTCTTCTTTTCTTTCCCCTACCCCTCCCACCTCCTTCCCCTTTGCCCCTTTTATTCCTACTTCACATTACCTATCATACATTTTAGTCCCCATTTACATTTTGAGTTTCTCACACCAGAGAAACTATTCAGTATTTATTCATGTGTGTCCTATTTATTTCACTTAAGAGTATCACCTCAATGTGCATCCATTTAGCTATAAATGTCTCCAATTTCTCATTTTTTATGAACCAGTTGGAACAGAGGTTAGGTAGAACTCTTGAAGACATTGGTGTAGGAAAAGATTTTATGAACAAAACCTCAGTTGCCCATGAACTAGCACAAACAATCAACAAGTGGGATCTCTTCTTTTTAAAAAGCTTCTGCACAGCAAGAGAAACCACCAGCAGTGTGAAGAGACAACCCACAATGTGGGAAAAAATCTTCACCTGCTTTTCCTCACACAAAGGTCTACTATCTCGAATTTATAAAGAACTTAAAAAGATCAGACCTCTCAAATTTAAAGACCCAATCTGAAAATGGGCATCTGAAATGAACAGACATTTCTCAGACAAAGAAGTAGAAATAGCAAATAAATACATGAAAAAATGTTCAACATCACTGGCCATTGGAGAGATGCAAATGAAAACAACGCTGAGATTTCACCTCACCCTAGAAAGAATGGCTGCTATTATGAAATCAACCAATAACAAATGCTGGCGGGGCTGTGGGGAAAGAGGAACACTTCTCCACTGCTGGTGGGAGTGTAGACTGGTGCAAACACTGTGCAAATCAGTATGGAGATACCTCAAAGAACTAGGACTGGAAGTCCCATTTGACCCCGCTATTCCACTGCTGGGGATCTTCCCCAAAGAATTAAAAGAATCATACCACAGTGATATATGTGCACCCATGTTCATAGCAGCACAGTTTGTGATAATTAAAACTTGGAAACAGCCTAAATGCCCATCAGCTGGTGACTGGATAAAGAAAATGTGGTATTTTTATAAAATAGATTTTTTTTTTGATCATGGCTACTTGGAGTTCTATATGTTTTCTACTATTACTTCTGTGAACAGTTTTTTTATGTCAACTGTACTTTTTCCTGTTTTTTCATGGACTCCTATCAGTCTTATGTTATTCTTCTTTGCGTCATCTAGCAGCTGCTGGATTGGTTTCTCATGGTCCCTTGCTGTTTTTAAGAAATCTCTGTTTTATTGGTCTTTAACTGCAATCCTGTCTTCTAGATCTGATATTCTATCTTCAGATTCCCTTAATCTGCTCTGCATGCTTTCAATGGAGTTTTTAATGTCCTGAATATCTGTTTGAATCTATTTCATGGATTCAATTTCTTCCTTATGTTGGGCAATCATGGTTTCCATTTCTTTCTTATGCTGGGTATTCATGGCTTTCAGCATGTTTCTGAGCTCATCTATTTTTTTAAATGTTTCTATTCTAGAGCCTCTAATCATGTCTTTCACTCTGCTCACCATCTCTGTAGATATCTGGGAGATCATTTCTGCTTTGAATTTTTCTAGAGCCTCATTCATCTGTTTTATTACTTCCTGTGCTATCAGTTCAGGGTGTCCAGGTTGTTGATTGTCAGACTTTTCCACCTCATTTCCCCCAGAATTTGCCTTTTGTGGGGTGGAGGTCTGAGTTTGTGCCTTGCTTACATGCCTTCTCATTTTTGTTTTTGGTACTGTCCTTGGTTTAGTTCCTGGGTTGATACGTTGAAGTTGTTTATTGTAAGTATCTTTGTTGATGTATTTAGAACCCTTATGGAATGATTGCTTCGCAGAGGTGTCTTCCAGATATAGCTGGTCTTTAGAGTTTGAGTCTCTAATGGCTCTGAGGCTATCTCATTTTCATTATACCAGGAAGGGCAACTAATTAGATCAATCACAACACCTTAGCCCAAGTTATACAATGAGCAACACAATAGCATGAAGTACCTCTTAGAAAATGACAATTTGTGGTAGTTATTAATCTATCACCTTTAACTATGTGAATTAAATCAAAATCGAGAACCAACCCAACATATGTTTATATGAATAAACTCTTCAATATAGCAATTTTACCCTTTGGTATGGGGAGTTAGAAGGAATTGGGGAGGGAGGAATAGGTAGGTAGAAGGATAGGGGAAGGTTCACAGTGAAGTCAGAGGGCACAGGCACGAGAAGGAAAGAGAAGAAAAGAAAAATAAAGAAATATGAATTAGGGCCAGAACAGGAACACAAAGGGGAGATGAAGAACATTGTGGGACAGCAAGGGAGTGAGGCAGAGAGAGAAAGAAAAGAGGAAAGAAAGAAAAAAGAGAAAAATAAAAATTTTGAAAGAGTAGAAAAGAAGAAAAAAATTTTAAAAAGGAGCAAAAAAGAGTAGTGGTAAGTTTGAAAATAACAAATAAAAGATAAAAATGAAGGGCTTCCTTCAGGGTATATCTCTGCTGTCACAATAAGCAATGTGGGCAGCAGTGTGCAGTTATAAGTCAATGAGTCTCAGTAAGCCAGTCACAGACCCATGAGATTCAAGCAGATTTCTGGCTGCAAGTCCCAAGTTGAGCTCCCTGTCCTCCTGCAGGGTTGAACTCTGTAAGGTTCTATTACAAGTACCAGCTGCCTCTTCCCTGAAGATAGTCCATGTTCTGATGGGAGGTGATGATCCCTCCAACTTACCAAGCACAGTGGTCTGATATCCCTTTGTTGCAAAGATTCTCTTCACTTTTCCAGTGGGCTTCAGTATTCATCAGGGAGCCTGAGAGAGGCCCTCTCTATGTTGTTCACTTCTGTAGCTCAGGACAATGCCCTTTATGTCTCCCTGTGCCTCAGTAGTGTGGATCCAAGTAGTTGCACAGCCAAGAGGCCAGAGGTGGGTCGGGGGGACTGTTGGCACGGCTAAGCTGGTGGCTGGTAGGTTTGCTGGGATGAGGGGGATCCTCACCATGTCTTGGTCACAAGTGGATGGTGCCAGTCGGATGGAGCAGGGTGCAGTCAGCCCGCAACCACTCTGACTGTGCTGCTAAGCTGGCGGCTGGTCTGGGGGCATTTTCAAGTCACTCTTTCTCCCTAAGCCAGTTTCCTTACTGTAAACATAAGGGAAATAAATGGTGGTACACCTGTGATGTGGTTCTGCCTTAAAGTTCTATAAAATAATTCTTTTCTATGGTAGAAAGAGAAGCTATACATGTGACTTCGGTGGAAATGTGTTTGGGGAAGGTAAATTTAAGAGTGAATGACAGGTAGACCAAGAAGGCCAAAGTGAGACCAGGTCCATGATGGGGGGTGGGGGTGGGGCTGGGCTGGAGCTAGGGAGCTTGGAGGCCCAGAAAGAAAGTGAGGAGCTTTAAGGAGCAACATGACCAGAAAACAGGCAAATGGTGGGCAGAGTCTATGCAGATATTATGCGGGTTCTGCACCAAGCTCTGCCATGAGACTTGTTCTTCAAAACTAAATTTTTGATTCACTTTCCTAAAGTTTCCCCAGACCAGTTCCACCCACAGTTTTCTGGACAGGCCAAGCTTCTCATAGTGCTCCTCAAAGCCAGAATAAACTCTAAAATTCACATTAAGCCCCCCAAAAGTGTTTTCTACCTATTTTTCCAGACTTCTTTCTCACTTACCTATGCTTTATCCTTTCCAGACTATTCTGGAAACTTCTTACAGTCTTTTCTTTCTGGAAAGCCCTTCAGCTCCCCCTCTTCTGGGGAAAATACCCTTATTTGTCAAGATGAGGCACCATCCCTGACCCCAGAACTGTATCCATTAGGCCTGGCAGGGTTTTCAGGAGCCTGTGGTAGTGGTGATTCAAGATGGAAGAGGTAGAAATAATCAACTCTAAAATACAATAAGTAAGTGCAAAGTCAAAATAACTTTTTAAAAGTCAAAAATATTTGTAATGACAAAATATTATATTTACTATGGGAACACGATACATTTTCATATAATTACTGGGTGGGATATTCAAAAGACAGAGTTTCTAGGGCCTGGAGATGTCTCACAGGAGATCTGTGTTGAGGTCCTCAGAGTGGGGCTGTCCCTCCTTGCTTCTCTGCTTTGGGGCTATGTATGTCACACCACCAGTCTTGCTGTGCTCTCTGTCATCATGCACACTGTTGTCCCCTCTGCTGGACTGCAGGTTTTCTGAAGGCAGACCTCTGTCTAGGTGAGGGATCCCAATTTGCAGACCATAGGACAAAAGACAGGCTTTTCAAACCAGATTTTACCAAATGCCCAGATTTCTGGCTTCTTTTAACAGTGCAGATGATCTGCCTATACTAAAGCCTATACCTGTACACAAGTAACAGATGGGTGACCCAAGCAGGTGATGCATGCAGCCACCTATTTTCCAAGCCTTCCTATGTCCACTTCAGCCATTTGTTTCAGCCTCCTGGCAATTGCTGTCTCTGAGTCAGGGACCCTCTTGTGTGGCTCCTCCTCCTCCTCTTCTCCCTCCTCATCCTTCTCCTCCTCTTCCTCTTCCTCCTCTTCTTCTCCCTTCTCTTCCTCCTGATGTCTAGCACATTGTCTTGCAAAGTGCAGGGGCTTAATGTGTATTTGTTGAATAAATAAATGATTACAGGGGTTAGAGCTTGATGTTCCTAAAATTCATTGTTATAATCAGACCTCGAGTTGTGCAAAGGAAACCTCAGCCATTTACTAAGGACACTATTTTCTCTTTTCCAGCTGGCTGAGGGAAGCAGCCTAATGACAAGCTATGTGGAGTATAATTGGATCATTTTACTGAAAATGATCACAGCAGTTGCAAATTATATCTGTATGATGGATCTTCAGCATTACCAAATTTTTTTGTCAAATTTGTAGGCAAATTATTGTCTTAACTCCAAAATGATGTATCCAAAGATTTGTTAATGTGAGAGTGTCAGATGTAATGGAAATGTATAATGCTACATAAAATGGAGAGCAAGATGAATGTGAACCATCTAGTGCTTCCATTTTTCTTTCATCAAACAAAATTAGTCTTTGCTCATAAATTGATAAACGAAATATATCCTTTATGAGACAAGAAATTTAGCTGAAGGGAATGCCAGAGAAGCCTAAGAGTTGTTGATTAGAGATTTAAAAGCTGTCATTTCGGAACACTGACATTTTGAATTTGCTTCGGAGATCAAGCTACAAAGGTCAGGTTGGAGAAACATGCTCAAAAGCATGCTATTCCACAGCTTCAGATGTGGAATTTAAGGCTATATTTTCAGCAAGATGGCTAGTCTGTGTCAACACACTTGAGTATTTCAATTGTTCAACTAGAGTATAAGCAGCAGGAGGGTTGGGGTTGTCTCTCAACCTCATCTTTGTTCACTTTCCTGCCACAGTTCCTCATACATAACTGGTGGTGAAGTATTTATGACTACCTGGTTCACAAACACATTTATTTTCCCTTAAATGCACACAACTCATTTGCCCTTACAGGCAGGAAACCTTCACACAACCCTCTTCATAAGAGCTTCAAGCTCTAAAATTTGTGAAGCCCATAGCAAAGTGCATAGAGTTAGAAGGAGAGAATACGTCATTAAAAATTTGTGCAGGGAGGGCCGGGGATTTAGCTCAGTGGTTTCGCCGCCTGCTGCACAAGCATAAGGACCCGAGTTCAATCCCCGGTACCAAAAAAAAAAAAAAATTTTGTGCAGGGAGAAAACTTTAGTTGGAGAAAACCCACTCCCCACGTAATGGGTAAGTTTCTATATGATGCCAGGCAAATACTGCCAGCTTGGTAATAGGAAATGGGTTTATATATTGTCTGATTGCATCAAATCAAATGTGATTGTTCAACTTCAGAGTTATAGTTTGGGCTGTGGAATACTCAAATCAAGGAAATAGTAAATGTGCAATAAATAACTGCTGTATCATTTTATAAATAAAAATTACACCCAATGGTATCCTTTAAGCATGATGTCTGTTTCTATTTCTAGACCAAATAGTCATTGAAGCTAATAGCCATGAGGCCTATGCAGGAATGTAGCAGATTAGACTGTCCTCAAAACATCTCCCCTCTGCCTCACTCAGTATCCATGAGAGGAGGGAACTTCCCCACCTCTGACTTTGAGCTGGGCCACATGACTGCTTCAGCCCCTGGGATACTCGTAGCTAAGACTAAACATGAGTCATCAGGTGTGCTTGAGTGACTGGTACAGCCCACTTTCATTCCTGCCCTTAACACAAGAATACACTTTGGGTTCCCAGTGATGTTTTCACTTGAGCCCTGGGCTGGGTGAGGAGGAGCTTCCTGGTGTTGTGTACACACTTGAGAGAGCACACAGAACAGGGGGCATTTGTAACTCAGTGATAGCTGACTGCTACGGGGCACTCTACTTGCTTGAGGTCAGACAGCTAGCAGGTGGAGTTTCTGTGTGTGTGTGTGTGTGTGCCAGGTGACTTGAAGGTTCACAACATTTCCACCACCCATCTCCCAGAGGGAGGAGAGGCTCCTGGAACTGGGAAATACTGTCCTTAGGACATGGAGAGCCAGCTGGACAAAATAGCAAGTGTGATCAGATTCTAGAACTCTACTGCTTGGCTTCTGTTACAGAGTTATGTTCAGAAGGAGAGATAGTCTGCCCACTTAAAAAAATTCCATCATCAAAGAGCTGCATGAACAAACTAGTTACAGAGCCCAAACTCTCTGTACCCTCTGTCTCTGTCTTTCAACCTGTCTCTCTTTCTCTTCTCTTCTTTCTCCCTCCTTCCCCTCCTCCTCCTCCTTCTTTATCCCCCCACACCAGCCCATCCTCTTTCATTTTGGAGGTGGAGGCTGGATAGTACAGTTGCCAACACACTGGGTCAGACGTCAAGAAAACCACAGGCTGGCACTGGCTCTGCCACTGTCTCTGAGACTCTGGCTAAGTACATCCGTTTTCTCATCATTAAGCAGAGTTGCTAATAGCCTTTCTCACACAGAGATTTATGAAATAACAACTCTAAAGTGCTCTCGACAAGCTCTGTCTCTGGAGAGGGGCAGACACCACTTCCTTCCGCAGCCTCCTGAGGCAGGAAAGGCTACACATCCCTCTCTGCCAGGTGGAAATTTGCAAAGCCAGCATGTCCTGTGTCTTCCTGTCAAGGAAACTGGTGCACAGAAACTTCCTTGGCTGAGCAAAACAGGTCAGCAGGGTCCGCGTTGCTTCTGTTAGATAACCGTGTTCTTCTAAAATCTCTCACATAAGCTTTTTAAACTTGTCAGAAGGTGTGCTTACTTCTCTAGTCTGGTTGTTTTGCTTTACTAAGACTTCCAAGTGTCATTTCTGGAGCCTTAGCTCGTTGTCAACCTCGCAGGTGACCTTCATTCAGCAGGTGGATGCCTTAGGCAACTGTGAGGTGCTAAGGCTCCCTGCCTTATCCTCTGAGAACTCCTGTCTTCTTCAGGAAAAAGAGCTCTCGTAGGAAACATCCTGGTATCAGCAGTTATCTATTGAGCACCCATTAGGTGTCAGGCTCAGCTGCAGGCTCTGCCATTCCATGACAAATGAAACAGGTTATTTTAAATATTTTTTAATTTTACATTTCTTGCATGGAGTAGGCACGTGTACATAACACAACTTAGTTCCTTTTTCATACTCTTCCCTCCCCTTGCACACCCTTCCCGCCATCCCTTGATGCCCTTCCCCTATGAGAAAGAACTATCTCTTTACTTCCTGTTATCGACCTTTACTTTGCTCTTTATTTATACCTGTGGTTTCTCGTATAAAAGAAACCACACGATATTTAGGCTTGTGAGTCTGATTTATTGCATTAAATGTGATGTCTCAGGTGCATCCATTTTCCTACAGAGGACTCAGGTTTATCCTATTTTATGGCAGAGTGGTACTACATTGTGTATAAATACCACAAGTTCTTTATCCATTTATCTATTGATGGATGTATGGGCCACTTTCAAGATTTAGTTATTATGAATTACGCTACTATATGGGTATGCATGTATCACTGTAATACAATGTCTTTAACTCTTTTGGGAAGATATCTAGAAGTGGAATAGCCAGGTCAAATGGAATTTCTAGTTTCAGTGTTTTAAGGAATCTCCACACTGATTTTCATAGTGGTTGTACTACTAGTTTATACTCACACCGACAGTGTAGAAGGTTTTGTTTTTCCTCATATTATTTGATATCTTGACAATGGCCATTCTTTCCAGGATAAGATGCAATCTTAATGTTGTTTTAATGTGCTTTGGAAACAAGTCTTTTTAAAAATTAATTTTATTGGTATATTTTAGGTATACAATATAATGACATTCATCATTGGAAATTTGCACCTTTACATAATCTCTCCTGGTTTTTATTTTTTCCACCATGCCCCACCCTCCCTTCAACCCCTCCATCCCTTCCCATTTACAAAGACTTCTTTTCCATTTTTTCATTTTCTCATATTAATTCCATTCCCTTCTTTCCTTTCCCCTACCCCTCCCAATTTCACTTCCCCTTTGCCCCTTTTCTAGTTCACATTATCTATTATACCTTTTAGTCCTTATTAACACTTTCAGTTGCTCACACTAGAGAAACTATTTGCTATTTACACATGTGTGTCCTATTTATTTTACTTAAGAGTATCATCTCAATGTGAATCTTGCTATGCAGAAGCTTTTTAGTAAGAAAAGATCCCACTTGTTGACTGTGCTAGTTCCCGGGCAACTGAGATTTTGTTCATAAAGTCTTTTCTTACATCAGTGTCTTCAAGAGTTCTACATAACCTCTGTTCCAGCCGGTTCAGGGTTTCTGTTTTAATATTTAGATCTTTAATCCATTTAGATTTTAGTTTAGTGCATGGTGAGAAATATAGGTCTAGTTTTCGTCTTTGGCAAGTTGAAACCGAATTTTTCCAGCACCATTTATTAAAGGCTATCTTTCCTCCAGTGAGGGTGTTTGGCTCCTTTGTCAAAGATGAGGTGACTGGAGTTGTTTCTGCATCTTCTAATCTGTTCCACTGGTCCTCGGGTCTGTTTCTTTGCCAGTACCATTCTGTTTTTTTATCACAGTAGCTTTGTATTATAGTTTCAAGTTGAGGATTGTAATACCCCCTGTCATGTCTCTGTTACCTACAATTGCTTATGCTATTCTGGGTCTCTTGTTTTTCCAAATGGATTTCTGGATTGTTTTCTCAAGGTCCATGAAGTACACTGCTGGAATTTCAATTGGGATTGCATTGAATCTATATAGCAGTTTTGGAAGTATGGTCCATTTTCACTATGTTCATCCTTCCTACCCAGGACCAAGGGATGTCTGTCCATTTTCTGATATCATCTTCATTCTCTCCTGTCAGAGTGCTAATAGTTTTCAGAGAAGAGGTCTTTGATTTCTTTTGTAAGGTTGATTCCTAGGTATTTCAGTTTTTTGGATGCTATTGTGAAAGGAATAGTTTGCCCTGTTTCTCTCTCAGTGAGTCTGTTGTTCATGTAGAGGAAAGCTGTTGATTATTGTGGTTGACCTTATATCCAACTACTTTACTGAATTTGGTTATTAAGTCTAGAAGACTTTTGGTGGAGTTCTTGGGGTCTTCTATATAGAGTATCACGTCATCTGCAAATAATGACAATTTGACTTCTTCATTACCTATCTTTATTCTTTTTATTTCTTTCTCTTGCCATGGCTAATGTTTGTAAAACTATATTGAACAGGAGTGGTGATAGTGGACATCCTTGTCTTGTTCCTGATTTTAGTGTGAAGGATTTCAGTTTTTAACCATTTAGTATGATATTGGCTGTTGGTTTTTCATAGATGGCTTTTATCAGATTGAGGTAGAGACTGTCTATTCCAATTTTTTGTAGGGTTATCATGAATGCATGTTGCCTTTTGTCAAATGCTTTTTTTGCATCAATTGAGATGATCATATGGTTTTTGTCCTTGGCTCTATTGTTGTAGTATATTACATTTATTGATTTGCATATGTTGATCCATCCCTGCATCCCTGGGATGAATCTCACTTGGTCAGGGTGTATGATCTTCTTGGTGATCTTGTGCATTCTATTTGCCAGTATCTTGTTAAGGATTTTTGCATCTATGTTCATTAGTGAGATTGGCCTACAGTTCTCTTTTTAGGTTGGGTCTTTCTCTGTTTTGGGGATCAAGGTGATGCTTGCTTCCAGGAATGAATTTGGGAGTATTGCTTCCCTTTCAGTTTCATTGAAGAGTTTAAACAGTAGTGGCAGTATTTCCTTCTAAATGTCTTCTAGAATTCAGCAGTGAAGCCATCAGGACCTGGGCTTTTCTTGGTTGGTAAGTATTTAATTACATTTTCAATTCCATTGATTTGATATTGGGTTGTTTAGAATTTTTAGGTCTTCTTTCAAGTTTGGTAATTCATATGTATCTAGGAGTCTGTCCATTTCTTCTGTGTTTTCCATCTTATTGCTGTATAGGTGCTGGAAGTAGGTATTGTTGATCTTCTGGATTTCTGCTGAGTCCATTGTAATTTCATCCTTTTCATTCCTAATTGCATGGATTTGGGCCTTTTCTTTCCTTTTCCTGATAAGGTTGGCTAACGGTTTGTCAATTTTTTTTTTTTTTTTTTTTTTTGTACTGGGGATTGAACTCAAGACCTTGTGCTTGCAAGACAGGCAGTGGAATCACTGAGCTAAATCCTTAGCCCTGTCAATTCTGTTTATTCTTGTGAAAAACCAACTCTTGGCTTCATTGATTTTTTGTATCATTCTCTTAGTCTCCACTGCATTGATTTCTGCTCTGATCTTTATAATTTCCTCCCTTATATGAGCTTTGGGTTTGTCCTCCTCTTCTTTTTCTAGAAGCTTGAGGTTCAACATCTGCTTGTTTAATTGGGCTTGCTCTGTTTTCCTAGTGTGAATATTCACTGCTATGAATTTCCCCCTGAAGACTGCGTTCAGTGTGTCCCATAGATTTTCTTTTGTATTAAATTCTTTTATTGGTACATTGTAGGTATACAACACAATTACAGGCTCAGTGTCAAAGTCCCTATCCGCACTCCTGCAGTGCCATTGGTGCTCGTCTTGGCAGGTGACCCTCCCCAGAGGTTGGAGAAGGCTGGCGCCCAAGCCCAGGGATCCGAGGCTGGGGTCCACTGACGGAGGCCATGCCCTCGGAGCGTCCCCATGGGTTGGGCCCGGGCCCGGGCCCCTCTCCTGGTGCGGGGACTGGTGTCCCGCTTCATGGGTCAACTGAGGGCCTTGGAGGCAGCAGACCTCCAGGGGTCCCTAGAGGCTAGCATGGGAGCTGGACTGCCCCAGGGGTCAGCAGCTGGAGGGACAGCGGGTCCCCCCCCCCCCCAGGAGTCCAAGGCAGGGGCAGCTGCAGGGACAGCAGCAGTCGTGGGTGTTCCCCTCCCCCCACACACCCCACGCTCGGAGGCTGGTACAGGAGTGAGCTGAAAGGATGTCGGGCCCCTTTGTACATGATACCTGACATGGCCTTCCCCTTCCCTCCTCCCTGGATGGGCATGCCTCTGCCTCCACCCTTTGCCTTCCCCTTATGCCTTTGCCCCTGTGAGTTTTTCTGGGCTGACCACAGAGGAGCTTCGGGCTCTGGAAGGCCACAAGCGACAGCACTTGGAGGCCAGGCTGCAGAGCCTGCGCAACATATGCACACTGCTGGACGCCGTCATGCAGATGAACCAGTACCTCACTGTGCTAGCCTTCTTGGGGCACAGGCTCCCGGCCCGACACTTCCGTCAGCCCCACGGAAGAGACTGCTTCCACGGGGTCGCTGCGGCCTCCACCAGCACTCCCACTTCTGGGGACACCACCCCATCCCAGCCCAGGAAACGGAAAAGCCTCCAGCTCCCGAGTCGGTGGGCACCGAGGAGCTACCGGAGGATGGACAGCCAGATGCTGCAGAGCTCTGCCGCTGCCGCCTGCAAAAGCTCAAGTCCCCTGTTGCCCGGGGACTTTGCCCCAGTCCTGCCCTGCAGCCCTCACTTGAACGCATCTTGCCACCAGATGCCAGCTCCCTCTATCTGACCAGCGAGTCCTAACCCCAGCTCTGACGAAGAGGAAGCGGCATTCCTGAGGCCAGCTGGAAAGAAGGCTGTTTCCTGTTGGCCCCACTCCCATGGGGATGCTGGTCCGTTCTGCTGTCCTCTCCACCTCTGCAGCACTGTGCTGTGCTAGGGCTTGGCTAGGACTGGCAAGGCAGAAGGTTCAGCCTCTAAGAGCCTCTTCCCCACCCTTTCTGGGGGAAGGGCAGGTCCTCAGAGTCCTACTGTGTGTGAGGGGTCATGCTGCAGTTCGGGACAGCATTAGCTCCCATTCCCAAGTGTGGATCCCAGAAGGGCTGGAGGCAGAACGGGAACTTGCTGCTGGCCTTCTGGCCAAGACTGGTACCAATCTCCTCTTCATACTTCGATCTTCCCAGAAGCCCCTTGTGGCGGTAGCTGTGTCCCCATGCCCTCTGGCATTTCCACATCTTCCTGGCAACCACATATCTGAGGGAAATGGGGGGGGCAGGAGGGCAGCACTGAGGGACCCTGCCTCTCCCCCAGGCCCTTTCCCCTGCAGCTTCTCCAGTGAGGCTGAGCCACCTCACCCAGCAGCCACTGCCCAGCTGCACCAGGGCTCAGGGCTGGCGTCCTGCTCCTCAACCACTGCAACCCAGAATCCAAGAAAGCTGCTGTTGAGCCTGCAGGACTTTTCTTGAGTTAGGATTGGAGCAACTTCCTCACCTACTGGCGAATATACAGCCAAATAAAAACTGGCATTAAACAAAATTTTAAAATAAAAAAATTTAAAAAATATTTTTATTTTATTAAAAAAGTTTTGCAATCATATTATAGTTTTTGCATCTTCTATTTACATCTTTAGTTAGAATTCTGAAGATTTTATCCATCTGTGAGAGCCAACCTGACTCCATTTTGTGCCTCATCACCGTTCCCCCCATTTCTTGTAGATTCCAGGTGGTTGCCTCCCCCTCACCCCTTGGGAGCCCCCTCAGTTGATGCTACTGTACCCCATGTGGTGGAGCATTCCGAAACCGTATGTTATCTTTAAAACCTTCTCTTTTGGTAGAGCAGTCTACCACTCTATGTTATCTTTGTAACCTTCCCATTTGGTAGAAGAGTCAGCGAGTATATGTGACCTTTGTGACCTTCCGATGTGGTAGAGCAGTCTGCCGCTATGCGTTATCTTTACAACCTTGTGAACAGAACGCTCTGCACCTGGGTGATAGTTGGTTCCAACTAAACTGTGTGAAACTTCCCCAGCCCCACTAGCTTAGCAAAGTTCAGCTCCTGTGAGATTCCGCTTGTGCTCCCCCTCGCCCTGAGCCCTCCACAACTAGAAGAGCCGCCTAAAGGAGACTCTCAAGCCCATTTTCATCACCGAGAGTTTGTCCAGCATGAGCACTCTCAGTCGCTGGCAATAAAGATTCAAATTGGGCTCAAAATGTAGCGATTCTCTAGACTCTCTCATGATTTAGTATAACATATCGGCTTTACACAGTTTACACAGTACATGATTCCAAAATTCTTCACCCGTGTCTCTAAAATAATGCAGAGCCATAATTTTCCTACTGTAACAACTTCGCAGAAAAGCACAAGGAAATCAGGATATTGGTGCTTCACTGATAATTTGGAGAAAGCTTTTGCATGTCAAATCACAAATTCTTCCTCGAATGACATTCTGGCTAAGAGAGCTTTGCCTTGGTGAATTTAAAAAAATTCCCTCAGGGATAGTATTAAGATTGACCAGGCTTCTCTGTGTTCTCTTCCTTTGAACAAATGAACCAATGTAGTCCAAGTCACGTAAATTCTGAGTTTTGATCGCCTGCAGCCTAACTGCCTGGCCAGCTTCGTAGGGTTGTAGTGAGGAGTCCAGCAACATGAGGCAGTATCTTGAGCCCCTCTTCTATGTGCAGACTTCAGGGCCTGCCCGTCCCCTCAGGCAGCTCCTCTGCTTCTCACTTCCCACCTGGCTGCCTCAGCTCTGCTCCCCTCCCTGTGCCCTCTGTCCTGCTCTCACCCAGCCCTTCCTATGAGCCAGGGGCCTGGGGCTTGGGAGCCCTCTTCCTCCTGGTGGGTGTCTGCTGAGTGGGCTGAGCATCTCTCACTCCTGTGCCTGCTAGAGAGGCCCAGAGTGGGGCAGGGGAGGCCTGGGCGTGGCAGGCCTGAGAACCAGGGCAACAGTGTGGTGTCTGCTGAGCTGGAGACAGGACTGTGGAGAGACACCCCATCCTCCCAAGGGGGAGCTGGGCTGGCTCAGGTGTCATCTCGCCAGAGGTACATGTATCAACAGCATGGCATTGGTGCCTTGGGGGGGAAGACGATGACAACCAGTCATCCAGTGCTTTGGCCACTGGGACCCAGTGAGCAAGTAGCAGCTAGACCTCGGGCCCTGTGTCCGCCTGGAGAATGAATAGTTCAGAGAAAATGTGCTGTGAAACCTGGCAGACAAGGCCTTCAACTGGTCCATCTGGCCCTCCCGGACCAGTGGTTCTTCAATGGCATTGGCAACTACCTCGGAGCAGAGATCCTGTTGCAGCTGAGGATCCCTCCCTTTGAGAAGGCGTGCACAGTCCTGGAGGCCCTGCAGGGACACCAGCTAAGCCCGGAGCTCACTCTGAGCCAGAAGATCAGGGTTAAGCTGCAGAACCTGGACCTGCTGGAACTGTGCCACTCAGTGCCCAAGGAAGTGGTCCAGCTGGGGAGCAAAGGCTATGGGCCAGAGCACAGAGAGGAAGGCTTCTTTGCCTTCAGAGCCTGGCTGCAGTGCTATAGCATGCCGGGCATGAGCTCCGCGCTGGACTGGAATGGCCACACCATCTGATTCCATGGGGATCCGGGCTCCCTGGCCCAAAATGGGGCCAGGTCCCAAAAAAAGAAATCCCAGGAAATCAGCCAGCACCTGTGGATGGAATGGAGCACCTTCCACCTCCAATCAAGGCCCCTCCTAAGATGCCAAGGGCCCAGAGACACCTTCCTGAGATGACTGCAGCCCGGCAGCCTGAGAGGTCAGGGGCGTGGCCTTGACAGGGATATTGGTACCTGGCCTCTTCCTGACTCTCTGCTTCCCAGGTGCTAGGAGGTGAGGGGCTTCCTCCTCCAACACTCCTGCCACGAAGTGCTGTGCTGCCCCAAGCACACAGTGACCCTGGACGGACACCTCTGCTGATGAATGTCAGGTGTCCTGCCACAGCCTGGAAAGCTATGAACACAGCCCTCTTGGTGCCAATGCTGCCTCTCCTGGTTTGATGCTCTAGTCTGTCTTCCTCGCTAGATGACAGCATGACTGAGAGCTTGTGGGATCCAGACTGGAATCCCAGCTCTACCCTGCTCTGGCTGTGGAAATCTGGGACTTCACCTTATCCCTCCATGATTCACGCTCCTCGTGCATAAAATCCCAGTGATCTTGACAGCAGGAAGAGGAAGAGCAGCACTGGGCACTGAGCACTGAGCACTCTCAGAGGATCACAAGTGTCACTGTGCTGAAGCTCTTCTGACTGTGCTGGCCACACGGCAGAGCTGTTTCTGGTTGTTGGCACTGAATCAATCCTCAGCCAGCTGCTCTGGGGCAGAAGCTGCCTCACTTGATCCCTTGCCTGTCTCCATGTTCTTCAATCCTGTGGCCCCCTCCTGCTGTCACCCGCAGAAGCCCTCAGCATTGGGCCTGCACCACTGGTGTCTGTAGTGCCCGCACCACTGTCCTGGCTCTGAGTGTTCCCGACATCTGTGCCATGAACGAATCTCTACAGTGCTGATGGTGCATGGGGAAAAGACAGGCCGAGTTTGAGAGAAGTCCTGGAAGCAGACTGCCTTGGGCTGGGGCCACCCGTGTCCTCAATGACAGAGGAGGAGGTGGGGAGGCCACAGAGATGTTAGCTATGGGGCTCGGGGCCTAGGACCAGGTCCATTGGGCTGCACTGACATCTGGTCTAGGATGCTCCGTGCGTGGGACTGGGATGATGTGGAGACGCTGTCACACACCTGTCTGGTGACTGGGCAGGGGAGGCTCCTACCATGAACTCAGTGGACAGAGGATCAGTGTGGCCTCTGCATATTCCTGGGCTGCTCACGGCATGGCTGAGTCTAGGCTTCTGCACGAGGGCTGGGGGAACAACACAATGTCCCCATCCACAGAACAGGCAGTACTGCCTCTCTTCACCTGGGCTCAATGTCTTTCCAGTGCCAACTCGGTGGCTTCTTGATGGAAGCCCTCACATGTGGACATGCCAGGAGGTGAGCAGAGAGAAGCTCCAGGCCATGGAGGTCTGTGAGATAAAGTCACAGCTGTGCTCAACAAAGCCCACCCTCACCCAGCACCCACATCTACCTGCACCCAGTTGGGAGCCTGTGGTCTGGGGGCTCCAAGGTGCCCAGCACTCCCTGGTCCTAGGGGAGCCTCCCTGGGGCAGAGGGACACAAGTCAGGGGATCCCCCTCCTGCTGCTGTTCTGTCTTCCTCCCACTGAATCTCAGCTCCTGATGCCCACACAGCCTTCTGTGCTGCACACCCCCTCCCTCCCACAGGATGCATGGGTGTCCTTGACCTCTCCTTTCCCTCCAGCTCCCTAGACAGGGCTGTAGGGTGACTCACCATGGCTTCCTCCTTCGTGGCTGATCCCCCATGAGCAGGATCGCCACGTCTATGGAGTCACTTCTCATGGATCTGTACTAAAAATGCAAGGAGATGTGTGAAATGGACACATACCAGATATGTGGAAACATCTGATGCTGTTGTTGGCTGCGGTCACCCCCACCCTCCTCTGCAGTAGACCCCACAGCAAGTCTTCCTGTCCATCTGGGACTCTTCCCTATGACCATGACTCCTCCATCCCTCTGCCTTCCTCTCCTCCCTGACAATTGAAAAGACATCATCAGGACACAGCCCACTCACAGGAAGCTCTTGAACCTCCCTCCCTCCTTGAGGGTTGTCTGGGTCTCTGCTGGGTACTACTTACATTGGGGCCACCTTGTTTTGGGGGCGCCCTGAGGGTGGCAGGCAGCAGCAGCATAGGGCTGTCAGGCAGCCTCTGATGCTCCTCTTCAGAGCCTTCCAGCATCGCCTCCCTCTGCTGCTAGGGGTGGAGGTGGGGCTGGACCTAGAGCAGGAAGCCCCAAGGGCAGCCTGGCAGAACACCCTGGGAGCGGCAGGGATAGGCTGGCAGGACATGCCAGGAGTTGGGGTCTTGGGGATGGGAATGGGTGACTGGGAGCCTCTGCCGCCCTGCCTTCCTGTGGGCTCCAACCCAGGAAATAAGAGGCCCGTGCAGGTGACAGGGGCGCTGGCACTCCTCCGGGGGATGTGAGATGAGGGTGCAGGAGCTGTTGAAGGTGATGCTATTTCTTCATCTGGATCCTCATCCTCAGGTGCACACACAGGCTTCACCTGGATCCTTAAGGTGGCCCCTGGAGTCCCTGGCTCTGCAACAGCAGGAATGTGTCCATCTCCTTTCTCCTCGCTGAGTTGATGACCTTCAGCTGGTCAAATCCCATGCCATCCAGATCATTGAGGATTGCCATTTGGGGGGGGCATAGGGAGCAGCTCAGGACTGGGGGGAGGGGCATCTTGGAGCCACTGGTGCTGCAGCACCTCCTGGGCTGTTGGCTGCATCCTGGGGTTGAAGCACAGGAGGTTCCAGATGAGATCTTGGGCATCCAGGGAGATGGACTGGGGGCAAGAGCACCTCCCAGATAGCATAGTTTGGACCATCTCTGTTTTATCCCCATTAAAGGGGAGCCGCCCCATGAGAAGTTCATATAGGATGATGCCAAGGGCCCAAACATCCAGGGGAGGGCCTGTATACCACCCACGCAAGAGCCGCTCTGGGGCACAGTATTTCAGAGTGCCATAAGTCATGATCACCTTCTTCCCAGGGAAGCACCCGGATCCCACCCCAAAGTCACAGATTTTGGCATGACCTTGGGAATCAATTAAAACATTTTGGGGTTTGAGGTCCCCGTGTACAATATCCTAGGCATGACAATAATCCACGGCTCCCACAATATCTCGAAATATCCCTCGGGCCTCCTCCTCTGGCAGCCTGTGGTTTTCAGTCCTGAGGATCCGTTGCCGCAGGTTTCCCCCCATCACATACTCTAGGACCAGGTATACTTTGTCGAAGGTTTCGATGACCTCCAGTAGCTGCACGATGTTAGGGTGTTGAAGGTCCTTCAGGATCTGCACCTCTGATACAATGTAGAATGCTGGCTGCCTTGCCTTCACTAACTCCTTCACAGCAACCAGCATCCCTGTGCCACGGTGTTTGGCCAGGGAGACCTTACCAAACCTGCCATGGTCCAAGGGGCCCAGCACCTCATAGTTTTCCTGGAGGCTGAGAATGGTGGAGAGGCCCAGCCAAGGTGGTCCCTCACCCCTACCAAACACAGGCCACATCTCGATGGAAACAGAAGCTCCACTCTCCACACCACCAACCCGATCACCAAATCACCACCAACACTCGCCGTCCAACTCCTACGTCACCCACAAGCGATCCACCTGAGCCTCGGCCTTATATAGCTAACAACTGTGACCTCACACTGGCTCCTGTGAGGTAGCGGAACCAATGGGCCCAGGCAGATCTGGCCACACCCCCTAGGGCCACCTCACTCTTGCCCACAAGGACCCTTTGTTTGTCATAAAAAAGGTTACACAGTCCTTGCTTGTGTGGGTTATGGAGATTTTAAGTTTTTTTTAAGTAAGTTTTTAAAAATGAAAATCCGTAGGCTGCTCCAAAATCCTTTTCCTTTCTGCTCTGAGAATCTGTGATACCTTTTGTTTTTAGAGATCTCATGATGTCTATGCTCAACATATCCAATTCCTTTTTCTTTAAATTCTTACTGGTCTCAGAGTGATGCTACAATTTCATTGCCATTAGAATAATGTAATGTTCTGTTTATGAAACCTGTCGAGGCACATTAATGCCTATGAAGCTGGCAGGAAGATACCTATCATAATCACTTCCCCCAAAGACAATTGATAGAGAAGTGCTATGCACTTAGACAGGCCCTTGCCTTGCCTCCTCCCCTCCTCCCCCACAGAATGTTTTGTATTGGAAATGTCAATTTGTGCTGCTGGGCTCCTGCCCAATGCAGCAAAATGGCTTGTGACTGAACTGTGTGACCTTTCATGGATGTTCTGTTAAGCTCCGCCCCCTCACAAGACGGTTCTGTTAAGCTCCACCCCCTCTCAGGAATGGTCTGTAACTTGGTCCCTCTGCTTCAGGAATGTTCTGTAACTCCACCCCTGATTCAGTGATCATGCTCACATACCCTGTGGGTCCGTATCTAAGAAGGCTTTCATTTCTGGTTGAGCGCTCAGACTCCTCTGAGCCCGCCGGGGTTCGCTGGTGTGGTAAATGGTTTTTTCCTACCTCTTCAACTAGCCATTGGATTCCCGAGTCTTCAAATCATGAGAGTGATGTTCCAGAACTGCCACACTGAGCTGTAAAGTTCAGCTGGGCCTCAGAGCTGTGGCACTTGGCTGCAACGCTGAGCTGTAAAACTCAGCCATGCCTCTGAGCTGTGGCACTTAGCTGAGACACTAAGCTGGAACACTTGGCTGTAGCACTGAGCTGCTCTGCTCTGCTGCAATAGTTTTGCAGGATGTCTCAGTCTGCGTTGGAAGTTGTGGTCTTTTATGGCTTGAAACACTTCACTCCATACTCTCCTGGCCTTTCAGGTTTGTGTTGAGAAGTCTGCTGTGATTCTAATGGTTTATGTTTATAAGTGATCCACTGCTTTTCTCTAAGAGCTTTTAAAATTCTGTTCTTATCTTGGATTTTCTGGATATTGACTATGATGTGTGGTGGAGAAGTTCTTTTCTGACTGTGGCTACTTGGTTTTCATATGCCTCACTTATCTGTAGGTTAAGTTCTTTCCCCACATTCTGAAAGTTTTCTGCTCTTTTTTCCATAAACAGAGTTTTATGCCATTTGTGCTGTCTTGCGATTTTTCACTAATTCCAATTCGTCTTGTCTGCACTGTCCAGCAGCTGTTGGATCTGCTGTCCATGTTCAGCTGTTATAAGGTATCTCTGAGTACTTGGTCACTGGCATCAGCCCTGTCTTCTAGTTCTGATGTTCTGTCCTCGTGATCACTTGTGCTGTAATCTCTTGGTTTTTTGTTTACTACCTTTTTGTGGGCTCTAATTCTTTGCTAAATCACTCATTCCTGTTCTGTGTCATTTTGTTTATGTCAGCTAGCATTGTATTCATGTCTTTTGTAAACTCATTAATCATTTTGTTTAATCTCCCTTTTTATAAGTTTGAATAATTCAGAAGTTCGGGGGTTTTTTCTCCCCCATGGATCAGCTTTGGGAGGATCTGGAAGTTTTCAGAGGCATTGTGTTGCCTTCTCTTCTCATTTCTTGCCTTGGTTCTGGGTATGGGGGTGGTGACTGCCTCACTGATTACGCCCAAAGCAGGCTGTAGGCAGTGCAGGCTGTAAAGAGTCAAGCCTATGATTGGCTTGTTTAAAGAAGTGAGTCTGACTGAAGCCGACAGGACTCCTAGGGTCATTGTGGGTAGCATGTGGGCCAACATCACCCCCCTTGCCAAGAGCCATGGCAGAGGCCAAAGAGATGCCCTGTGAAGCTGTGGGGCTCAGTGGGAGGTAACATAGCAGCCAAGGTTGGGGTGACTCAGACCCAAATTCCATTCCCCACATTAAAACCTTCTTTACTAAAAAGACAAGGTTAATTATTTTTTGAGACAAGGTTAATTATTACCCATAACCTATGTTTTTTCTGTTCTGTTCCTAATTCAAGAATGCTTTGTCTCCTCCTTTATAAGCCTTGTCTACATCAGCAACATATCCATAGCATCTCGATGTAGCCCCTTTACCTCAATCTTAACTATGATGTCACCAACAAATATCAGCAACTTGGGTTGGCTGTGGTCTTTTGCTGCCTGCTCAGCACTGGCCATCCTGGCTCCCCATTTCTCTCTTTCATTCTGCCTCTGATTTTTTCTTTCAGTCATGCATCATAGTACACAGCAGTAGATCAGGACCTGCTGCATGGGTCTCCAGTGTGTGTGTGTGTGTGTGTGTGTGTGTGTGTGTGTGTGTGTGTGCGCTGTTGTTTCCAGTTCAATTATCATGGAAAGGCTTCATTGCTATTGTGAAATCGGCTTAGTGAGTGTGTGTTTTTCAGTGATGCACTCCGGTTGTGGTGAAGCATAGGTCTTTTTCCCTGTTCAGTTTGTTCAAGTTTTAAGAACATCTATATCTGTGCTTTTGAAGGATATTTGTGTGCAGATTATTTTTCTGTGATGTGTTTGTCTGTTTTCAATAATCACAGCAACAGTGAGCTCATGAGTTGGGAAATATTTTTTCTTCTTAAATTCTCATGACATTGTGTAAAACTGATATCATTTCTAACTACAGTGTTTGGTAAACTTCACCAGTGAAACTATTTGAGCCTGGAGGTAGTGGGTGGGAAGTTTTCACCAATTCAGTTTCTTCTACAGATACGATGGTCAGGCTCATAAGTTTGAATCATTCTTGTCTTTCTTTTCTTTTTTTTTTTTTTTTTTTTTGGCTACAATTTCCTTTTCATTTTAGTATTGTATCAGTACATTACTTTTACTATTTCTTTGCTTAACATTCTTCCAGACTTTTTTTAGAAACTATTTTTTTTTTGCATTAAATTCTTTTATTGGTACATTGTAGGTATACAACACAATTACATTTCTCACTGGGAATTGTACCTTTACATAATGCATCTTGGTTCTTATGTTTTCCCCATTCCTAGCCCTCCCTTCACCCCCTCCACCCTTCCCTATTTACAAAGACTTTATTTCCATGTTTTCCATTTCTCAGCATTTTTCCTTTCCCTTCTTTCCTTTCACCTGCCCGTCCCACTACCCCTACCCCTTTGGACCTTTTCTTCCTATTTTGCATTATCGATTATTCATTCTAATCATTGGTACATTTTAGGTATACAATATAATGCCATTCATCATTGGAAATTTGCACCTTTACATAGTCTCTCTTGGTTCTTATTTTTCAGCCTTGCCCAGCCCTCCCTTCAACCCCTCCATTCCTCCCTATTTACAAAGATTTTGTTCCTATTTTTCCATTTTCTCATATTAATCCCATTCCCTTCTATCTTTTCCCCGACCCCTCCCCACTTCCTTCCCCTTTGCCCCTTTTCTTCCTATTTCACATTACCTATTATACCATTTAGTCCTTATTTACACTTTCAGTTTCTCACACTAGAGAAACTATTCGGTATTTACACATGTGTGTCCTATTTATTTCACTAAGGAGTATCACCTCAATGTGCATCCACTTAGCTATAAATGTCTCTAATTTCTCATTTTTTATGGCTGAGTAGTACTCCATTTTATAAAAAACCCACATTTTCTTGATCCAGTCTCCAGTTGATGGGCATTTGGGCTGTTTCCAAGCTTTAGCTATTAAAAACTGTGCTGCTATGAACATGGGTGCATATATATCACTGTGGTATGATTCTTTGAATTCTTTGAGGAAGATCCCCAGCACTGGGATAGTGGGGTCAAATGGGACTTCCAGTCCTAGTTCTTTGAGGTATCTCCATACTGATTTCCACAGTGGCTGCACCAGTCTATCCTCCCACCAGCAGTGGAGCAGGGTTCCTTTATCCCCACAGCCCCACCAGCATTTGTTATTGGTTGATTTCATGATAGCAGCCATTCCTTCTGGGGTGAGGTGGAATCTCAGTGTTTTTTTCATTTGCAACTCTCGAAAGACCAGTGATGTTGAACATTTTTTATATGTTTATTCTATTTCTACTTCTTTGTCTGAGAAATGTCTGCTCATTTCAGGTGCCCATTTTTGGATTGGGTCTTTAAATCTGGAAGGTCTGATTTTTAAAAGTTCTTTATAGATTTTAGATAGTAGACCTTTGTTTGAGGAAGAGTAGGTCAAAATTTTTTCCCACATTGTGGGTTGTCCCTTCACTCTGTTGGTGATTTCTCTTGCTGTGCAAAAGCTTTGTAGTAAGAGATCCCACTTGTTGATTGTTTGTGCTAGTTCATGGGAAACTGAGGTTTGTTCATAAAATGATTTCCTAAACCAATGTCTTCAAGAGTTCTACCTAACCTCTGTTCCAGCCTGTTCAGAGTTTCTGTTTTAATACTTAGATCATTAATTCATTTTCATTTTAGTTTAGTGCATGGTGAGAGATACAGGTCTAGATTTAATCTCTGCCAAGTTGAAACCTAATTTTTCCAGCACCATTTTTTAAAGAGGCTATCTTTCCTCCAGTGAGGGTGTTTGGCACCTTTGTCAAAGGTGAGGTGGCTGAGTGTGTCTGGAGTTGTTTCTGCATCTTATAATCTGTTCCACTGGTCCTCAGATCTGTTTCTTTGCCAGTACCATGCTGTTTTTATCACAGTATCTTTGTAGTGTAGTTTCAAGTTGGGGATTATGATAGCCTCTGCCATGGCTCTGTTGCCTAGAATTGCTTTTGCTATTTTAGGTCCCTTCTTGGTCCAAATGAATTTTTTTCATTGTTTTCTCAAGGTCTGTGAAGTATGCTGCTGGAATTTCAATTGCAATTGCATTCAATCTATATAGCAGTTTTGGAAATATGGCCATTTTCGCTATGTTGGTTCTTCCTACCCAGCAGCAAGGGATGTCTTTCCATTTTCTGATATCATTTTCAATCTCTCTTTTCAGAGTGCTGTAGTTTTCAGAGAAGAGTTCTTTGATTTCTTTTGTTAGGTGGATTCCTACGCATTTCAGTTTTTTGGATGCTATTGTGAAAGGGATTGTTCGCCCTATTTCTGTCTCAGTGAGTCTGTTGTTCATGTAGAGGAAAGCTATTGAGTTTTGTGTGTTGACCTTGTATTCAACTACTTTACTGAATTTGATTATTAAGTCTAGAAGACTTTTGGTGGAGTTCTTGGGGTCTTCTATATAGAGTATCATGTCATCTGCAAATAATGACAATTTGACTTCTTCATTTCTTACCTTTATTCTTTTTATTTCTTTCTCTTGTCTAATTGCTGTGGCTTATGTTTCTAAAACTATATTGAACAGGAGTGGTGATAGTGGGCATCCTTGTCTTGTTCCTGATTTTAGTGTGAAGGATTTTAGTTTTTGACCATTTAGGATGGTATTGGTCATTGGTTTCTCATAGATAGCTTTTATCAGATTGAGGTAAAGACTATCTATTCCAATTTTTTGTAGGGGTTTTTTTAAATCATAGATGCATGTTGGATTTTGTCAAATGCTTTTTCTGCATCTATTGAGATGATCATATTGTTTTTGTCCTTGGCTCTATTGATATAGTGTATTACATTGATTGATTTGCGTATGTTGAACCATCCCTGCATCCCTGGGATGAATCCCACTTGATCAGGGTGTATGATCTTCTGCACTCTATTTGCCACTATCTTATTAAGGGTTTTTGCATCTATGTTCATTAGTGAGATTGGCCTATAGTTCTCTTTTTTGGTTGGGACTTTCTCTGCTTGGGGATCAAGGTGATGCTTGCTTCCAGGAATGAATTTGGGAGTGTTGCTTCCCTTTCAATTTCATTGAAGAGTTTAAGCAGGAGTGGCAGTAGTTCCTCTCTAAATGTCTTGTAGAATTCAGCAAAGAAGCCATCAGGACCTGGGCTTTTCTTAGTTGGTAAGTTTTTAATTACATTTTCAATTTCATTGATTGATATTGGGTCATTTATAATTTTAAGGTCTTCTTTGTTCAACTTTGGTAATTCATCTGTATCTAGGAATCTGTCCATTTCTTCTGTGTTTTCCATCTTATTGGCATATAGGTTCTGGAAGTAAGTATTGATGATCCTCTGGATTTCTGCTGGGTCTGTTGTCATTTCACCCATTTCATTCCTAATTGCATGGATTTGGGCCTTTTCTTCACTTTTTCTGATAAGTTTGGCTAAGGCTTTGTCAATTTTTTTGATTGTTTCAAAGAACAAGCTTTTGATTTCATTGATTTTTTTGTGTCATTCTCTTAGTCTCCATTGCACTGATTTCTGCTCTGATCTTTATAATTTCCTCCCTTGTATGAGCTTTGGGGTTGTCCTGCTCTTCTTTTTCTGGAAGCTTGAGGTTCAGCATCAGGTTGTTTAATTGGACTCACTCTCTTTTCCTAATATGTGTGTTTACTGCTATGAATTTCCCTCATAAGACTGCTTTCATTGTGTCCCATAGATTCTGATATGTTATATTGTCATTGTCATTTAATTGAAGGAACTGAGTGATTTCTTCTTTAATTTCCTCTGTGACTCATTGGTTATTCAGAAGTGTGCTGTTCAATTTCCACATGTTTGTGAAATTTTTCCAATTTCTTTTGTTATGAATCTCCAATTTCATCACCCTACAGTGTGATAATATACAGGGGATAACCTCAATTCCTTTTCACTTACTTAAACATGTTCTATGAGTCAGTATGTGATCTATTTTGGAGAACGACCCATGTGTAGCTGATAAGAATGTGTATTCTGATTTTTTTGGGTGGAGCACTCTGTAAATATCTGTTAAGTTCATTTATTCAAGAGTTCAATTGATTTCTAGTATTTCATTGCTTGTTTTTTGTCTAGTTGATCTATCTAATTGTGACAATGGGGTATTGAGGTCCCCCACTACTATTATATTAGTGCTTCTATGTTTTTTCATGTCCGTTAGTATTTTTTTTATATAGTTGGGTGCACTAGTGTTTTGTGCATAGATATTTATGATTATCATCTTTTCCTGTTGGATTGCACAATGATATAGAGTCCTTTGTCTCTCTTAGTCAGTGTGGGTTTGAAAGCCACTTGCTCTGCAAAGAGGAGAGCTACTTCTGCTTTTTTTCGGGTTTCTGTCACATGGAGTATTGCTTTCCACCCTTTAACTTTCAGTCTATGAGTTTCTTTTTGAATTAAGTGTGTTTCTTGTATGCAGCATATTGTTGGATCTTGCTTCTTGACCCATTCTGCCAGTCTATTTCTTGTAATTGGTGAATTGAGACCATTCACCTTGATGGTTATAACTCATATGTATTGATTATCCTTGTGATGACATTTTCTTTTTGTTGGATTCTCCCCCTTTGCATTTAATTTCTTGTCATGCTTGATGGATTTATTCTTCTGGGCTTCCTGGGGTTGTGATCCTGATTGTCTTTTCCTAGGATATTGTCTAAAATTTTTTGGAGTGCTGGTTTGGTATTCATGAAATTTCTAATTTGCTCATGAAAGTATTGTATTTCTCCATCAATTTTGAAAGATAATTTTGCAGTGTACATCAATATGAGTTGGAGGTTGTTTTCCTTTAGGTTTTGAAATATGTCACTTCAAGCTCTTCTTGAGGTTTGCATTGAGAAGTCTGCTGTGATTCTGATGGGCTTTCCTTTGTATGTGATTTGTTTATTTTCTCTAACTGCTTGTAGAATTTTGTTCTTCTGGTGGGTTTCTGGAATCTTAACTAGTATATGCCTTATGCCTGTGTGTAGATGTTTTTTGATCATGCAAAATTGAAGTCCTATATGCCTCACTGATCTGTATGTCAAGTTCTTTTCCCCTGCTTGGGAAGTTTTCTGCCATCACTTCTGTGAACAGTTTTTTTTTTATGTAATCTGTACTCTCTCATGTTTCTTCATTGTCTCCTATCAGTCTTATGTTATTCTTCTTCACATTGTCTAGTAGCTGCTGGATTGATTTCTTGTGGTCCCCTACTATTGTAAAGCAATTTTTCTTTTCCTCCTCACTAATTGCAATCTTATCTTCTGTATCTGAAATTCTGTCCTCACATTGGCTCATACTACTGGGTAAATTTTCAATGGAATTTTTAATCTCCTAGAAATGTGTTTGCATCTGTTTTATGGATTCCATTCCTTTCTTACATTGGGATTCCATCATTTTCCTCAGCTCCTCTATTTTTTTAATCTGTGTTCTCTCTATATTTATTAATCATGTCTTGCACTATGGGCACAATCTCTGCTGTTATCTGAGAAATTATTTCTGATTTTATTTTTTCCAGATCCTCTTTTGTTGCCAGTTCAGGGAGTCCAGGTGGTTGAGTATCAGAGTGTTTCATCTCGTTTCCCTTTGGGATTGCTTTAGGTGATCTGGGAGTCTGGTTTTGAGATTTGTGTATGTGTCTTCTCATTTCAAGGGGTGTGCATGTGTGTGTGTGTGTGTGTGTGTGTGTGTGTGTGTTGTTTGTGCCAGTGTGGCTCACTTCCCAGGTGCCAAGGACATCTCTGCTCCTCAGCACAGGGGGCAATGGTACAGCGGCCTGGAAGGTTCACCTCTGTGCTGGGGGCAGCTCTGCTCCTCAGTGCTCAGGACGACTCTGCTCCTCAGTGTTGGGGGCAGTGGTCTCCAACCAGCAATCTCAGTGGAACCTCCAAAATGATATATGGGGAAGAGATATGATTCCCAAACCTGCTACATATCCAAAATGTGAGTTCATGTTCTCTAAAATCAAAGAGTAAATTCTAAGAAAAATGGAGGTGAAGAGTGGGAAAAATTCACTGGGAGAAAGAATGCTTCTGCCTAAGAGAGACAGAAGGATGACCAGAAAGTGGGTTGCCTGGGAACAGGTTTTGGAGCACATTTTATTTTTGAACAGTGCTGCTCAAGAGAAATAGAAGCTCAGTGCCCAGGAGGAAGCTACCCAGCCACCATTCCACTGCTCCCAGGGCAGAGGAGGTGAGCCAACCCTAGTGCCCAGGAAGAGGCTCCCTGGCCACCATTCCACTGCTCCCAGGGCAGAGTAAGTGAGCCAATCCCAGGGCTCAGGAGGAGGCTTCCTGTCTGCCATTGCACTGCTCCCAGGGCAGAGAAGGTGAGCAGTGCTGGTGCCAGCAGCACACTTCCCCCCTTCACCCCCATGGCAATGAGAAGACACATAAACAAGCCTCAAAAACAGACTTCCAGATCACCTACAGGAACCCCAAAGGGAAACAAGATGGAACACTCTGATACTCAACCACCTGGACTCCCTGAACTGGCAACAAAAGAGGATCTGGAAAAAATAAAATCAGAAATAATTTCTCAGATAACAGCAGAGATTGTGCCCATAGTGCAAGACATGATTAATAAATATAGAGAGGACACAGATAAAAAAAATAGAGGAGCTGAGGAACATGATGGAATCCCAATATAAGAAAGGAATGGAATCCATAAAACAGATGCAAACACATTTCTAGGAGATTAAAAATTCCATTGAAAATTTACCCAGTAGTATGAGCCAATGTGAGGACAGAATTTCAGATACAGAAGATAAGATTGCAATTAGTGAGGAGGAAAAGAAAAATTGCTTTACAATAGTAAGGGACCACAAGAAATCAATCCAGCAGCTACTAGACAATGTGAAGAAGAATAACATAAGACTGATAGGAGACAATGAAGAAACATGAGAGAGTACAGATTACATAAAAAAAAACTGTTCACAGAAGTGATGGCAGAAAACTTCCCAAGCAGGGGAAAAGAACTTGACATACAGATCAGTGAGGCATATAGGACTTCAATTTCGCATGATCAAAAAACATCTACACACAGGCATATACTAGTTAAGATTCCAGAAACCCACCAGAAGAACAAAATTCTACAAGCAGTTAGAGAAAATAAACAAATCACATACAAAGGAAAACCCATCAGAATCACAGCAGACTTCTCAACACAAACCATCAAGGCAAGAAGAGCTTGGAGTGATGTATTTCAAGCCCTAAAGGAAAACAGCCTCCAACCTAGATTGATGTACCCTGCAAAACTATCTTTCAAAATTGATGGAGAACTAAGATACTTTCATGATAAAGAGCACCTTAGGAACTTCATGAATACCAAACCAGCACTCCAAAAAATTTTAGACAGTATCCTAGGAAAAGACAATCAGGATCACAACCCCAGGAAGCACAGCAGAATGAATCCATTGGGTGTGACAAATGCAAAGGGGGAGAATCCAACAAAAAGAAAAAGTCATCACAAGGCTTTGAAAACTTTTAACTTCATCCCCCTAATGAGTGTATAATTCAGTCTTGTTATTGTACTGATTAGTATTTTTCTGATTCTAGAGCTGCACACCTTTCCTTGTGCTGTACTGGCTATTTATCATCTTATGTCTACTTTTTAATTGGGTTGTCTATTAATGAGCTCTAAGAATTCTTTATATATCCTGGTCATAGGTTATCTGTATTGTAAATATGGTCTGTTTAAGGACTACTTTTCATTTTAATGATGTCATTTAAAGTTCTAAATTTTGATGAAATCTCATTTATCAATTTTTTTCTTTTATACATCATGTCTTTTTGTATCCTAGGAAGTTCTTGACTACCCTAAATTCATAAACATTTTCCCTTATAATTTCTTCTTAAAGTTTTATAGTTTTAGTCTTTCATATTTAGGTTCATAGATCCTTTCAAGTTATTTTTATGTATGGAAATAAAGGGTTAAGGTTAATTTTTTATATACGGATACCAGGTGTTCTAGTGCCATTTGCTGAAATCACTATCTTTTTCTCTGCTCTTGAATGGAGTTTACATTCTATAAAATGTTAATGTTAAATAATCTTTCAAAACTCAGTAGACCATATATGTGTGGTTCTATTTCTAGATTCTCTGTTTTATTCCAATTATCTATATGTCTTTTCTTAAAGCAAAACTGCCTTGATTACTGTAGCTTTAGAGGATGTCTTAAAATTAGGTACTAAATGTCTTCCAACACTGTTTCTTTTCTTTTTCTTTTACTTTTCTAGGTCCTTTGTACTCCTACATAACTTTTAAATTTCAATGTACCATTCTTCATTTATAGCAAGTATACATAGACCTGAATTTTTATATATACCTTGTGTTTTCTAATCCTGCTAAATTCAAATACAAGTTTTAGGGGCTCCTAGAGATTTCTTAGTATTTTTTCTGTACATGATCATTTCATCTACATATAAAGATTTTGCTTCTACCTTGCCAATCCCATCCTAATTGTGTCATTTTATTGCCAGACTATTTTGGTTTAGGCCTATGTTTCAAAGTTTAATGGACAGATGAAGAGTAAGTATATCTGCCCTTGTTCCCCTCCTTAGGGAGAAAGCATTGTATCGTCTCCATTCTATAAGGCGTTTTTGCTGGAAGTATGGAGTACATGTCTTTGACCTGCTGAGAAGGTTCTGTTCTACTTCTAGTCTCCTGATAGCTTTTACCATGAACAGCTGTAGAATTTAGTCCAATACTTTTTCTCCAACTAGTGACAGGATCATATGGCTTTTTCCTTTCCTCTGTTAAAATGATGACTTCTGGGGGTGGACCTTCCAATACTGAACCAACATTGCCATCCATATAATAAAACCACTTTCTACATACTACCAGATCTGACTTCTAATAGTTTGTTTTGTGAAACAAATTTCTATCTTTGCTCATACTTTTTTGTTCTATTATCTTTATCCAGCTTTAGTATTAGCACAATGTTGATTTCCTAAAATGAGGGGAGAAGTGTTCCTTCTTTTTTCTGCTTTAGATGTTTGATATAATTCATCAGTTAAAATTTGTATGAGCCTGTTGTTGTCATATAGGTAGGTTTTCAAGCTAGGAATAGACTTTCTTTAATAGGTGCTATTCAAATTTTATATTTCCTCCAGAGTCAGTTTCATTTATTTGTCTTCCAAGGTACTTCCTAGAAGTTGTCAAATTTATTTCAAAAAAAATTTTTGTAATATGCTTTTTATATCCTTTTAAATTCTGTAAAATCTGTGGTAATGTCTCCTAGATCTTGATAGCGTAATTTTAAAAAATGTATAATTGATATTGTGTAATAGGAAGAAAAGGTCTAAAGGAGCAGGGGAAGTGGGAGGGATAGGGAAAAGAAGGGAAAAGAAAAAATGTGAGAAAAGGAAAAAAATGGAAACAAAGTCTTTGCAAATAGGGAAGGGTGGAGGGGGTGAAGGGAGGGCAGGGGAAAGGGAAAAAAATAAGAACCAAGATAGTCATGTAAAGGTACAAGATCCCAATGATGAATGTAACTATATTTTATACCTAAAATATACCAATAAACTTAATGGGGGGGGAGAAATAAAAGTTGGCCACATACATAATTTGATAAGTTTGATAAAAATTAAAATGAACTGGTAAAATTAATTTTATAATATCTTTTATCTGACCTAGTATATTAAAAATATTACAATTGCAGCACATAATTGAGATTTTCACATTTTTTCTGAGGATTGGAAATCTAGTGATCCTGCCCCAGCAGACTATCCACATTTCAGGGGCTTTGTAGCTAGCTATAGGTGGCTGGTGGCTCCTACACTGGGCCAGGGAGTTGTAGAGGAACAGTTGTCAGTGGGAGACCGTGGGTACATACTTCAAGGAGGAACAAGGAGGAGAAGCCCACTGAGAAGCAAAGCTGGGCAGCTGGGGCTCAGGGTTGGGCTGGGGGCATCAGATGTTGCGACTACAGGGTCAGGAGTCACTGGCCAAAGCTGAGAGGGAAGGCACAGGGAGGGAGGCTGCCTTCAGGGATTCCAACTTGGAGTGGCACAGATCAGCACTGCCACAGGAAGCCTTCTGAAGGGAGAAAACCCAGCTATGGTTCCATAAGCCTAACCCATGGTTCAGCTTCTGAATGTTGATTCATTTTTTCAATTCATGCACAAATATTTCCTGAACAACTACAATGTGTGCCCAGGACTGTGAGTATAAGTGGAACAGTGGTGAATAAGATGGTCCAGTCCTTCCACTGAGAAAACCCTTCTGTTCTGGGGGAGGTAGGCAACAAACAAGACAGTCTCGGATAATGGTAAGTGTATGGTTTGTAGGGGAGAAGCAGAATGAAATGGCAGGCTGATAGGCATGGGGACAGGGTTGAGGCATTCTCCATGCGGCCCTGGGCTCACTCCCCATCTTTCTCTGGCCTGCTCAGTGTCCTACATTAAAGAAGAGTCAAGAGACAAAGAGACACAATGACTAAATACCATGCAGTATCCTGGATTGGATCCTGAAATAGGGTAAAATCCAAGTGCATTTTTTAGTTTAATTAATAGTCTTGTGTCTGTGCTGATTTCTCAGTTTTGATCACTGCACAGTAGTTATGTAAAATGTTAATGTTAGAGACACTTGGATGAAAGTTGGACTGAAACTCTATTTGCAACTACATGTAATAGCAAGAAATCTACATTTGAATCTACAAAAGAATAATACTAAATCCAGGGAAATTCCAATAGCATCTTTTTTACTGATACTGCAGAATATCAGTGTTTAAAACTCCACTGTCTAGCACACTCTGCCACACGGGCAGTGGGCGTGCCTACTCTCAGGAGCCTCTCATTGCCTGTGGCTCCAGGGATCTGCAGACATCAGGGTGGCCTTGCTAGGCCTTGGCAGATCCTTCTAGAAAATGGAAGCCTGAGCTCTCTAAGGCCCTCTGGTCTGAGATGCCCATTTCTGGGGGATAGTGGGTGCTAACCATAGTCCAAAGCCACTGGGGCCCAGGAGAAGCAGCCAGAAAGCTTGTTCTACTCCTTGCATTGGAGGAGTGTGGTGGTGAGAGTAACTTCTAACAACAACTGTGACAATGACTCTTATGCACTCTGGTCTGCTGGGCTGATTCTAAGCACTTCTTGTAAATTAACTTTCTAAATCCTAACCACAAGGACCCCATCCCATTTAGAGACGACAAAGCTGAGGCACAGAGAGATGAGGGGGTTGCCTGAGGCCACATCGCTTGTGAGCAGCGCGGCTTGCCCTTGACCTCAGAGTCTTACAGGGGGCACTGGTGGTGGGACAAGGGCTGGACAAGACGATGAAGTCTAGGTGAAACTTTCTCCCTCAGATCTGGGATCCAGGCTCCTGTCCCAAGGGGGACAGTGTGTTTCAGTTGGTGTCCGCCCCTTTGTACCCAGGACCCAGGAGCCTGTGCTTCAGCTCCTGACTCAGGAACACTGGGGAAGAAGCATTTTAGCAACTCCTCTAGAAGAATTCTTTCCAGCTATCCTCCTGTGGACTTGGGGGACTATCTGTCATGCGGATTCCTCCTACCTCTTGCTTATCTCCTCCAAGCCTGGTCCTTTATAGAAGGTGTGCACACAAGTGTGTACACAGTTCATTTATTTTGTTTCATTAATAGTGCCTTTTCTCAGGAGGAAAAGGGAATAAAACCTGGCTGGTGTTAAGCCTGTTGGTCCCAAATGAGGGTCTCTGAGCAGCTCTTCTGATGAGACTGTGTGGTTGGAGAAGGGCCTCCAGAAAAGGAAAACTAGGCAATAGAGACCCCCAACAGCAAGTGCTTTTGGGTCTTTTTTGCCCAAGATTTGGACAATGTAAGGATTGCCCCTTGTGGAGAGACCACCTCTGGTTTTCCATTTTTCCTTTTGTTGGGGTTGGTTCTACATTCAGTTAAATGAGTTCACTTAACTGTCCTGGTCGGAAGGTTTAGTAACAAGATAAGCAGCACTGACAACAAAACACTGCTTGAAATGGATACACTATCGTTTTTTACTGATGTCTCTTTGGGGAATCCTACCCACGCATGTGTGTGGTACTAGAGATAGAATCTAAGGCCTGAGTTACAGCCACAGCCTTTTTTCTTTTATTTTGAGCAGGGTCTCACTAAGTCATGAAATTGCCCAAGCTGAGCTTGAATGTGCAATCCTCTTGCCTCAGCTCCCAGAGTGCTGGGGTGACAGGCATGGTCCACCATGCCTGACTCATCTTTCACTAAAGAGAACTCATAAGAGTCAACCCTAGGATGTCATGGGGACCATCAGCCAGCCCCTCCCACTCACCGGTGCTTGGGGTCTGGAGCTCCTAGCTGCCCTCAGACCCCGTGGAGCAGAAGGACCCTGAGAAGAGAGACTGATGGAAGGTGGGCTGAGCAATGGAAGAAGACAGATCCCTGTACCAGGTGTCCCTAAAGCCAAACTACCCCAGACTTTTTGGCTTAGAGTCAATATGTCTCTATTTTCCTTTCATCTGTTCAATCTTCATCATTCATGTATTCCTCATTAAGATGTTTAGTAAGACACACAATGTTAAGCATAAGTAGAACAGTGCTTGTTCTCTGCTGGCAATATTTAAGTGGGGAGAGTAATTATATACATAATATTTACAGACTTTGAGAGTGGCTTTCAGTGATCCTTAACAAACACATGCAGCCCAGTTCAAGAGCCAGAAGATCCCTGTATACCTTTCTGTTTAATCTATCCCTATCTCCCACCCTCAAAGGCAACTACTGCTGCTATTTCCTTTACCAAGATGAGCTTTGTCAGTTCTAGGGCTGTCTATTAGTAAAGTCACACAGTGCTTGGTGGTATAAGCCTGTAATCCCAGCACTCTGAGAGGCTGAGTCAGAAGGAGCTCAACCAGGGCAACTAAGTGATTTAGTGAAACCATGTCTCAAAATTTTAAAATCAAATGTTTTTAAGAAGGGCTGGGGATGGAGCTCAGTGGTAGAGTCCTCTGGGCTCCATCTCCAATGCTACAACCTGGTGCAGACACACACACACACACACACACACACACACACACACACACACACACACCATCATACAGTATGTACTCAAAATGTTTTAAAGTTCATCCATATCCTTGCAAATAACCCCTCCTGCTCTCCCATCCCCCCTCCCTTCCTTTTCCCCAGGGTCTCACGAATGCTAAGCAAGTGGTCTACCACTAAATTACACCCCAACCACATTTAACTTTTTTTTTTTTTTGGTATGGGGAATTGAACTCGGGTCCTTGTACTTTTGGGGCAGGCGGCGGAACCACTGAGCTAAATCCCCGGCACTTCATTTAACATTTTTTAATATTCCTGTTACACTAGGCACTGTGCTCAAGCTACATTTTTTTTTCTTTTTTTGAGACAGGGTCTTGCTAATAAGTCACTAATTTGCCCAGGCTGGGCTCAAGTGCACAATCCTCCTGCCTCAGCCTCCAAGAGTGACGGGAGTAGAGACGTGTGCCACCACACCCAGCTAAACTACATTCTTTGGTTTTGTATTAATCCCGGGGAGTGTCCTTAATGTGCCCATTTCCATCTGTGACGAAACTAAAGTTTGGAGAGGTTAAGTAACTTGCCCAGAGTCCCACTGCTACTAAAAAATTGGTTAGGATTTGAGCTCAGGTGTCCGACTCCAGAGGCTAAGGCCTGCTGGCTCCCTGACTGAGGGAGGTCAAATGCATCATTAACCACCTCCTCACCCCCACCCCAGCACCCCCACCCCCACGTCTCCTTCTTGTTGTTTTCCACCTCCCCAGACCTGAGCTGAAATCTCATCTTCCACTTTATTCTAAGGGAGTCACCTTCATGCCCCCGGTAAGCAGTGTGGGGACACAGGGGACAGGGCTGGGGCTATGAGGCGTTGCAGCTCCAACTTCCTCCTGAGCATTGACTGTGCACTGCCTGGCACATAAATACAGTCATATTTCTGGGCCTGTCTACAGAAAGAAAGAGTATCTGCAACTATAAAAGGGTCAGGTGCAGTTAAAACAACAACAACAACAACAAAAACCTGCCACCCAGATAACCTGAATTAAACAAAAGCTTTTCTGTCTGAGTTGACACCTGGACTGGTTTTGAAGGGTGCAGCAAAGCCTTTATTCGTGACTTACAGATAAATCTTGAAACTGCGTCTAACTGCGCTTCCAGCAGAGTCCATCAGATCTGTGGGTGGTGGTCACAGGGTCACAGGGTGGCCCGAGTTACTCAATGATGACACAGAATAGGATCAACCACAGGACCAGACACAGAAAGCATCTGCTTGGAGGGCAGAGCCCCGCCCTGTTCCAGTCTTCCTTCTGCAGCCCTGTGGACCTTCAGCCTAATCAGGAAAAGGCCTCTTGGGTTCCCCAGGGATGGGGTGGGGAGAGGGTGGAGAGCAGGCAAGGTGATGTGATAGGACATGAGCTCCTTTATGACCTTGAAGGACACAGCATTTCTTGGCTGAGCAAGTTGTTTGATCTGTCGGTGCCACCATTATTTCAGCTCTAAACTGGGGATGACAATAGCACATGTCAAGTGCTATTGTCAATATCTAAGTCAATCCAAATAGCATACTTACCACAGTTTCTAAGTACTCACAGATACTAAGTACAGTCCGTGTATAGGATATTGCCATTCCTTTCACTGCTGTTGTTGGGACAGTGGGAAGAACATTTTAGACTGAGAGGAGATTCAAGTAGGGTCTCATCTTGACTCTGCCACTAACTTGCTGTTGGCCTTGAGCAAGTCACTTTCTCTTTCCAAGTCTCAATGTTACCAGATCTGCAAAGCCCAAGGGCCATATCCACTCAAGGACTTCACTCCTGTACTTCTTGGAAGAAGAATGTTCTATCAGGCCCTTCCAGCTCTCCTCCCTGTGCCTCCTCCCCAATCCCCAGTCTCTGAAGCAGTCTGAAGATGCCAGCCACCTCCTTGAATCTCAAGATGGAAAATCTGGGGCAGCCTGGAGCCCAGTTCAGATGACCACCTTCTCCCAGGTAGGAGACGCATATGTTGTCTTCCTCCTGAAGACCACGCTTTAAGTTACTATGTTCCCATCCTCGCTTGGGCACTGACCATGTTTGACCTTGTGTTGTCTGCTTAAACCTCTGTGCACCCCAAATTCTTCCTGCACATGGGAGTAAGAGTAGCAGCTGTCTCATATGGTGATTGTGAAGAGTAAATCAGATTTTATAGTTGGAGAATTTTGCACCGTGCCTGGTTCAAAATAAGTGTACAACAAATATTAGTCATTTTGATATTACTCTGATAATCATAATGACCATGACGACTATCTCTTCCTTTTCAATCCCTGGTCTCAGATACAAGTAGCAGGCAGTCTGGTAAAACGTCCTCCTCCTTAACTGCACCTGAGAGGTCTCTGCTTCTCCTGCCTTCCACGTGGGCAAGTGCACAGATGCGAGCCATAGCAAAAGATGTGTGCTGACGCATGCGCACTAAGCATGCAAGCCCTCCCAGCGCTCCATGCCCCACGCCCCAGTTCCCAGCTCCCGCAGGCCTTCTCCTGTCTGCCGTGCGAGGTGAGGGCAGAGGAGAAGAGCTGGCAAAGTGGCTCCTGGTCTGAACACAATTATTTGAGGCCAAACTCGGCTATTTCTGTGGGTTCTCCAGCAATTTCAGCTGCTCCGTAAACACAGCATGTACAGGAGTGGGTAAACTGTGCGCTCAGACCTGTATTTAAGATCTTCCTCGGACAGGAGTTGGCAGTCAGAAAACCAAGTGTATAATTTTCGATTAGTGCATCACAAACTTCCAGGTTTGCCTAGGCTATGGCAGCCTGTTGTGGAATTTGTTTTGCAACTGGCTGTATTCTGAAAGCAAATGGGCACTGGACTTCATTCAAGGAAGGGAAAATATTGTATATGTGAGGATTTCTGAGACCCAACAGCCCCCTCCCCCCGCCCCAACACACACACGCTTGTTGTGGGAAAAATACTACCTTCCATGCCTCTGTCCTGGGATTCCTCCTTCCACCCCTCTCTGTCTAGGATTCATCTCCTCTTTTTTGCTTTCTGCTGGGTACATCCTCCTCTTTCTTTGGCCATATTTCCACCTACAGTTTAGCCAGACTCAAAGCCCCAAAAGACCACAATTTGATGCACACGCCACCTTTTATCTTCTTGAAAAGCAACAGCCACGCAGTTACAACAGTGATAATGATGCTAATTACCATATAGTGGCCGTTTCTATATGTCAAGCATGTGCTCAGTGCCTTCTAAAGATTATTTCACTTCATGTTCAAAGCAGTCCTTGGAGGCTGGCCACTACAAACATCTGCCTTCCAAATAAGGAAAAATCAGAACTAGAAAAGAGAAGGAACTGTAAACCACGAGGAAAGGTCATTATCTGGACCATGGGATTCTGATTTCAGAATCCAGGTTCTTAGCCCCTGTGCTAGTGCCACAAGGAGGTACATATGGCCTCTAATAGAACTTTGCCATCTTGGCTTGTTACCCATAAAATCATTTCAGTGGCTCAAGAGCACCCTTACAAATAGTCTACATTAGACTGCAATAGGAAATGTCAAAGTGTGTCATCCGTATTAAGGACAAGTATGAGGAATGATCCTAGCTTAAATATCCCATGGTTTCTCACCCATAAGAAAGCTAAAGTATAAATACTTTAAAGAGCAACAGAAAAGATATATAATAGGAAGCAGGGAGATAGATCTTTTGCAAATGGGAAGGTAGTCTAGAGATGGGGGAGGGTGGGAGGGAAAAGGGAGTAAAAAGAATTAAGATGTGTTATATACAAGTACCGACCCCCACAATGAATGTAATCATCATTTACTGCACACATGTACTAATAAAAAGTATGTAATGTAATTGAAAAGCACAGAGAATGCTTACATTTAAAAAATTCATAACAGCAAAAGACACATTGCCATGAATCCCCCTTAAAACGCTCCCCCTCACTTCAAACACATTTACCATTGTTCTTGCCACTTTCTGAAGCATTTCTGGAAGTCCTCTTTTGATAGTATCTTTAGATGCTCTATTGTGGCTGCCGCAATGCCCTGAATGGATCTAAACATTTACCTCTCATGGCTTTTGACTTTGGGACAGAGCCAGAAGTCACACGATGCTAGCTCTGGTAAATGAGGTGGATGAGGACACATCTGTGTTTCTAGGAGAAGGCACTCCATGGTAAATGTTCACTGTGTTTTTTATCAAACCTCATAAAGACATTCAGGAAAGAGGACTTCCGGAGCTGCTTCAGAAAGTGGCAAGCATGATGGGATAATAAGTGTATTTGTGCCAGCGGCTGAGTCCCCCGCGGGAGTGGGGCTGGGGCGGGTGGTTCACCCTCTCTCCCAGATCCATTGATTCCAGGTAAACCAGAGAAACAAGCATCCTGAGAAATGGTACACACGTGGAAAATGCTACTGTGCTGAAGCAACTTGTTTCAGAAGCCAGTGAAGGAGGGAATATACTAAATTCCTTCCAAAAGCATCCATCCATTTATTCATGCTTATATTGGAGTAAGTTCCTTTTTTAAAAACAATAAATATGACAGTTTGTTCCTAAAAAAAAAAATAAGTGTGTTCAAAGTGAGGGGGAGGATTTAGAGGCAGATTAATGGCAATATATTTCTCACTGTAATAAATTGTTTTGGATTTAAACATTCACCATATATTTTAATCACACCTTGTTAATATTTGGGAACACTTTTCTTTCAGTTTGACATATATGCGAGTGCATGTACCTATTAACAATGTAGGGTGTATTTCCCAAGATACGCTTTAATGTATTTAGTCACAACCAAAACCAGTTTGAAAGTCTCTGGTCTATGGGGTCCCTCTGGGAAAAATGCTAGATGTTTAAAGTTGAAATTTTGCCCTCCTTCTTCCCTGCCTTTCCTGATTATAATAATATCAATGGCAGTAATGTGTCATGGTTATGATGGATGTGAGACTGCTTAGCAGATCATAAAATGTTGACCTTAAAAATGTTCTGGAATGCTTTCAACTTTTGTGTTTGTGTCCACATACTGGGAGACTGGGGACAGTGACATATTCTGGGACCAATGGAGATTCCCATTTCCTTGCCTGCCAGCCACCAGGGCAACATTTCTTCCAATTAAAATCTTGAAGCCCAAGGTTAGCCACTCAGGTAACGGGGTTAGAAAAGCTCCCAGTTCTTTGAGAAGTCTTTCCAGGAGGATTTAGCTCCATCAGCCTTTCCCAGACATTGAAAGGCCAGCCAGGGCTTAGACTCAGCCCTCTCTGCTATGGGCTGTCAGCTTCCCAGAGAGAGCTAGGGTAGGAGTGGGCTGGCTCCACCCTGCCTGGACTCAGTGTAGTTTCACAGGTCAAAGAAGAGCAGTGGGACTTGTTCCCAAGACAACCTGGGCCCACACCGTCAGACCCAAGAAGAAGAACAAAGCTCAGGGGCTTTGCAGGACCTTTCTTCTAACAAGTTCAAGGTAATTTCTTGAATGTTGGGCTCATTTTTCTGAAGGTCATTGTGAGAGGTATGATTTTTCCCTGCCAGTTCTTAATACTTTGGTGAGGCAGCAGGATGGCGGTTTGGAAGTTCTGGCCTGGAGGGTGAAGGCTAAGGTTGTATTTGCCTGCAGTTTGGCTTCTTAAACCTTCTCATCTGATTTCTGACTTCTCAGTCCTGTTTTCATTACCACCTCCCTGAAGAGCCTTTTCAGACATTTTTTTCCCTAATTGCCTTCCACGCTCCTGCTGCCCATGAAATGTTAATAGCACAGAAACACTGTATGTCTATTTATGTATATCTGTGCTTTATACATAAAGAAGTAATTGTTTTGTACCACCACCCCCAGGAGCCAATTTTTGTCCCCTTGGGAGTGACTAACCCCTGTTGAGAATCCATGCGACAGAGAGAGGGGTGAAAGGGATGTACACTCAGCTACCTGTCTGTCCCCCAGGCGAGGACAACAATGGCACCTAAATCAGGAGGACTTGTAAGAAATGAGACATACTGCAAATGAAGCACTCAGCACAATTAAAACTCTCATCAATGCTATCTCATTATTATGAAGATAGTGACAGTTAGCATTTATTAGGGGATTACTATAGGATGGAATTTGGAGTTTTTCATAAATTCACGATGATCTTGAGAAGTAGGGTCACATTATCATCATCATTTTACCGGAAAAGAAAGTTGAGGCACAAGCAAGTTGATTTATCTAAGGTGACACTGCCAGAAAGTGACCGAGCCAGAACTGGAATTCAGGGATCAGGCTCCTAAGCTTATGCTCTTGACCTTGATGCTGTGTGTATTAGTTGTATGATACAATGTTAGAGTAAGCATCAATATTAATACTTTAACCTTTTCAACAATGGCAGAGGGTTGATAGTACGGCTTCCAAAGGCTTCTGGCCACTATGATCATGTTATAACTTTGACATGAACTCTCTGATTCTTTTTTCTAGGCAGACAGAGCTGCCTGAATTACTGACAAGGTCCAAGTTATCGACTGGGTTCCTACTTCTTACCTGGGGAAACAAGTCAGATATCCCCACAACCTTTCTTCCTCTCTGGAGACAAGATGGTGCAGAGCGTGGGATGCTGCTGTGAGATGCATGTTGCTATGGCAACAGCTCAAGCCTCTTTGCCACCCTCTCCAAAGTGCTCTGACACAGGCAGTAGTTTCTATGGTAACAGTGGGAGTGAAGAGTCCATGAAGAAAGGGCTTGTGTGTGTCCTGGCATGGGAAGAATTGAAAATGAACCCCGGGTATTTAGAGGCTATCCTGCCATATGTCAAAAAGAAATAGTACCCTCACTGCAGGAAAAATCCCAGCAAATAAAGTATTAGAGTTTCTTAGCTTATTCTCCCTTAAAAGTTCACCTTTTGTTTTTCTTTTTTAACAAGGACAATTTAAGACTTCAAAAAGTAAGATGAAGAGTGGAAACCACACCCGAGTGCCAGTCCTCAGGGGTTCATAATTCAATTACCATGCAGGCAACAGACCTATAAATAACTTCCTTTTTGATTTTTTTTTTTTTTTTTTTTGGTACCGGGGATCGAACTTGGGTCCCTGCGCTTGTGCAGCAGGTGGCAAAACCACTGAGCTAAATCCTCAGCCCAACGAATAACTTTCAAATGCAGCTCCAGAGAAGTTTCAAAGGATGAAGGAGGGATTGCTGCTCTGTCCTATTCAGAGCTGCTCAATGCCCAGTGAGGAAAGAGGAAAACCCCACTGACTGGCAACCTCCACTTACCAGCTGCCATGCCTCTCAGAGCCCTCACCTTTCCTGCTGCCAGGAGGCTGGGCCTCTTCTCCCTTTTCTGGGTCCACACTGGGTGCACCGCAGGGACCAGGCCCAGATACCAACACTCACTTTGTCCCTTGAATGTTTTAAAGGAAATTAGCAACGTGAGAAGAAACCCCAGTTTGTGTCAGCTTACTACTCTAAGAGAACACTTGCAGGGCAGTGCCATTTGGGGAGGGTCACTGTGTCACATCTGCTCCTGGACCCACATACAGGAGAAGAGATGAGGTGAGCTAGGCAATTGCCATAGATACAGTTCGGAGCAGTGGGCTCAGTGGTAAAGTGCTTGCCTAGCATGTGCAAGGCCCTGGGTTCTACCCCCCCACAGCCCCCAAAAGTGGGGGAGGGATAATCCGTGATAGAAATCCAACTCAAACATCGTCAGGATCAAAAGAAATGAGGGACCCATAATACAGTTCTGCCCAAGGATATATCCAGCTTCCAGCACAGCTGGATTCAGGTCCTTGGTTCCTCAGCTCAGCAAAGCCTAGGTCCTTCCTTTGGCTTCAGTTTTGTACTCTCGCCACATGGTGGCGAAGATGTTTGCTAGCAGCTTCAGCAACATGTTGCTTTGCTTAACCTCAAGGGAAAAAGAGCACCTAGCCTCCCATTATTCCAGGTGAGTCTTGGAGTTAATAATATTGATGTGGTTGGTCCAATTTGGGTCACATGCCAACCCCATACCAGCCAGGTCACATGTTCAACCTTGCAATCATGGAAGGAGGAAGCCAAACACTGTCAGGGGAGTGTCCAGGTGAAAGTCAGGATTCTATGAGCCCTTGTTCTCTGTTACACACAGAGAAATGGTGGAGCCCAGACACTCACAGCCAAATCCTGCATCTGCTGCTTTTTTCCTCGCTGAGGCCTTAGCTTGGCACAAAGATGGGTCAATCTGCTCTCTTTCCAAGGAAGGAGTCCAGACTGGGGCATATCCTGAGCTGGCCTCTCCCGGCACCTGCCTTCTGCCCTCCACAGGCAGCTCCTGTGCCTGCCACCCACCTCTTTCCACACGGGCCTCATTTGGGCTCTTTCACTAGAGAGACTTCAAATCTTTCATCTTCCTTTTCTGCCCAACCTTCTGGTCTCTTCTTGCTGTCATTAAAATCACAGCCCTGCTTCTCCGCTATGCTCTCTGGGCTGGGCCAGGCATGTGGAAGCTCAGAAGCTTTCCTCTTGGTCTTGGAGCATACCGAAGCATGCTTTGGAGAGCTGAGATTTTGTCCCTTGCCTCTGATGCTTCAAGTACTTCCTCCAGACTCACACCACGCCATCCCTCAGTAAATATTTTCCTCAGCCCTTACTGAGCCTTGGTTTCTTTGAACTTCTTGACAATCTCATGGTTGCTCTGCTCTCAGACCTCCCTCCTCCTGGGGCTGGGGTCCTTAAGGTGTGAGCCTTAAGGCATTTGTTTGGCTGGCAGAATCTCTGGAGGTTTCATTATCCGCAGTATCCTTCACGTTTGGGAGATTAGAGTGTTCAGAAATAAGGTAGGCTCCGAAAGGCTTCAAGACAGGAGGGAACTGCTGCATTCTGAATATTTATGTCCTTCCCCAATTATTATGTGGTGCCCTAATGCCATGTGATGGTATTTGGAGGCGGAGGTCTTTGGAAGGTGACTGGGTTTAGAGGAGATCATGAAGTCAGTGGCCTCCTGGTAGGATCAGTTCCTCTGATAAGCAGAGGGAGATACAAGTGCTCTTTTTTTTCACAAGCACACACTGAAATGAGGACAGATGAGCACATAGAGAAGGAACCACCTATGCTCTGGGAAGCCACCTTCATCAGAGAGAGAATGCACAGGCATCGTGACCCTGGGCTTCTCCAGGCCTGGAAGAATGCATATCTATTGTGATAAGCCACTCCTAGGCTGCTCTGAGTCATCTAGACTCCTAGACAGTTATCAGCAGATTCTAGCCTTCCTCCTCCGTTCAGAGAGCTCAGATATGCTCTGACCAAACAGGCCTTAAATGCTTGATTTCTTGTACCACAAAAAGGAGAAAAACAAATTCTCTGCCTTTCCCATCTGAGGTAATCATTAGTGTTATTCACTAAATACTTTTCAATCTCCCATACAGTGTAGGGTTACATTTCACCAGCCCCTGGAGTCAGGTGTGGATGAACGAGACTTCAGCCAGTGAAATGTGGATGAGGTAAAATCTGCAAGAGCTGAGATCTGACTGACCTTTCCCCCTCCCAGAGGAACCAGCATCAAGATGACAGATGCTCGGTCAGCCAGGATCTTGTGGTGAGACGAGATGAAGCGGGTCTCACCCCCTCACATACCCTACCCGATCTTCTATATGCCATAGATATGGTGCAAACTTATGTCCTCACATGCCACTGATATTTGGAGTTGTTTATTACTGTAGCACAACACAGCCTGACCTGAATAATGCGCAGGTCCTTTCTCAAGGGAAAGTGGATCAAGGCCTGAATGCAAATTTGTTCAATGGACCTTGCTCAGCTGCATCAACCTGGAAGATTCTCTGCACCACCCAGATGATTCAGTCCTTATCTTTTAGTTCTCTCTTCAAATATCACCTTGCTTAGCATCCTTTCTTGACTAGAAAGTGTTAAGCTCGCTTAAGAAACTCCTGTCAGTCTTTCCCTTTCTTCTATCCTTTTTTTTCTTCCTTCCTTTCTTCCTCCCTCTCTTTCCTTCCTTCTGTCTTTTGCTTTTTTTTTTCTTGTGGTAATGGAGATTGAACCCAGGGTCTTCACACTGAACTACATTCTCAGCCTTTGGGTTTTTTCTTCCCCTCCTTTTTTGTTTCTATTTCAAGACAATGTTCTGCTAAATTGCTAGGTTGCCTAGGCGAGGCATAAACTTGCGATCCTCTTGCCTCAGGTTCTAAGAGTGCTGGGATTACAGACATCTTCCACCACACTTGGCTAGTCATAGCATTTGTTAAAATCTAATGTAGAAATCTATGTCAATAGGGAAGGGCGGAGGGGGTGAAGAGCACACAGGTAATGGGGAAAACAATAAGAACCAAGATATATCATGTACAGGTACAAACACCCAATGATAAATGTAAATGAATTGTATACCTAAAATGTACCAATAAAAGAACTAAAAAAAATAAAATAAAATAAAACCTAATGTAATCTTGTTTATTTTCTTCCTAGCCAATATAAAAGCTCCTTGAAGACAAAGACTTTGGCTTGTGTAGTTAGAATTCTACCTGATACCTAGACCTCTGATAATGGATAATGTTTGTTTAATGAACAAGTGAATGGAAAAGAGCAATGAAGAAAAGCATTTATATTTAGATGTGTCCATGCAGAGCCATTTTGGCTCAAGATGGTCCTAGAAACAAATGAAAGGTTGCAAAACTTCTTCTTCCTTCACACTCATTATTAGTACTATGTTGATACTAGACGTCAATATAATTAGATTTTTGTTTTGTCTCAATAGAGTATTTTGCCTCATGTGGCCCAGCTCCTTGCCTCTGGAAGTCTGTCCTGACCTCCAGCAAGCTCATTATAGGCTTCACTAGGTGACCACAAATCTCTGCCGCTGCAGCTGATCACACCATTTTGTGGTGAGTTATGTGAATTCAGCCCTTCGACTGCCAGCCCCTTGAGTACAAAGACTGAAGCTTGATTATCTGCATTTTCAGGGGCTCTCGGTTTGGGGGGTACTTGCTTAGGGAATGAACTGTCTTCTATTGTTTGTCATCATTTTCTCTGTGTGAGTCTGGTCACTCAGGTTGCTGGGGGCCATTGTTTCTCCTCCTGTCTTCCTTGTGTGATGCATGTGGTACATGTTTGACTACTATAGATGGATTTCCTTTTCTTTTATTGGCACTCATCATGATTGGCCTTCCTCCTTGCCTGTGGAAGAAAGGAACTTGCAGAAATTGCTCATCAGCTGGCTGTAAACTCCATGAGCAGAGTCTCAGGGTATCTTGGAGGAAAAAGTATGTTGGAGGAGTGGGTTACCACATGGTGATGCTATAGTAGTCTATTTCTCAAATTTCTAAATCCCACATTGTAGCACTCTATCTGAATAAAGATTTTGGACCATGTTTAGGTGCATGAAGTAATTTTGGAGTTGAAGTTCAGATGTCCAATAAACATTAGCCAAATGAGTAAATGAGTATATGGCAGAAATGAAGATGAGCTGCAAAATTAAGATTTTTCTGTCTCATATGCAAATGACATCAAGAAAATCAATTTTACCCAGAATGGGATCTCTTAATTTTCTAAAACACTTCTGGAACATCAAAATATTCTTCCAGTGGAATGTGAAACAAACTGATTGTCTCCCTTGGTTTGAGATCTTGCTGTGAAAATCTTATTAGACATTCTCATAAGATGCTACAAAAGTCCTGGTCACTGCTGTCATATTACAGTGAAATGGATGGTGTCACTCCGCACATGGGTGCTAGGGTTAGTGACAACCTGCGTGGATGTTTTCCTCATGAGTGCCTTCATGCTCTGTACACTGCAGACATGGGGCTGCAGGATACTCTCTTGTCCGGGGTAATCCCTGCTCTCACTGAGCTGCTGGGAGAAAGAAACATGTAAGAAATACTGGTCACTATGCTTGATGTTCTATCAAAGCAGAGTATGAGGTACAATGATTGTCATGGAGGAAATGGCTCACTGCTTGGTTGCATCAAGGATGGATTTGAAATGGATATGCAAGGTGAGTTGTGAATGATGAACAGGAGAAGACATTTCAGGTAGTTGAAACATGAGCACAAAGACAGAAGAGTGGAATAGCATCGTGTCTTTTGGGGAACTGCCAGCAGCTTGGGATTGGTGGGGAACAGAGCATTTCTATGGGACCTTCACCATTTTTTATAGCTTTCATAGCACAAAGTACCAAACACTCACCTATGCATACACTTAAAAATATATACACACAAACCCTTGATAGTATTGACCTAAAATACACTGTGTGCTTCTAGTGATCCATGAAATCTGTTTGAAAGGCCCAAGACTTATTTACAAATGCATACACACACAAGCCTAGCATGTGACTCCATCAGTGCCCAAGTTTTGCACCTTGGTTCTGCCTTTGTAATCAAAGGAAGTAGACCTGAATCTACATGGGGGTGGATGGAGAAGGGTTTTTCTTCTCTTTTTTTTAAATTAAATTGTTTTATTGGTACATTGTAGGTATACAACACAATTACATTTCTCACTGGGAATTGTACCTTTACATAATGCATCTTGGTTCTTATGTTTTCCCCATTCCTAGCCCTCCCTTCACCCCCTCCACCCTTCCCTATTTACAAAGACTTTATTTCCATTTTTTCCATTTCTCAGCATTTTTCCTTTCCCTTCTTTCCTTTCTCCTGCCCCTCCCACTACCCCTACCCCTTTGGACCTTTTCTTCCTATTTTGCATTATCGATTATTCATTCTAATCATTGGTACATTTTAGGTATACAATATAATGATATTTATCATTGGAAATTTGCACCTTTACATAGTCTCTCTTGGTTCATATTTTTCACCCTTGCCCAGCCCTCCCTTCAATCCCTCCATTCCTCCCTATTTACAGATTTTGTTCCTATTTTTCCATTTGGAGAAGGGTATTTTCGTAAGTAATTCTCTTTGTTATTGTTAAATTTAACAGCCTGCTCTCCTACCCATCTCTTCTTTATACCAAATAGTGTAGCAATGGCATCTGCCAACCCTGACTTCCTGAGCTACCAGAAAGTCAGACAAGAGCTGACTCCTTCATCCCTTTCTTGGAACTAGTGATTATGAAAAACCATATAGTTCATTCTTAACCTGACCAGTGAATGAATGATTAGGGGTCATTCTAGATGACAGCTTCATGGCTTTTCAGATAAAAAACAACCCCACAAAAGGTTGGACTTGTCAGAGTTAGTGATACAGATCAATATGTCACTTTTGCATCAAAATGATAGGTTTTTCTCAGCTTCACTGTGGTAGGCTAGTGCCACACACTCCTGAGCCACACTAGCAACATCGGAAGGCATAATGTGGGAAGGTGGCAGTGAAGCCTCCGCCAGCTGGGCACCATATTAGTGGGCACAGTGTTCCTGGTGGTGCCCTATTACTTTGCTTAAAGATGACATTGGTTGTTGTATTTTATTTTATTTTTTTTGGTACCGGGGATTGAACTCTGGTCCTTGCGCTTGTGCAGCAGGTGGTGAAACCACTGAGCTAAGTCCCTGGCCCTGGTTGCTGTATTTTAAATCATAGGCAGTTGTTTCATTTCCAGCAGACTCAAAGGTAGAAAATTGAGCTGGTATGCTCTGGAGAAAAGAAAGTCAAATACCAAGATTTAAACTTAGCAGCAGCCCAAGGACAGGGATGGTAACTGTGGCACCCAACTACCTTCCTTCCAATCTCTTCCCCACTGGATTCCTGCAGCATTTTAAATACCTACCGGGAGGACCAATTGGACTGCAGGAACTTTCTAAAAACATATGTTCTAAGTTATGAATCTCTTTCCTTGAAACGTAACCAGGTTGAAGTTGTTACGGTGACTAAATCATTACCACCTATTATTCCCTAAGAAGGAGAGAGAGCTGAGGAATGGAACAGAGGTTTAGGAGAAGGTCTGTCAATTCAAAGGGTACTAGAGTGGGGTGTAGGGAGTAGACCAGGTGGACAAGAGGAGGACAAAACCAATGGGACTTAGGGGCCAACGTGACCAAGGCATGCATTGTCTGTTTCATAACTTTGTCTATTTTAAAGTTTGTAAAAAGTGGTTCTGAGCTTTAAGCAACTGCTTCCAGCTACGGACCACCTTGCAAAGGTGAATCACGTGTTTCCAGAGGTCATTGTGGATGAGCTCCAGTGTATGTATGAGCTTTTGAATGGGGTGCAGGTTGGGGGCTGGTCTGGATGCCCCAGGGCTGGGAGCAGGAGCCAAGTCGGCATCATCAGCAGGACAGGTAGTCTCAGAGAGAAAGCTGGTGCTTTCACCACTGTGCCCAAATCGGATTGTTCAGAAGGGAACTATTTTAATTTTTTTCCATGCTCTAAGTCTCACCTTCCCTCAAAGTCCAGCAGCCAGAATTTGCATGATGGTGATTTATTTCAATTGTTTTTATTAAAAGCTTCTCATATTTGGTAAAATCAAATCATTTTTTGCTGCTGCCCAGAATGTTAATATGAAGCCTTCTCACAGATACATACATACATATATTTAAAGCAAAGACTTTATACAATTTACACTTTGCACTTTAAAACACCTTCTGCATTTATGTCAGGAAAAGAAGTGCACTCCACAGGCTGGTGGAACTCCCCCCTTCCCCTTGGTTCTTCTGTTTCTTCTAAAACTCAAGCTGATCTTCTCCACAATATTTTATAAAGATCTTTTTCTATTCACCTCTTTTGAGGATTTTCCATCTCTACAAGTCAATTCTCTTTAAATGAATTTTGAAGATTTGTATATTTTTTAATAGCATATTTGGAAAAGAAAGGGATTTGTCAGTTTGTGGATAAGAATATAATACACACAAATACAAAATACTTTGGGATCTGGAGGACAAAGCTATGTATTTGGCTTTGTAGGTCTTTTCAATGCAGTTCAGGGCTTGAGTTTTCTTTATTGAAATCCTGTCTTTGTTGATTGCTTTGCTCCCAGCTCTTGGTAAAAGCTCACCAAGCGATATGCTGCAGTATCTCCCTTATCATGCTCATTCAGCTACTTGTTCAGGAGGTTGCAGCTGAGAGGGAAAGTGTTGCATGGATCAGGACCAGATTCTGTCCATTAGAGGCCACTCCTGCCTATTTCAGCCACACAAAAAGATTTTCAAATTGAGCTATGACCAATTCTCTTTCTCTTGCTCCTAATAGGACCCATGTCCAGACTGCAGACCTCCCTCCCACACATGCACATCTGCTGAGACAACTGTTAGTAATCTGTGCTGGTAGAAGCTGGAAAAGGGGCTGAGGTCCCCACATCATTTATACATGACTTTGGCAGGGAATTGATGAGTTTGCTTCTGATGGAGGCAATCTATTTTCTGGATTACTCATTACAGCTTGGCCTAATAGGTTCCATATTACTAAAATGAGGTCACTTAGGTAAGGGTGACCAATGATGAGGTTTGTATGGCTGGGAAGACTCAGACTAGGAAGACAAAATTTTGGGCTCAGACACAGAGCTGATGCCAAGCAAATAATTCCCAGACAATCCACAAGAAAGGCTGACCCTGACTCAGAGATGTAGAGGAGGTATGATTTTGTTTGGTTTTTCTCAGAACCATCCTTTAAAAAATTAGTCCATAAGTAAAAGAACATAAAAGTTACCATTGTAACCATTTTAAAATGTTCATTTCTGTAGTGCTAAACACTTTCACCATGACTCTTTTTTAAATTGGTACATTTTAGATATACAATATAATTGGAAATTTGCACCTTTACATAATTTCTCTTGGTTCTTATTTTTCCCTTTTCCCCTGCCCTCCCTTCAACCCCTCCATTCCTCCCTATTTACAAAGACTTTGTTTCCATTTTTTCATTTTCTCATATTAATTCCATTCCCTTCTTTCCTTTCTCCCACCCCTCCCACTTTTCCTTCCCTTTTGCCCCTTTTCTTCCTATTTCACATTATCTATTATACCTTTTAGTCCTTATTTACACTTTCAGTTTCTCACACTAGAGAAACTATTCAGTATTTACACATGTGTCCTATTTATTTCACTTAAGAGTGTCACCTCAATGTGCATCCACTTAGCTATAAATGTCTCTAATTTCTCATTTTTTATGGCTGAGTAGTATTCCATTTAAAAAAAACACCACATTTTCTTTATCCAGTCTCCAGTTGATGAGCATTTGGGCTGTTTCCAAGCTTTAGCTATTACAAACTATGCTGCTATGAACATGGGTGCACATATATCACTGTAGTATGATTCTTTTAATTCTTTGGGGAAGCTAACCAGCAGGGGAATAGCTGGGTCAAATGGGACTTCCAGTCCTAGTTCTTTGAGGTATCTCCATACTGATTTCCACAGTGCTTGCACCAGTCTACACTCCCACCAGCAGTGGAGCAGGGTTCCTCTTTCCCCACAGCCCCGCCAGTATTTGTTATTGGTTGATTTCTTGATGGCAGCCATTCTTTCTGGAGTGAGGTGGAATCTCAGCATTGTTTTCATTTGCATCCCTTGAATGAACATTTTTTCATATGTTTATTTGCTATTTCTACTTCTTTGTCTGAGAAATGTCTGTTCATTTCAGATGCCCATTTTTGGATTGGGTCTTTAAATTTGGGAAGTCTGATTTTTTTAAAGTTCTTTATAGATTCAAGATAGTAGACCTTTGTCTGAGGAACCACTCGTGAAAATTTTTTCCCACATTGTGGGTTGTCTCTTCACTCTGTTGGTGCTTTCTCTTGCTGTGCAGAAGCTTTTTAGTAAGAAGAGATCCCACTTGTTGATTGTGCTAGTTCATGGGCACCTGAGTTTTGTTCATAAAATCTTTTCCTACACCAATGTCTTCAAGGGTTCTACCTGACCTCTGTTTCAGCTGGCTCAGAGTTTCTGTTTTAATATTTAGATCTTTAATCCATTTTGATTTTAGTTTAGTGCATGGTGAGAGATATAGGTCTAGTTTTAATCTCTGGCAAGTTGAAACCTAACTTTTCCAGCACCATTTATTAAAGAGGCTACCTTTTCTCCAGTGAGGGTGTTTGGCTCCTTTGTCGAAGATGAGGTGGCTGAGTGTGTCTGGAGTTGTTTCTGCATCTTCTAATCTGTTCCACTCATCCTTACCATGACTCTTAATCTTGGCAAAACTGAAAGCCTGTACCATTAAACAGCCCCTCATCCTCTAGCTTCTAGCAGCCACTTTTCTATTTTCTATCTTCTCAGGACCATTTAAAGTGCTTGTGTTGTCAGAGCTTTCTCAGACATAAGTAAAAGAAGCCACTGGAGTCTGTTAAAGCAATAAAGGAAATTTATAGACTCAAGAGAAGCCAAGGAAGGATTGAGCAGTTAGCCTCAAGAAATATAGGGAGGCCAGGCCTCAATGCCACTCAACCCCTACCCTATCTGGAATCCTTGCTTCTTTCTACATGTCAATTTCACCTCCCCTCTACAGAGAAGCTTCCTCTATGTACAGGAAAATGGTTACCAGCAGCTCCATATTAGCTTCATCCACCAGAGAGACATTGAACTAACAAGATAGGAAGAGTTTTATTGAGTCAAGTGGATCTGAAGCTCATACCTGGGCCACTCAGCCATGGTCAGGATAGTAAAGACATTATCCTTGGCCCAGCATAAGTCCGATGCTCACCTTTGACCAACCACCTATGGCTAGGGGAGGAGAAACATGTAAGTTCACGACAGATCACAAGGGAACCATATGGGTACGGAGATCCAAAAGAGTTCCCGGAAGAAAGTGCCAGTGGTACTGGGCAGATGTAGCTTAGGATATGCACTCTTCTGAATTTCATTTCCTCTTTCTCTACCACCTGTATTTCAGTGCTCTTCATGCACTGCTTTGCTTCAACCCTGTCCCGTGACAAGCCTTCTGTAGTAGATTCCCCCACTCAGGAGCTTCCTTTCTTACTCGCATATGAGATAATGAGGGAATCGTCTCTGTAGTGGTTGCCATATGTACACAGCTTCTCTCTCTTTCTCTCTCTGACAAAACATTGCCTGTTAGAATCTTAAAATGTGGGTTTTCCCAATGGAATTCTTGTACTTTACCAGAGAGACTAAAGACTAAAATCTTTTACAAGCCCATTTCCACACATTCACATTTCAAGTTGGAATCTGAGGCATCTGGTCATCTAATCTCCTTCCCTGTGCCCGCCTAGCAGCACTTCCCAACTGGAGTAGACTCTGAGCTGCTGGCAAGAAGGCAGAGGGAGGATTTCTCCTTGTTTTTGTTATTATCCTAATTCTCTTGTTTTGTGACATTTAACTAGGCAGGCTCCATCTGCGATTTTATATTGGTCAGATTATCCTTGCCTTTAAAGAATTGTCTTGGCATTTGGGCTGAGCAGATTTAGAGGCAGGCAAACATTTCATCTCCACAGCATATTAGCTGAAGAGCAAAATCCCACTGTGTCCTGGAAGACTGTATTCCAGGCTATCCAGCTCCATAAATCAGCTGCAGCAGGAACCCCTCAGAGATCCCCAGAGAAACTTAGTGCTCACTTGCCTCTTAAGGTAGATCAAAACCTATCCTGGCATCCACAAGAAGGTCTATTTAAAGTAATACCACTAGGCTTAGTCAATTCCTTATGCATTTTAAAGACCATTAACCTCATCTGAGTTTCCAAAGACATTTTTGAGGTCTGCTGCTCAGTCTGGGGCTATTAACTGCCATTCATGACTTTGAACAAAGTCAGAGAAAGGTTTGAAAAAATATTTGTGCTCTATTTCTGGTCCGGTGTTGTCCCATGCTTTCCTGCCTAAATAGCCAGAGGAAATCATAGCACTTAGAGTCAAGGAGGTTTTAATATGAGCTGTTGTTGTTGAGGACTTACTGTGTGCTCACAGAGGGTAAGATTTGGTCTAGAGAAATCATAAGATGTGATCTCCATCCCCAGAAGGTTCAACACAATCTACCACAGGGGACCAGTGAGTGAACAGCTACTGTTTGGCTCTGCTCAGCATCTATTTTCCCTTGTGTTTCTTACAGACAGTTGATTTCCTTTGGGAAATCATCTCTACTCCACTCTCAGATTGTACATCTTTATAGTGCTGCCTTTTCCCAAATGCCATTACTGGTCACATGACTTGGGACTAACCAATCAGGGTTTTCCATCTTTCTGATTGGTTCATAATGGGTACATGATCAAAGCCTGGCCAACAGACTAATTTCTGTGAGGAGTACTGGAACTCTTTTTTTGCTCTTTCTTCCTTAGCTGGTTAGATGGCAGTCCGTAGTGTTTGGTGCCTACGTGATTCCTCATTTTACAAATGAAGAAACTAAAACACAGAGAACTTAAGTAACTTGTTTAAGGTTACAGAGTCAGCTGAAGGAAGAAGTGGGATTCAACTCCAAATAGCCTGGTTATAGAACTCATGCTCTGCCATCATGCCTCTTGTATAATCCACATGATTGTCATTATCTGCCCACAGTGAACTCTTTACACCCCTCCTAGCTCTTCCTCTTCCAAGCAATTTTCTACCAGAAGTGATTATCTCTGCTTTGTTGCATACCCAGGTTAATAGGGCTGGTCTCTGGGTAAAGAATGCAAGGGCCTCCCCAAAACTAAAATAAAAATAAATGAACAAAAAAAATGGCAAAACAACCCACTAAAGTTGCTAGAAGAAGGATTCTTAACCTGTCTTGTCTTCCTGGCCCCTTGGAGAATTTGATGAAAGCCCTGGATCCACTCCCCCCCACCCCGCCCCCAATTTGTGTACACCTAGAGGACTGGGTAGCATTGGGGGTTCTTGTTATTGCAAGTGACAAAAACCTAACGCAAATCAGTTTTCCCAAAAAGGGGAAAATATTGCTTCATGTAACTGTGTTAAGAGCAGGGTACAGCCAGGCCCAAGGGACAACTGGAAACAAGGACAAGGCCTTTTGTTGTATTGCTCCCTACCTCTTTCGGTGAGTGGGTTTCATTCTCTCTAATCCATGGCAAGCAACAAGGATGAAATTGGATCTCATTTATCATTGAGAAGTCACATCTTCACCACAGCTCCAACTGAAAAATATGCTAGAGAGAGACTCTAATTGTCCAGGGTTGTCGGCCTGCCCTGCAGAGAAGCAAGGTTACCAACAGTTCTCACACAAGGAAGAAGGTGATATCCTCAGAAGACAGTGTGTGAGGCAGACAAAAGAAAGATGACTCAGTGAAGATCTCAGGGAGGACTCCGAGCCTACGGCTCAGAACTGAATCTAAAAAAGAAAGTGAAGAACTGAGGCTATTGTATGAATAATTCAGAAAAACATTGAATTTAGGCTGCATTATCTGAATAGTCCAAGGGAAATGTTTTTACCAAGATGACTCAGAATGTAGCCTCTAAATTTTCCATTCTTTGGCTAGGAATTAGCAATGCAGTCCATATTTCTGTGCCCTACCAAAGGGAAAATTGCTTTAGAAAATAAAAGGAAAGTATTGGTTTCCTACTGCAAATTTAGAGCTCTGTGAGCATGAAGTTTCCTCTGTCTCCAAATTTTAAAAGGGAAATAAAATATTAGACTAGAGTGGTCTTAGCCAAGCTTTCTATGTCTAATATTGTACAAAGTGGGAAATGCTTAAGTGGCATCTCTAAAGGCATCCCCAGCTCTAACTTAAGCCCCTTTCAATCTGTTCTCTGCACAGATGCCAGCTTCATTTGCCTAAAACACTACTTCATTATGATTCGTTAATTCTTAGTGCTCAAAACCACATATGATGGGGATCCCCTAGACCATTCTTCCTTCCAGCTACTCCATCTGGGGTTGCCTCCTCATACCTTCTTGTGCTCATTCGCACTCTGGCATCCTCACCCTAAGCCTCCTGCATCTTTTAAAGCTTGGGTTGCTGTCCACCACTGCAGAGGACTACTGAGCAGCATAGGATGCCCTCTCTGACTCAATGCTACCCTTCCCCTGTTCTGCTCTATATGCAGGGAGCCAACCCCTGAAAACAACATTTCCCTGGTTTTCCTGTTACCTGACTTTCAGGTAGATTCACCCAAAAGGAGAAAAGACACCAGAGAACATTTCTAAGAAGTGACATGTCTGGAAATGACTAGTCTCCTTCATGGTTGGCTCACTAACTCTGTTTTGCTTCCCAGGTCTTCCAACATCTCTCACCTTTGGAATGTCTTCCCATAGTAAATTCTCTTTATTTAGCTGCCTAGTGTGGATTCACTTTTCCTGACTGAACTGTATCTGAAAATGCACCTAATTGCTTTCTTCTGTGACCTCTCATTATAGACATTATATATTTACTTGTTTCAGTAATCTTTCCTAACTTTAAAAAAGAGTTACAGTTAGTGCTATTTCAAACAGCATAAAAGAATGAACAATAAAAAGAGAATTTCCTTTTCATTCTAGATACGCAGTCCTCTGTTTAGTGTAACTAGAATTAACATCTTGTATATCTTTACAGAGAATTTATATATATATGTCTATTTGCATGTTTTTAATGTACAAAGTTCTGCATCTTTGTATTTTCATTTCATAATATTACTTGGAGAGTTTTCCATCTATCTATCTATCTATCTATCTATCTATCTATCTATAGATAGATAGATAGATAGATAGATAGATATATCTTCTTCAGCCTTCTTATTGGGTACCTGAAATCTCTTTGTATGGAGTACTGGTTTATTTAACTGGTCCTCTATTGATGAATATTTATGTTGTTTTATATATTTTGCTATCAGAAACTATCTGTACATATGACTTTGTATATAGTAACAAGCTCAGTAAATTAAAATAATTGCTAAGGTGAAAGATGTATAAATTTATATACAAGATCAAATTGTGTTTCAGAGAAGCTGTACTATTTTACATTGCCCCCAAAATGTGTTTATCCACAACTTTTAAAATGAGTATTATCAGAAGTTTTTCTATTTGCCAACTCAGTAAGGGAAAAATGCTACCCCATCTCCAACCACTTAGCAATTACCTACTCACCCTCCAAAGCTTTGTGTTAATCAAAATATGCATTTATTCATTATTGATTATTGTTATCAATACTAATATGACTTACCATTGTTTAGGGCCCTCTATATGCCAGAACTGGTATTATGAACTTCATATACATTTTCTCCAAATTCAGTAATCCAATAAAGAAGATATTTTCATTGTTTTTTAGAGAGAGAAAATAAGAACTTGGAGAGGCCAAAATCCAGTCATTTGTTCTAGTCCCACAGCTGGGAAGTGAAGAGCTGGAATTCTGTCACAAAGAAGCTTATCCCCTAAAGTTATGATCTTTGTTGAATGTAACATCTATTGAATTGCAGTTGGTCGAGGAATGTCAATCCTATTCTCAAATTGCTGCCATTTTCCTCAGCTTCTTAAAGTCAGGGAGAATGTCTTATGTTGTTTGGCAAACGAAGTGCCAAATACTCAATTAGGATCTGTCAATCAAATAGAATACTACATACTCAACTATGGTATTTCATAAGTTGTTAAATTCTTTATAAATTACTATATTTCTTCTCATGACAGCAACTAGCATAGCACCTGGTAAAAGGCAGGAACTTGAAGGATATCTGCTAAATGAATGGCTTTTGGGCTATGTTTAGAGCAGCCTTCCTGTTGTAAGGATGATCAATGAGCTGGAAGATTAAAAGATCCTCAGACCCCATGAAGTCCCAAGTATCTTTTCCTAGATTCCCTAAAGCCATTCTTTTTTTAAAAAATTATTTTATTGGTACATTTTAGGTATACTATATATTTACATTTATCATTGGATGCTTGTATCTGTACGTGATGTATCTTGGTTCTTATACTAAAGTCATTCTTTATGGAGGTTCTTTGATATATCTCAAGAATCAGGCAGATCTGAGCTGCCAGGTTGGCCGTTTGGTCAGAAAGGTCACAGGTGGCTGTGGCCTGCTCCATCCAGCTCACCCAACCCACCTGCATCCAGGAGACTGTAGGGACCTCCCGGGCACACCCACCAGCCTCCAGTTTAGCTGCGTGGGCACCTGCAACAACAGAACCGCCCCCCCCCCCCGACCTCTGGCCTCTTGGCTGTACAGCTACCTGGTTCCACACTACAGAGGCACAGGGGGACATAAAAGCCATTGTTCTGAGCTACAGAAGTGAACAACAGAGAGAGGGCCTCTCTCAGGCTCTCTGATGAAAACTAAAGCCCACTGGGAAAGTGAAGAGAATCTCTGCAATAAAGGCAGACCAGACCACTGTACTTGGTAAGTTGGAGGGATCATAACTTCCCACTGGAACCTAGACTATCTTCAGGGGAAAGGCAGCTGGAACCTGTAATAGAACCTTGCAGAGTTCAACCCTGCAGGAGGACAGGGAGCTCAACTTGGGACTTGCAGCCAGAAATCTGCCTGAAACTCATGAGTCTGTGACTGGCTTACTGAGACTCATTGACTTATAACTGCACACTGCTGCCCACGTTGTTTATTGTGACAGCAGAGATATACCCTGAAGGAGGCCCTTCATTTTTATCTTTTATTTGTTATTTTCAAAATTACTACTATTTTTTGTTCTAATTTTTGATTTTCTTCTTTTTTTTCTACTGTTTTGAAATTTTTCTTTTTCTCTCTTTTCTTTTTCTCTTTTCTTTCTCTCTTTCTCTCTCCCTCATTCCTTTGCTGTCCCACATTGCTCTTCATCTCTCTTTGTGTTCTTGTTCTGGCTCTAATTTGTATTTCTTCTTTATTTTTCTTTTCTTCTCTATCCTTCTCTTGCCTGTGCAATCTGGCCTCACTGTGAACCTTCCCCTATCCCTCTATCTATCTATTTCTCCCTCCCCAACTCCTTTTAACTCCCTATCCCAAAGGGTAAAGTTGTTATATTGAAGAGTTTATTCACTACAAATATATGTTGGGTTGGTTCTTGATCTTCACTTAACTCACACAGTTGAAGATGATAGGTTAATACCACCACAAATTATCATTTTCTAAAAGGTACTTGATGCTATTGTGTTGCTGATTATATCACTTGAGCTAAGGTGTTGTGATTGATCTAATTAGTTGTCCTTCCTGGTATGATGAAAATAAGATAGCATCAGAGCCATTAGAGACTCAAACCCTAAAGACCAGCTATATCTGGAAGACACCACTGAGAAGCAATCATTCCATAAGTGTTCTAAATACATCAACAAAGATAATTACAATAAGCAACTTTGAAGTATCAATCCAGGAACTAAACCAAGGAGAGTACCAAAAACAAAAATGAGAAGGTATTTAAGCAAGGCACAGACTCAGACCTCCACCCCACAAAAGGCAAATTCTGGAGGAAACCAGGCAGAAAAGTCTGATAATGAAGCACCTGGACACCCTGAACTGATAGCACAGGAAGTAACAAAACAGATGAATGAGGCTGTAGAAAATTTCAAAGCACAAATAATCTCCCAGATAACTACAGAGATGGTGAGAAAAGTGAAAGACATGACTAGAGGCTAGAATTGAAACAGATTAAAAAAAAAAAAAAAGATGAGCTCAGAAACATGCTGGAACCCATGAATACCCAGCATAAGAAAGAAATGGAAACTATGATCACCCAACATAAGAAAGAAATGGAATCCATGAAACAGATTCAAAGAGATATTCAGGAGATCAAAAACTCCATTGAAAGTATCCACAGACGATTAAGGGAATCTGAAGATAGAATATCAGATATAGAAGACAGAATAGCAGTTAGAGACCATGAAAATAGAGATTTCTTAAAAATAGTAAGGGACCACAAGAAATCAATCCAACAACTGCTAGACAATGCAAAGAAGAATAACATAAGACTGATAGGAGTCCATGAAAAAACAGGAGAAAGTACAACTGACATAAAAAACTGTTCCCAGAAGTAATAGTAGAAAACTTCCCAGACAGAGGTGGAGAATTGGTTATACAGATAAGTGAAGCATACAGAACTTCAACTAGCCATGATCAAAAAAAATCTACACCTAGACATATAATAGTCAAGGTCCCAGAAACCCAACAGAAGAACAAAATCCTACAGACAGAGAAAAGAAACAAATCATATACAAAGTAAAGCCCATCAAAATCACGGCAGACTTCTTAACACAAACCCTCAAATCAAGGAGAGCCTGGAGTGAAGTATTTCAAGCCCTAAAAGAAAATAACTTCCAACCTAGATGGTTGTATCTGGCAAAATTATCTTTCAAAATTGATGGGGAAATTAGATACTTCCATGACAAAGAACACCTGAGAAATTTCATGAACATCAAAACAGCACCCCAAACAATTCTAAGCAATATACTAGAAAAAGACAATGAAGGTCACAACTCCATGAGGCCCAACAGAGGGAAGCCACCAGGGAAGGTAATAAACTAAAGGGAAAGGGGGGAAAATAAGAAATAAAAGAACCAACAAGAGTAAAATATCATGACAAAGATGCATCAATATCTATCAATTATAACTATCAATTTAATGATCTCAATTCACAAATCAAAAGAAATAGACTGACAGAATAGATTAAGAAGCAAAATCCAGCAATATGCTGTGTACAAGAAACACACCTAACTCAAAAAGAAATACATAGACTGAAAGAAAAGGATGGATAACAGTTCTCCACACAACCAGAACCCAGAAAAAAGCAGGGGTAGCAATCTTACTTGCAGACAAAGTAGATTTCAAACCAAAACTAATTAAGAGAGACAAAGATGGTCACTACATCCTTGTGAAGGGAACAATCCAAGAGGAAGAGATGACAATCCTAAATACATATGCACCAAATACAAATGCCCCCAAGTATACAAAACAAACAAATGAGCACTAATACAATTGTAGTGGGGAACCTCAATACCTCATTATCACAAATAGACAGATCATCTAGACAAAAATTTAACAATGAAATTTTAGAACTAAGCCAAGCTACCGAACAAATGGACTTAACAGATGTTTATAGAGTGTTCCACCCCACAAAAACAGAATACACATTCTTTTTCAGGTGCACACTGGTCATTCTCCAAAATAGTCCACATGCTAGCTCATAAGGATGTGTCTAAGTAAATGTAAAAGAATTGAAGTTACCCCCTGTATATTATCAGACCATAGTACAATAAAAAATTGGAGATCAATGACATAAGAAACTGCAAAAATCCCACAAACACTTGGAAATTAAACAACACCCTCCTGAACAACCAATGGGTCACAGAGGAAATTAAAGAAGAAGTTAGACAGTTTCTACAAGTAAATGATAATGCCAGTACAACATACAGGAATGTATGGGACACAATGAAAGCAGTTCTGCACGGGAAATTCATAGCAGTGATTGCCCACATTAAGAAAACAGAGAGAACTCAAATGAATAACCTAATGCAGAACCTCAAGCTCCTAGAAAAAGAAGACCATAACAAACCCAATGCTTGTACAAGAGAGGAAATTATAAAGATCAGAGAAGAAATCAATGGAATGAAGACTAAGAGAATGACACAAAAAATTAATGAATGAAAGAGTTGGTTTTTCGAAAGAATAAATGAAATCGATAAACCCCTAGCCAACCTTATCAAAAAAAGGAAAGAAAAGGCTCAAATCCATGCAATTAAGAATGAAAAATGTGAAGTCACAATAGACCCAGCAGAAATCCAGAGGATCATCAATACCTACTTCAAGAACCTGTACTCTAATAAAATGGAAAACATAGAAGAAATTGACAGATTCCTAGATACATATGAAATGCCAAAGTTAAATGAAGAAGATATAGAAATTCTAAACACCCCAATTACAATGAGTGAAATTGAAAATGTAATAAAAAATTTACCAACAAAGAAAAGTTCAGGTCCTGATGGCTTCACTGCTGAATTCTACAAGACATTTAAAGAAGAACTATTGCCATTACTCTTTAAATTCATCAAGGAAATTGTAAGGGAAGGAAGACTTCCAAATTCTTTCCTGGAAGCAAGTGTTACTTTGATTCCAAAACCAGGGAAAGGGGAAAGGGAAGAAGGGAAAGAAAATATTATGAGAAAAGAAAAAAAATGGAAATGAAATCTATGTAAATAGGGAAGGGTGGAGGGGGTGGAGGGTGCACAGGAACTAAGATACGTCATGTACAGGTACAAGCACCCAATGATAAATGTAAACATATTGTATACCTAAAATGTACTAATAAAAATTTTTTTAAAAAAAACAGGGAAAGACACAACCCAAAAAGAGAACTACAGGCCAATCTCCCTAATGAACATAGATGCAAAAATCCTCAACAAGATACTGGCAAACAGAATACAAAGGATCATCACGAAGATCATACACTCTGACCAAGTTGGATTTATCCCAAGAATGCAAAGATGGTTCGACATTCATAAATCAATAAAAGTAATACGCTATATCAATAGAGCCAAGGACAAAAACCATATGATCATCTCAATAGATGCAGAAAAGGCATTTGATGAAATCCAACACCCATTCATGATAAAACCCCTACGGAAAATTGGAATACAAGGTCTTCACCTCAATTTGATTAAGGCTATCTATGAAAAACCAACAGCCAACATCATACTAAATGGTAAAAAACTGAAATCTTTCACGCTAAAATCAGGAATAAGACAAGGATCCCCACTATCACCACTCCTGTTCAATATAGTTCTGGAAGCATTAGCCACAGCAATTAGAACAGAGAAAGAAATAAGAGGAATAAAGATAGGAAAGGAAGAAGTCAAATTGAATGAAATACCAATACAGTGAGACCTCCATGCAAAAATTCAGTAGTAAAGTGAAATGTTATATCATAAAATTTTAAACTGAATTTAAAATCCAGTTCCTCAGTTGGCGTAGTCACTTCTCAAGTGCCCCAGAGCCACACTGGCTGGTGCTACTGTATGGGAATAGCACCAGTGCAGAATATGTACCCAAGCAGTTCTTATCCCAGAACATCCCAAGGAGTAGCATTCAGGCAGAAGCAAAGTCTGAGAGGGGAATCATCAGCAGTGTACTGCGTGAAAAGAAAGGCAGCATGGCTGAAAGGGACCAAGGAGGGAAGGAGGTGCATGCTGAGGTTGGAGTGTCAGCAGGTCCAGGTTAAGCAGGTATCAGAAGGCTCTGGAAAGACTCTGGACTTTGGTGCAGGTTGCTATGGAAATCCATGAATGGGGTCTTTAGCAAGGGATACATATTCTGATTCTACATCAGAAAAATCTTTCAGAAGATTTGGAGTTAAAGTGTTTCTGTATCATTCATCCCAAATAAATTTGATTGCAGTTGTGATTTTCTCTTTGAATAATGAGGAAATATTTTAAAAATTTTCTTAAATTTCTAAGTGAGATTTGGGGAGATAGGTTGTGATTTCATTGATTTATCTATTTACTGAATTATGGCTGGAAAATGTGACCCCAAAACTTTATAGTTTGTAGAGTTAAAGCCTTTATTTATTTATTTTTGTTCATAACTAAATAAAGGGCCATTTTAAAAATAGTTTGTGGATATAAGGAGGGAGAAAAGCTGGCATGTGCTAGCTTGTTAGTTGTCATTCATATCATTTATATCCTTCTTTGTTTCATTTAACATGTCGAAGTCCAAAGGAGCTGTGTCAAAGTCTCAAAATACAATTTGTTTCTGCCAAGCTTTTCATATATTCCTAAGATTTCTACTGTACATTTTTTCCTGCTTAGTTGTTTGTTACATGAAGATTCATCTCTATAATTTTCTTCTTTGTTTATTATGTATTTTGCTAACAAAATTTTTTCTGTTCCTAAAAGAAAACTTTTCCTCTACTCACAACACTTCTGACCCAACATGTGTGGGATTTTTCCACACAAAGCAATTCTCCAACTTTCTCCAGATACCAAGTGAGTGTCATACCCTTTAATTCAATTCTGACACTAACCACTTGAAGTTAGTGCAATTCCCACAGGTGAAGGGCTCAATCCTATTAGACTGCCCATCTCAGATACCAACATGGAGCTGGGACTCCTGAATGTCTGACCAAATAGCTATAAGTCAGGGACTTCTGTACCTGTGAAGAGTCAAGCACTGCCACCTATTAAAGCCCTGACTCAAGAGAGATTGACCAGAGAAAAAAACTCTCTTGGTGTTAAGCCAGCAGGTGGAAGATAGAGGGTTGTCACTCAAATTCCATCTTGCTCAACTTTAAAGGCACAAAGCTTATATGAAGTTTCTTGGGATCTCACTTTAACCATAGCCACATGGGCACTAGAATGGTCATTAATTCTTGCAATGATCAGGCGATACTCTTAAGTGAAATGAACAGGACACACATGTAAATACCGAATAGTTTCTCTAGTGAGAAACTGAAAGTCTAAATAAGGACTAAAAGGTATAATAGATAATGTGAAATAGGAAGAAAAGGGGCAAAGGGGAGGGGTAAGTTGGAGGGGTAGGAGAAAGGAAAGAAGGGAATGGAATTAATATGAGAAAATGAAAAAATGGAAACAAAATCTTTGCAGATAGGGAGGGATGGAGGGGTTGAAAGGAGGGCAGGGGAAAGGGGAAAAAATAAGAACCAAGAGAGTATGTAAAGGTGCATATCTCCAATGATGAATGTCATTATATTGTACACCTAAAATGTACCAATAAAAGGATATATAAAAAAATTCTTGCAATGATCAATTCTCTTGGTGTCTTTTCAATGTTGTTCACAAGTTACCAGATATTCCTGGTTCCTACAAGCCTAAAGGAAGATTACTATTTAGGAAGTCACATGGCTAGTATTGTTCTTCAATGTTTTTCCTTATTCTTTCCACGTGAGGCTGACTTTATTTGGAGAATGAGGCATAGGGAAAGGAAACAATGAAATAGTGAAAAGCTGACTTGCTAATGATAGGAACAAGTAAACTGTCTATCACAGTGCTAGTGCATCTATGGCATCCATGTCACAACAGGCACACAGAGCCCTCTCTGTTGGCACATGAGCCAAGTTGCCCCAACATCATCCCAGCAGCTAAGCATCAGACAACAGCACACATAGGGGTCATGCACATGCTCAGAAAGGAGGAGCAGAGCCAGGTGATGATGTTATGAGCTGCAACTCATTAGCTGAGACTTGTCTGAGATTTTGCATGGCTGGTGGATTTGCTACCAAGGACATATATATATATATATATATATAGATAGATAGATAGATAGATAGATAGATAGATAGATAAAACTATATTGAAAGAGAGTGTTGATAGTGGAAATCTTTGTCTTGTTCTTTATTTTAGTGTGAAGAATTTCAGTTTTTGACCATTAAGTATGATGTTGGCTGTTGGTTTTCCATAGATGGCATTTATCAGGTTGAGATAAAGATCATGTATTCCAATTTTCTGTAGGGTTTTTAACATAAATGTGTGTTGGATTTTGTCAAATGCTTTGCTTGCATCTATTGAGATGATTATATGATTTTGTTCTTGGCTCCAGTGATATAGTGTATTATATTTATTGATTTGCATATGTTGAACCATCCCTGCATCCCTGGGATGAATCCCACTTGGTCAGGGTGTATGATCTTCTTGATGATTTCTGCATTCTATTTGCCAGTATCTTATTAAGAATTTTTGCATCTATGTTCATTAGTGAGATTAGCCTATAGTTCTCTTTTTCAGTTGGGTCTTTCTCTGCTTTGGGGATCAAGGTGATGCTTGCTTCCAGGAATGAATTTGGGAGTATTGCTTCCCTTTCAATTTCATTGAAGAGTTTAAACAGTAATGGCAGCAGTTCCTCTCTAAATGTCTTGTAGAATTCAGCAGTGAAGGCCATCAGGACCTGGGCTTTTCTTAGTTCATAAGTTTTTAATTACGTTTTCAATTCCTTTTTTTTTTTTTTTTTGCATTTCAATAATTTTATTGAAAGGTATATCTCTGAGTACCAAATATAAAGGTAGATATTTTGGTTACCTCTGCCACATCAAAATTAACACTGATGTTTTCAAAATATTGAAATATATCAGCCTTATGTTAAAACTGAAGTTATCCACAAAACATGGTTTTCAAAAAGTTAAAGATAGAGGGCTGAGGATTTAGCTCAGTGGTTCCAGCACCTGCCTTACAAGTGCAAGGTCCCGAGTTCAATACCCAATACCCACAAACAAATAAAAATCACAATACCCAGAACTATGTCTAATGCATTGTAAGTGTCCAATGTATAACTTTAAAAAAAAAGTTAAAGGTAGAATATTCTGTGGTTCTTTGGTTTATTTTTCAATGCTTAGTTATCTGTAACATGATGTCAAAATTGGTTACATCTATTCTGGATAGACTCAGGCTTCAGGCTACACTGTTTACAACACTAACCATATATGTACATTTCCTTACATTGATTGGCTCACATGGAGAATTCCAAACACTCCTTCAGCAATCTCATAATTATGGCAGTACCTCCTTACTTTTCTTAAGACACGTTATGGAAATTTGTGAAAGAGTATTCTATTTCTTAAAAAAAGAGGAGGCAATGGCAATTTTATAGAAACAATCCATAGTAAAACCTGGAGTGCTTTAGGCAGAACTTAGGGTAAAGCAAGTTTTCAGAGTAATAATTGATTTTTTCTTACTATGTAATATAATAGAACATTTTTTAAATGGAACTAGATAGACTAAGGAAGTAGATTCTGTTTAGAAATTTTTATCCTCAATAACAAATGTCACATGTTTTTTAGAAGAAACTTTAAGGATAGCTCAATGAATATGCCAAACTTTGTAGGTCTGTATTTTGGCTTAATACAAAATGTTTTTAAATTTAAATATAATTCCCAAATGGCAATAACATTCTCATCTCTGAACTATCTATTACTTGCATTATGAGTGCCAAGAAACCATTATATTATCTAGAATATAACCTTTATTATGTCTTTAAAAAGTGCATGTGTGAAATGTTGGTTTTGATGTAAACCTCATAATTTAAAATTTAATATTTAAATTAAGTAGATTACCATTTTCCAAAACACCTAAATGTAATATATTGATCCTGTATAGAAAGTTAAACTAATGTTAGAAATGATGATTCACAGTTCACCTTTTCAGGCTTGTATTAAGTGTTTCACTTTTATGTCTTTAGCTTTACAGATGAATTCAAATCCAAACAATCTTACTGCAGCATTATATTAGGCAGTTTTACAAAGATGGAGAACATCAAACTAATCTAGTTGTGATGTTTTGAGGGTTCATAACTTAAATCAATTATAACATTATGGAATCCACAGTTCAGGTTTGTGGAGAAAGGCTTCAAAGAAATTTTTTTGTTGCTGCAATAATGTTATTTATGTAAAGAGCAAAAACCCCCAACTTATCAAAAGTTTATCTAAATACTACTAGCTGTTAAAAGTAAATTTTTCATGCCCAAGTTTCATAATCATATGTAGATATATTAAATATTAACATTTAGTTTTGAGTAGAAAAAGATAAATTGTAACTGTAAGTTAATAAATTTAGATGGCAAAAACATATAGAACATATGCAGTGACTGAATTTATGGTTTTTTTGAATACACTTACTTTCTATTATTCCAATTGCAATAGCAGTGGGTTGAGACATACTGGAAATTTTCAAAAACCCAAAAGAGATAATCTGTTTTGTATTACTTATTTTTTAGGTGTAACATTCAAGTTCATCATGATTCTGCTTATAAGCTAACAGTCTCAAATTAGTTAATACATGGATCAAACTTTTGGTCCTATTATAACTTTAAATGAGCTAGAGATTAGGGCTACATTTAGCAAAATGTACAATTAAAAAAGCATTAATTCAGCGCTACTTAAAAATTCAGATTATTAAAGAGGATGCTTTCTAAGAGGTTAATTTAATGAAATGCTTAACATATATATCAGAGATTGGAAACTCCTAAGGGTTTTTTAAAAATATTTTTTGAGATAGGGTCTCACTATGTAATTTAGGCTGAACTTGAACTCACTATGTAGCCCAGGCTGGCCTCAAACTCATGATGATCCTCCTGCCTCAGCCTCCCAAGTGGTAGGATTACAGGCATGTGCCACCATGCCTGGCCCTTAGTGTATTGTACCTTATATATAGCAAATGCCTTCAAATATTAGCTGACTAGATTGGTGATACCAGTTTTTCCCTTTTGCTATTCCAAGTCCAGTTGGTTTATTTTGAAGATAATATTTCAATACTTCAATTGTAGAAGAAAATTATGCAATTTTCTCTATATAGAGAATGAGACCCAAAATTGCAAATTATGAAACCGTTTCTGAGAGGAAGGGGCTTCTGTGCCACTATAGCACTGCTCCTAATGTAGAGGAAGGGGCTTCCGGGCCACCATAGCACTGCTCCCAGTGCAGAGGAAGGGGATTCTGGGCCCCTGTACCACTACTCTCAGTGCAGAGGAGGTGAGCTTCACAGGCACCAACAGCACACAACCCCACTGGCTCCCCCAGGTGAAATGAGAAGACACATGAACAAGTCTCAAAACCAGACTTCCAGATCTCCTACAGCAACCCCAAAGGGAAATGAGATGGAACACTCTGATACTCAAAAACCTGGACTCCCTGAACTGGCAATAAAAGAGGATCTGGGAAAAATGAAATCAGAAATAATTTCTCAGATAACATCAAAGATTGTGCTCATAGTGCAAGACATGATTAATAAATTTAGAGAGGAGCTGAGGAACATGATGGAGTCTCAATACAGGAAACAAATGGAACCCATAAAACAGATGCAAACACATTTCTAGGAGATTAAAAACTCCATTGAAAGTCTACACAGCAGAATGAGCCAATGTGAGGACAGAATTTCAGATACAGAAGATAAGATTGCAATTAGTGACCAGGAAAAAAAATTGCTTCAAAATTGTAAGGGGCCACAAGAAATCAATCTAGCAGCTGCTAGATGATGGAAAGAAGAATAATGTGAGACAGATTGGAGTCAATGAAGAAACAAGAGAGAATGAAGATGACATAAAAAAACCTGTTCACAGAAGTGATGACAGAAAACTTCCCAAGCAGGGGGAAAGAACTTGACATACATATAAGTGAGGCATATAGGACTCCAACTAGCCTTGATCAAAAAAACGTCTACACATGGGCATATAATTGTTAAGATTCCAGAAATCCAACAGGAGAACAAAGTTTGACAAGCAATTAGAGAAAATAAACAAATCACATACAAAGGAAAGCCCATCAGAATCACAGAAGACTTCTCAAAGCAAAACCTCAAGGCAAGAAGAGCTTGGAGTGATGTATTCCAAGCCCTAAAGGACAACAGCCTCCAACCCAGATTGATGTACCCTGCAAAACTATCTTTCAAAATTGATGGCAAAATAAGATAATTTCATGACAAAGAGCACCTTAGGAACTTCATGAATACCAAACCAGCACTCCAAAACCTTTTAGAAAATATCCTAGGAAAAGGCAGTGAGGATCACAATCCCAGGAAACCCAGCAGAATGAATCCATTAGGCAGGACAAGATATTAAATGTAAAGGGGGAGAATCCAACAAAATAAAACATCATGACAATGATAAGTCAATACATATCAATTATAACCATCAATGTAAATGGTCTCAATTCACCAATCCAAAGAAATAGACTAGCAGAATGGGTCAAGAAACAAAATCCAACAATATGTTATATACCAGAAACACACTTAATTCAAAAAGAAACTCATAGACTGAAAGTTAAAGGGTGGAAAACAATACTCCATGTGAAGGGAACCAGAAAAAAAGCAGGAGTAGCTATCCTCTTTGCAGATCAAGTAGATTTCAAACCAACATTGATTAAGAGAGATGAAGAAGGACACTACATCCTTGTAAAGGGAACAATCCAAAAGGAAGAGATGACAATCATAAATATATTTGCACCAAACACTAGTGCACCCAACTATATAAAACAAATGCTAATGGACATGAAAAGTCATATATTCACTAATACAATAGTAGTGGGGGACCTCAATACCCACTGTCACAAATAGATTATTCCGCTGGACAAAAAATAAGTAATGAAAGACTAGAACTCAATCAAACTCTTGAACAAATGAACTTAACAGATGTTTATAGAGTGTTCCACCCTACAAAATCAGAATACACATTCTCTTCAGGTGCCCATGGGTTGTTCTCCAAAATAGACTGCATACTTGCTCATAGAACATGTTTAAGTAAGTGCAAAGGAATTGATGTTATCCCCTGTATATTATCAGACCATAGTGCAATGAAATTGGAGATCAATAGCAAAAGAAACCTCAAGAATTTCATAAACACATGAAAATTGAACAACATGCTACCGAATAACCAATGGGTCACACAAGAAATTAAAGAAGAAATTAGACCATTCCTATAATTAAATGACAATGCAATACAACATATCAGAATCTATGGGACACAATGAAAGCAGTCTTATGAGGGAAATTCATAGCAGTGAATACCCATATTAGGAAAACAGAGCAAGCCCAATTAAACAACCTGATCCTGAACCTCAAACTTCCAGAAAAAGAAGAGCAGGACAAACCCAAAGCTCATACAAGGGAGGAAATTATAAAGATCAGAGCAGAAATCAATGCAATGGAGACTAAGAGAATGATACAAAAAATCAACGAAGCCAAGAGTTGGCCCTTCGAAAGAATCAACAAAATTGACAAAGCCTTAGCCAACCTTATTAGGAAAAGGAAAGAAAAGGCCCAATCTATGCAATTAGGAATGAAAAGGATGAAATTACAACAGACCCAGCAGAAATCCAGAGGATCATCAATACCTACTTCCAGAACCTATATGCCAATAAGATGGAAAACACAGAAGAAATGGAGAGATTCCTAGATAGACATGAATTACCAAAGTTGAACGAAGAAGACCTAAAAGTTCTAAGCAACCCAATGTCAAGCAATGAAATCGAAAACGTAATTAAAAGCTTGCCAACTAAGAAAAGCCCAGGTTCTGATGGCTTCATCACTGAATTCTACAAGAGAGCTGAGTTAGACAAAGAAGATCTTTCACTTCAAAGTCCCTCAGACTTGCAGTCATTCTAAGGCCATTATCATGTGTAGATTCAATTAGTCTCAAGCAGCAGACCTTTGGCTGACATCTAGCCTCCTGTTCCACAGGGTATTCAGCTGGTATAGAAGTTTCTGGGAGTCAGTTGTCAGGACTGAGACTGTGGCTCCTTGGCGTGATCACACTCCCCAGGCCTGCTCTCACCTCACCTCATGGTATCGGATTCAAGAGACCTAAGAAGTGAGGACACTCGAGAGCAGGAGGGGAGAGGCCCGGGAAGGGAGAACTGTCCTGGGTGGAAGTCTCTGCAGTGGGGCCAAGACTACACCACCCTTCTCCCAGTTGTACCACTGCCTATGTTTTGAATTTCATTGATTCATATTGCGTTGCTTAGAACTTTTAGGTCTTCTTCGTTCAACTTTGGTAATTCATGTCTATCTAGGAATCTCTCCATTTCTTCTGTGTTTTCCATCTTATTGGCATATAGGTTCTGGAAGTAGGTATTGATGATCCTCTGGATTTCTGCTGGGTCTGTTGTAATTTCATCCTTTTCATTCCTAATTGCATAGATTGGGCCTTTTCTTTCCTTTTCCTAATAAGGTTGGCTAAGGCTTTGTCAATTTTGTTGATTCTTTCGAAGGGCCAACTCTTGGCTTCGTTGATCTTTTGTATCATTCTCTTAGTCTCCATTGCATTGATTTCTGCTCTGATCTTTATAATTTCCTCCCTTGTATGAGTTTTGGGTTTGTCCTGCTCTTCTTTTTCTAGAAGCTTGAGGTTCAGGATCAGGTTGTTTAATTGGGCTTGCTCTGTTTTCCTAATATGAGTATTCACTGCTATGAATTTCCCTCATAAGACTGCTTTCATTGTGTCCCATAGATTCTGATATGTTTTATTGTCATTGTCATTGAATTGAAGGAACTGATTTCTTCTTTAACTTCCTCTGTGACCCATTGGTTATTCAGAAGTGTATTGTTCAATTTTCATGTGTTTATGAAATTCTTGAGGTTTCTTTTGCTATTGCTCTCCAATTTCATTGCACTATGGTCTGATAATATACAGGAGATAGCTTCAGTTTCTTTGTACTTACTTAAACATGTTATATGAGTATGTGTTCTATTTTGGAGAATGACCCATGTGCAGCTGAAAAGAATGTGTATTCTGATTTTGTGGGGTGCAACACTCTGTAAATATCTGTTAAGTCCATTTGTTCAAGAGTTTGATTGAGTTCTAGTATTTCATTGTTTATTTTTTGTCTAGTTGATCTATCTATTTGTGACAGTGGAGTATTGAGGTCCCCCACTACTACTGTATTAGTGCTTATTTGATTTTTCATGTCCATTAGCATTTGTTTTATATAGTTGGGCATGGTAGCGTTTGGTGCATATATATTTGATTGTCATCTCTTCCTCTTGGATTGTTCCCTTTACGAGGATGTATCTTTTCTGTCTTAATCAGTGTTAGTTTGAAATCCACATGATCTGAAAATAGGATAGCTCCTCCTACTCAGTTTCCTGTCACATGGAGCATTGTTTTCCACCCTTTAACTTTCAGTCTATGAGTTTCTTTTTGAATTAAGTGTATTTCTTGTATGCAGCATATTGTTGGGTCTTGCTTTTTCACCCATTCTGCCAGTCTATTTCTTTGGATTGGTGAATTGAGACCATTTACATTGATGGTTATAATTGATATGTATTGACTTATCATTGTCATGATGTTTACTTTTGTTGGATTCTCCCCCTTTACATTTAATATCTTGTCCTGCCTAATGCATTCATTCTGCTGGGTTTCCTGGGATTGTGATCCTCACTGCCTTTTCCTAGGATATTTTCTAAAAGGTTTTGGAGTGCTGGTTTGGTATTCATGAAGTTCCTAAGGTGCTCTTTGTCATGAAATTATCTTATTTTGCCATCAATTTTGAAAGATAGTTTTGCAGGGTACATCAATCTGGGTTGGAGGCTGTTTTCCTTTAAGGCTTGGAATACATCACCCTTGAGGGTTTACATTGAGAAGTCTTCTGTGATTCTGATGGGCTTTCCTTTGTATGTGATTTGTTTATTTTCTCTAACTGCTTAAAGAATTTTGTTGTTCTATTGGGTTTCTGGAATCTTAATTATTATATGCCTAGATGTAGATTTTTTTTTTGATCACAACTAGTTGCAGTCCTATATGCCTCACTTATCTGTATGTCAAGTTCTTTTCCCCTGCTTGGGAAGTTTTTTGCCATTACTTCTGTGCACAGTTTTTTTATATTGTCTGTACTCTCTCCCTTTTCTTCATTGACTCTGATCAGTCTTATGTTATTCTTCTTTCCATCGTCTAGCAGCTGCTGAATTGATTTCCTGTAGTCCCTTACTATTTTAAGGAAATTTTTCTTTTCCTGGTCACTAACTGAAATCCTATCTTCTGTATCTGAAATTCTGTCCTCACATTGGTTCATTCTGCTGTGTAAACTTTCAGTGGAGTTTTTAATTTCCTGGAAATCTGTTTGCATCTATTTTGTGGATTCCATTTGTTTCCTATATTGGGATTCTATCATGTTCCTCAGCTCCTCTATTTTTTTTTATTTGTGTCTGCCCTAGATTTATTAATCATATCTTGCACTATAGGTACAATTTCTGTTGTTATCTGAGAACTTATTTCTCAATTTATTTTTTCCAGATCCTCCTTTGTTGCCAGTTCAGGGAGTCCAGGTGGTTGAGTATCAGATTGTTCCATCTCATTTCCCTTTGGGATTGCTTAAGGTGATCTGGAAGTTTGGTTTTTAAGATTTACGTGTTTTCCCATTTCAAAGGGGTGGGGCGTGGTGCTGCTCCTGGTGCCTGTGGGGCTCACCTCCTTGGCACTGGGGGTGGTGGTATGGCAACCAGGAAGGCTCATCCTCAGCACTGGCGGTGGCTCTGCTTCTCAGTCCTAGGGGTGGTGGTACCTAGGTGTAGTTTCTTTTGATCATGGCTGGTTGAAGTCTTACATGCCTCACTTATCTGTATGTCAAATTCTTTTCCCCAGCTTGGGAAGTTTTCTGCCATTACTTCTGTGAACAGTTGTTTTTTTTTATGTTGTTTGCACTATCTCCTGTTTCTTCATTGACTCCAGTCAGTCTTATGTCATTCTTCTTAGCATTGTCTAGCAGCTGCTGGATTGATTTCTTATGGTTCTTTGGTATTTTTAAGAAATCTTTTTTTTCCTGCTCACTAGTTGCAATCCTGTCTTCTACATCTGATATTCTGTCCTCACATTGGCTCATTCTGCCGCATAATCTTGCAATGGTGTTTTTAACCTCCTGGAAATCTATTTGCATCTCTTTTATGGATTCCATTTGTTTCCTATTTTGGAATTCCATCATGTTCCTCAGCTCCTTTTTTTTTTTTTCTGTGTCTGCTGTAGAGTTATTATTCATGTCTTTCACTATGGACACAATCTCTGTTGTTATCTGTTAAATTATTCTGAATTTATTTTTTCCAGATCCTCATTTCCAGTTCAGGGAGTCCAGGTGGTTAGTTTCAGATTGTTCCATCTTGTTGACCCTTGGGTTTGCCTTTGGTGATCTGAAGTCTTGTTGTGAGTCTTGTTTAGGTATCTTCTTAGTTCAACAGATGCAGTCTGCTGTGCCTTTATTGAGGTGACTCTTTGCTCTCCAAGTTGCCTTCAATTCTCAACAAGCCTCAGAGAGGCCTTCTCACTACTGCTCACCACTGTGCCAATTTTGATGATATCTGGGCAGGCTTCTGGCTGGGGCCTGGGTGCCTGGGCAGCTATTGTCTTGGTGGACTTCTGGGTGAGGCCTCTGCAACCTTGCTGGTGCTGTCCAGATGGGCTTCTGGCTAAGATTGATATTCTTTTAATGTTGTGCTGTCCCCCTAGTGTATTTGAATCTGCCACATCATATTTAGTTGTTTGTGAGGAATTTATGAAAACAAGAGACTGGCTGTGACTTTAGCAGAAGTCCTCACAATGTAGGAAATGCACTCAGCTGTCTCTTCCAGAGCAGGTCAAAAACTGGTGGTCATTGGAACATTGTCCCCTTAAGCTGGTGGTCAGCAAATTCAAGAGGAACCCCAGCTGAGAATCACTGCTATAAATAGTTGATTCAGAGAATATCCAATTCTTTATCGTTAACTAATACTGGTAGCTCCAAATCTTGAGCAGCCAGAAAATGACTGCAGCAGAAGAAGGAAAATTAAAAACACATAGTGGAAGATCATGCCAAGAGGTGTGGACAGAGTCATTTGGTGTGACTGAACACAATGGGAAAGTGTTATGTAATTGGTATAGTGAAAGTGCTGTCTGTCACACATCTAGTGTCAGACAGTACTTTGATAAAAACCACAAAAGTTTTGCCAAACTTGGTGAAACTGAAAGGAGTTCCTTGAAGGGAAATTGAGGAAATTTCATTCCCAATATCTTAGTTTTTGTCGCTATCTTTCTAAGACAAATCATCTGCCAGCTGCTAGCTTTCAAATTTCACTGTGCATAGCAAAACATGGTAAGCTCCTTTCTGATGGGGATTTTATCAAATTGAGAGTAGTTCCCTTGTCTGAGGGACATATTGTCTGGGAGCAATTCCCTTTTTCATGATCCCAAACGAGGATGAAATTATGCAACACATCTCTGAGATACCATTTAGCAGAAATATTGTTAAAGATAGAGTCCTGAATATGGCAAATGATGCTAGTCAGTATCTCACCACTAACTTAAAAAAGGCAGCCTGTTACTCAATGTGATTAGATGAAAGCACAACTATAAATAATCATCTAAGGCTAGCAGTAATTTTGCATTATGCTACTGGTGACCTCATGAGAGAAGAGCTAGTGAAACTGATGTCTTTGCCTGGAAGAACACAAGGGATAGAAAGCTTTCTTGGCACAAGCCATAAGAACAAGAAAAGTGGCTTGGAATACTAGTGTCAGGGCATCATGCCTAGTGGGGGCAACATCTGCTTTCATACAGTTCTTTTTCAAAGGAGCAACACATCTAGTCATTCAGTTTCATCATATTGTATGATTGTACATATTGTATGATTGTATGATTGTATCACAAGCTCTTTGTGCCAGGGAAAGCAAGAAAAAAATTAGATAATGTCCTCAAAGATATCAGAAATTACATCATGGCTCATGCTCTTAGTTTTTGACAGTTTCAAGCACTTCTTTATGAGGCACAGTATAATGCTTTACTTATGTATGATAATGTCTGATGGTTGAGCAGAGGATGATTCCTAGAGAGATTTGTAGCTTGCTTGGATGAAATTAGGCTGATTATGAATGAAAAGGGGCAGGAATATTCACAGCTCACTGAGATGGCCTGGCTTAACAACTTCATGTTTTTTACACATTTTACACTACACTTCAATGTACTGAACAAAAATTACAAGGTGTAGGGAAAACAGCAGAAAAGATGTTTTGTGATATCAAAATATTTGAGAGAAAACTGCATGTTTTTGAAAGAGACCTTGAAAGTAGGCAGCTGATATATTTTCCAAATCTAAAAATGCATTTAGAAAATTCTACTTTTGCAGACAATCCTACAAGCCATCAGGAAATCTACAAAGAATTTCCTAGCATTGTAGCAGCTGCAAAGGGGAATTTTAGTAACAGATTTTTACAGTTCCATAAGATGGAGACAACCCTGTGTTTTCTTACTTCTTCAGATAAAGCCAAATTTGAAGAACTTGATCCTTCCTGCTTACACTGGTTAGATTTTGGAAATCTGGAAATGAAGCTGTTGGAATGTCAAGAAAGTTCTATCTGGAAAAATAAATTCTATGACCTGCTTGTAACACTTGAGAAGACAGAAAACACAGAGTGTGAAGGGATGGTAAAGGACAGCATAACTGGTAATTCTGAAAATGAGATTCTTAAAGTGTGAAATTCTCTGCCAAATAATTTTAAGTCCATGAAAGCACTTGGGATTGCTTTTCTTAATTTGTTTGTTTGTTGTGAGTAGCTGTTTTCAGCTTTCAATTATATGAAATCTGATGCAAGAAACAGACTATCTAGCAGATGACCTGAGTATTGTATGTCTTGTTCTCAAACTTACAAAGTATGAGCCAAGGTTTGACAAATTATGGGCATGCATACCACAGCAAAGATCACATTAATTGTGCAAATCATGCCAAATGCAAACTGTTACCTTTCAATAAAAAGCTGTTTGTATCATTGAAATCTTTGTTATTGTGCTTTGCTTTTTTTTTTTTTTTTTTTTTTTTTTTTGGTACTCGGGATCAAACTCGGGAGCTTGCACTTGTGAGGCAGGTGGCAGAATCACTGAGCTAAATCCCTGGCCCGTGTTTTGCTTTTTTAAGACAAAAGAGGTTAATGTATGGGTTCTCTTTTCTAAACTAAAAACCTCAGTATTCAGGTTTAATTACAGTGTTGACACTTTGCAATAAATAAGTGGGTTTTGGTTTGCAGTTCAGGCACTCAGAAGCTAAAAGGTTTGCCATCCCTGATCTTTCAGCTTCATCCCCACAACACCTTCCTCAGGTTCAATACTTTATTAGAATGGCTCACAAAACTCATGTAGTCACTATACTTATATTTACCTATTTACTATAAAGGACAGAACTCAGGAGTGGTCAAAGAGAAGAGATGCACAGGGAAAGTGAGTATTGCAGGGGACAGGTATTGTGCTTCCATGCCCTCTCTGGGCATCCCATCTTCGGCATTGTTTACCAGGTCAGATGCTCACCAAACCAGGAGTTCATCAACTCAAGAGTGGAATGAACCCAGTTGTTCATGTTTTTATAGAGCTTAATCCCCTTCTTTTTCCTGGAGGTGGAAGGGCCCATCTTGATGCTATCTGGGGCCCCCACTCTAAGCCCCAAACCATCTATTAACATAAAATCTGGTGTGATCAATAGGAATTCCTCATCTCTAATAAAAGAGCATCTATATCACCCAGGAAATTCTAAGGGGTTTAGGAGTACTGAGCTAGGAATAGAGGACAAAGAACAAATATATGTTTTATTATAGGTTATTTCCTGTAATGCTTTAGGGCTACTGCATTAATGATTGCATATTTATAACATAGGCTACTATGTTTGTTTAACCTTTCCTCAACATATAGATATTTGAACTGTTTCCAATTTTTTCTATCATCAATGTTCTTTTCCTAAACCTCTTTAGGCATATTGAAAAGAAAAACTAAATCAATGTGTTTTACAACATTATGAGATGTTTCTATTAGGACCCTTTTGGATATGTGTGATGCTTTTAGAAATATAACTTTTTCCTTTGTTGATTCCCTTTTTGGATCTTGACACTTGTAAATTGGTTTTACTACCATATCATCAGTACCAGAGACAACAGAATAAATTATATTGAATAATTTCCTTTACATTAAAAATTTATTAGTAGTGACAAATGTACCAGATAACTGATTCACCAGACAACTGAGTGCAAAATAAGAGTATTCAGAATAGAAGAAATCTTGCAGATAGTGTAAAGATAACTTTGACATTTAATCCAACAGCATAAAACTGTATGAGATCAAAGGGACTTTGCAATTACAGTTCCATATAGCTTCTGCTATAGAAAATCACCAGGGACTATTACTGAGTTTTTTGAACACTACTTATAATAAAAAATTATTATCATCCAAAGAAGGAGAAAAAAATCACTGATTGCAAAAGTAGACACTCCATTGCTATAATTCAAAGAAAATCACTGCTACATTTGTCACACTGCATAGAACACTGTGTCCAGCCTTTTCCCATTGAATTATTAAGGGGGGCTGGATATTATTTGATAAAAGGATGACAGGGAACTACTTTGAGCAAAACAAGAGCCAGTGATACTCAGAGAAGCAGGTGCTGATGAATAAAACATTGTGATGGTGGAGCACAATGAGGTGTGGAAATGATTTGGACATGCAGTATGTGTAGATTGATTTGAGTGACACAGCCCATTCTGGGTGAAGAAAACTAAAACAACCATAGGCATCAAAAGGGAGATTTCCTTCCAAGGAATCTATAAATGAGATTTTTATTTAGAAATATGACATTTCTTTTATGGTGATTCTGCCTTTGAGATATAACTCAGTCAACAAAAAAATTCAAGATGTGAATAGAAGTGATTCAGAGAAAGTATCTTTCACACTCATACTGGAATGAAATCCACTTAGCTTCCATATTGCATCAGATATCTCATGTGTCTGCATGCTGAGGGTCTGCATACCTATACCAAACTTACGAGGTGAGAAGATTGTCCCCAAAATGAAGGGAGAAACATACAGCCAAACTATTCAAAGTCCAATGCCTTTGGTGCAAAGAGATTCCTTGGGGTTAGTGAAATCCATGTCATTTTCTCTTTAATGAATATGAATTGCCTCTTTTTCCTGCACAGTTGAGTTGTCAATCATTTGTTTGCAAGGGTTATGTGGTGATGTTACACATTCAAATTGTGGACATTACAGTGCATGCTCAGGCAGTTTCATCACCTCCCAGGCTATAGATCCCTGGATTTAAAAAATGAAAGAGCTGGGTAGAATCAAATGGCTTCTGGAGATTTTATACTGAACAATTCTAGGCTGAACATTGTATAAATATCTATTTCCTTCCAAACTCAACATGAGTGACAAGCTCTTTTTCCTCTGTCTACTAGCTATGTTGAAAATTCTTGAGCTATTTTGGTCAAAAAGCCTTAGATTTTGTCCCAAATGTCCAGTTACCTGGTTCTTTTCAGCAATGTCAGCACTGTTATAGTTCCAAACAGAAATAATAAAAACAATGTGAACAGCAATCACCTATCCACTTTCTCATAAACATCATTTGATGCTTATAAAGCTCTTTTTATGTCCCATTTTATAGGTGAAGAAATCAAAGTTTAAAACATAAGTAATTTGTCTAAAAGCAGACAACCAACAAATGGAAAAGTCAGCATTTGAAGCCATATTGGACTTCAAGGACCAGAATTTCCACGATACCTCACCACTTAAAAGGGAGGTAGATTGTTGTACAAATTCCAATGGTTGACTTTTATTGAGGAATTTCCATGTGCCAGAAACTGTAGTAAAAGCTTGATGCATCAATTTCTTATCACAAATGTGTTAGGCAAGTACTATCATTGGTTCCATTTTACAGAGGAAGAAACCTATTTGGGAGCCTATAAGTTCAGAGCTGGGAGTTTGTTGCAGTTTAGATCTAGAATGTCCCCCCAAAACTTCATGTGCTCTGAGATGGAGCTTTGGGAGAGATCGAATTGCAGGGGCACTACAGCTGACTTACTGTTAGGAGGTGGGGCCTGCTTGGAGGTGGGTCACTCACTGGGGTGCATCCCTTTACTGGCTCCTCCCTTCTCTCTCTGCTTCCTGGCCACCAGGACTTGAGCAACTTTCCTCCACCCAGACTCTTCCACCATGCCATTTCTACCTTGGACCCAGTCAACTATGGACTGAAATCTCTAAAAACCATGAGCCCACATAAACCTCTTCCTGTTAAGTTGTGGGTATCAGGTATTGTGTCCCAGCAAGAAGGAAAGTAATTAAGACAGGGTGAAATCTCACAAGGCCAGACAGAGCCTCTGAGCCATTCTGCCTCATTCTCAATATGAGGAGGAAGTGACTTACTTGCTCTCCTAAGCACCAGAAGGCTCAGTGTAAGCCTTGGGAATGGAAAGTTCTGCAGTCTCTGACCCTGAGGACACAGTGACTCTAAGAAATAAGGCTGAGATGTCTCCCTTGGACCACAGTACTACGGCTCCTCCTTTGACTACAACACACAGCTGAGTTCACCATACCTCAAGGGACAAAAACCACAATGGAGTTTGGGGATTTCTACAAAGGAGTGAAAATGGAAACCCAAGTAGCTAAAGGTTATTGAAGAAACCTGATACATAGAGCCCTATTTAGTTGGAACAAGGAAGGCTGAAAGAAGAACTGCCTGGGTTAGGTGATAGATATCATCATAGAGACCAAGTCCTGTTACAAGATTAGGGCACCCCAGAAAGGCCCACAAGGCTGAGAAGAAGCCACATTCTCTAGCCTTGTCACTTCTGAGGAGTGGCCTCTAGCTGCAGCACTCTCCATACCTCTCTGCTGCTGCCTCTGTTTCTTGACCATTTCCTGCCTCCTCTTTGGGTGACTCTGGTGTTCAGCTCAGCCTTTCCCATGACCCTCCTCCATCAGACCAATGGCTGATGAGCTCTCTACTTGCCCAAGAAATTTCATCTTTTAAGCTATTCCGCTCAACAACTCCCCACCACACCTATTCTCCATCCTCTAGCTCTAGGGTCTTACCATTTTCCTCCCTCTCCACCAGTCTCCTCCTCTTTCCATCTTTCTCCCTGCCAGCTAGACTCTCAGGGTCATAACCAAGGCTACATTTCCCATCCCTTCTGTCCTACAGAAGCATCTACCCTTACCCAAACTCCAAATGAAGCTGGCAACCTGCTCCCTCAATAGCTGTGTGAACTGTTGGGTACTTCTAGAGAAAATTACACAGATGGATGCTATTGGGCCTTAGAAAATGCTACCCCTAAGGATGGGACTTTGACATGCTGAGTGGTGAGATAAACAAGCAACTACAAGGTCCCTCAGACCTCCCACTACCCTGTCTCTTGATCCTCTTTCTCTTCTGAAACACAGGGAGGGGATTTCTCTAAAGTTTTCCTTTTCTGACTAAGGGAAGTTCTTTCAGCAGGAGTGAGATTGTTCATTTTCCTAGATCCTCCTCCGTAGAATCTACACTAACCACAGAAGATTAACTCCCAGAAGAAAAGAATGAAAGTCAAACACACCCAGGGCCCAAGTAAACTTTGTCCCCATAGTCTGTTTTGGGTTGCCTATATCTCCACTAAAAATCATTTACTCTTCTTCTAAAATTTCTTACATCCTATACTTTCCTCTCCCCTATGAAGAAGGTATCTAAACTTCAACCATCTAACCTTTCTTTGAGATTCAGACTTTGTGTGACTCCCTTGTGCCTGCATGTTAGTACATATTTATTCCTTTTCTCTTGCTCATCTATTTGTTGTCAGTTTGTTTCAGCAGACTCAATTATGGAAATTTCAGAGAGCAGAGGGACATTCCTTTGGTACCACTAGAAATTCGGTCACCAACCCCAACTCTTCAGGAATCCTACTATGTTCTTGATTGGTTCACATTTCTATTATTTTCATTCTTTTCTTGTGTTCTTAATCTCAGATTCTTTTGCCTCCTCACTTTTTGTATATCCTTGAAACCAAATATGCAAATGTTCCTGCTCTAGCGTCTACTGCTGTCCCCTCCCAAGATCTATGCTATAGGTAGGACCACCGATTCCCATGCTGCTTTGGGAATTGATACCCTGCTGTGGATGATTACACTTGGAGTATAGAAGTTGTGCACCAACCCTTCCTTCCAAAATAGTACCCAATGGCTAATGACTGACTAATGCAGGGAACTAGAAATCAGTGCCCCTTTTTAAAGAATGAAGTCTGTGGAAAAAATTCACATGCCAGGACTCCCTGAGGAATCAGGCTAAAGCTGGCTCTCTAAAGCCACACCTTTGCCCAGCTTTAACACCCTGCTTCCCACACTCTCTTATGTGACTTTCTTTTTTTTTCTTTATGTATCCTTTCACTGGTACATTTTAGGTATACAATATAATGACATTCATCATTGGAAATTTGCACCTTTACATAATCTCTCTTGGTTCTTATTTTATTCCCCTTCCCATGCCCTCCCTTCAACTCCTCCATCCCTCCCTATTTACAGAGAATTTGTTTGCTTTTTTTCATTTTCTCATATTAATTCCATTCCCTTCTTTCCTTTCCCCTACCCCTCCCACTTTTCCTTCCCTTTTGCCCCTTAACTTCCTATTTCACATTATCTATTATACCTTTTAGTCCTTATTTACACTTTCAGTTTCTCACACTAGAGAAGCTATTCAGTATTTACACATGTGTGTCCTATTTATTTCACTTAAGAGTATCGCCTCAATGTGCATCCATTTAGCTACAAATGTCTCTAATTACTGATTTTTTATGGCTGAGTAGTACTCCATTTTATTTTTTTAAAAAAACACCACATTTTCTTGACCAGTTTCCAGTTGATGGGCATTTTGGCTACCTCCAAGTTTTAGCTATTACAAACTGTGCTGCTATGAACATGGGTGCACATATATCACTGTGGTATGATTCTTTTAATTCTTTGGGGAAGATACTCAGCAGGGGAATAGTGCGGTCAAATGGGAATCCAATCCTGGTTCATTGCGGTATCTCCATACTGATTTCCACTGTGGCTGCACCAGTTGACACTCCCACCAGCAGTGGAGCAGGGTTCCTTTTTCCCTACAGCCCTGCCAGCATTTGTTATTGGTTGATTTCATGATAGCAGCCATTCCTTCTGGGGTGAGGTGGAATCTCAGTGTTTTTTTATTTGCAACTCTCAAAAGACCAGTGACGTTGAACATTTTTCATATGTTTATTCTATTTCTACTTCTTTCTCTGAGAAATATATGTTCATTTCAGATGCCCATTTTCAGATTGGGTCTTTAAATTTGGGAGGTCTGATTTTTTAAAGTTCTTTATAGATTCAAGACAGTAGACCTTTGTCTGAGGGACCGCTGGTGAAAATTATTTACCAACTTGTGGGTTGTCTCTTCACTCTGTTGGTGGTTTCTCTTGCTGTGCAGAAGCTTTTTAATAAGAAGAGATCTCACTTGTTGATTGTGCTAGTTCACAGGCAACTGAGTTTTGTTCATAAAATTTTTTCCTGCACCGATGTCTTCAAGGGTTCTCCCTAACCTCTGTTCCAGCCAGTTCAGCGTTTCTGTTTTAATATTTGGATCTTTAATCCATTTTGATTTTAGTTTAGTGCATGGTGAGAGGTATAGGTATAGTTTTAGTCTTTGGCAAGTTGAAACCGAATTTTTCCAGCGCCATTTATTAAAGAGGCTATCTTTCCTCCAGTGAGGGTGTTTGGCACCTTTGTCAAAGGTGAGGTGGCTGAGTGTGTCTGGAGTTGTTTCTGCATCTTCTAATCTGTTCCACTGGTCCTCAGGTCTGTTTCTTTGCCAGTACCATGCTGTTTTTTTTTAATCACAGTAGCTTTGTAGTAGAGTTTCAAGTTGGGGGTGGTAATACCCCCTCCATGTCTGTTACCTAGAATTGCTTTTGTTATTCTGGGTCTCTTCTTGTTCCAAATAAATTTTTCCATTGTTTTCTCAAGGTTCATGAAGTATGCTGCTGGGATTTCAATTGGGATTGCATTGAATCTATATAGCAGTTTTGGAAGTATGGCCATTTTCACTATATTGATCCTTCCTATCCAGGAGCAAGGGATGTCTTTCCATTTCCTGATATCATCTTCAATTTCTCTTTTCAAAGTGCTATAGTTTTCAGAGAAGAGGTCTTTGATTTCATTTGTTAGGTTGATTCCTAGGTATTTAAGTGTTTGGGATGCTATTGTGAAAGGAATTGTTTGCCCTATTTCTGTCTCAGTGAGTCTGTTATTCGTGTAGAGGAAAGCTATTGATTTTGGTGTGTTGAGCTTGTATCCAGCTACTTGAGTGAATTTGGTTATTAAGTCTAGAAGACTGTTGTTGGCTTTCTTGGGGTCTTCTATATAGAGTGTCATGTCATCTGCAAATAATGACAATTTGACTTCTTCATTTCCTATCTTTATTCCTTTTCTTTCTTTCTCTGGTCTAATTGCCATGTCTAATGTTTCCAAAACTATATTGAACAGTAGTGGTGATAGTGGATGTCCTTGTCTTGTTCTTGATTTTAGTGTGAAGGATTTCAGTTTTTGACCATTTAGGATGGTATTGGTTGTTGGTTTTTCATAGATAGCTTTTATCAGATTGAGGTAAAGACCATGTATTCCAATTTTTTATAGGGTTTGTATCATAAGTGTGTGTTGGATTTTGTCAAATTCTTTTTCTGCATCTATTGAGATGATCATATGATTTTTGTCCTTGGCTCTCTTGATGTAGTGTATTACAATGATTGATTTGCATATGTTGAACCATCCCTGCATCCCTGGGATGAATCCCACTTGATCAGGGTGTATGATCTTCTTGATGATTTCTGCATTCTATTTGCCAGTATCTTATTAAGGATTTTTGCATCTATGTTCATTAGTGAGATTCGCCTATAGTTCTCTTTTTAGGTTGGGTCTTTCTCTGATTTAGGGATCAATGTGATGCTTGCTTCCAGGAGTGAATTCAGTAGTATTGCTTTCCTTTCAATTTTGTTGAAGAGTTTAAACAGTAGTGGCAGTAGTTCCTCTCTAAATGTCTTGTAGAATTCAGCAGTGAAGCCATCAGGACCTGGGCTTTTATTAGTTGGTAAGTTTTTAATTATGTTTTCAATTTCATTGATTGAGATTTGGTCATTTAGAATTTTTAGGTGTTCTTCATTCAACTTTGGTAATTCATATGTGTCTAGGAATCTGTCCATTTCTTCTGGGTTTTTCATCTTATTGGCATATAGGTTCTCGAAGTAGGTATTGATGATCCTCTGGATTTCTGCTGGGTCTGTTGTAATTTCATCCTTTTCCTTCCTAATTGCATGGATTTGGGCCTTTTCTTTCCTTTTTTGATAAGGTTGGCTAAGGGTTTCTCAATTTTGTTTATTCTTCCAAAGAACCAACTCTTGTCTTCATTAATTTTTTATATCATTCTCTTCATCTCCGTTGAATTGATTTCTGCTCTGATCTTTATAATTTCCTCCCTTGTATGAGCTTTGGGGTTGTCCTGCTCTTCTTTTTCTAGAAGCTTGAGGTTCAGCATCAGGTTGCTTAATTGGACTCGCTCTGTTTTCCTAATATGTGCACTCACTGCTATGAATTTCCCTCAGAAGACTACTTTCATTGTGTCCCATAGATTCCAATATGTTGTATTGTCATTGTCATTTAATTGTAGGAACTGTCTGATTTCTTCTTTAATTTGCTCTGTGACCCATTGGTTATTCAGAAGTGTATTATTCAATTTCCATGTGTTTATGAAATTTTTGCATTTTCTTTTGCTAATGATCTCCAATTTCATCACACTCTGGTCTGATAATATACAGGAGATAACTTCCATTTCTTTTCACTTACCTAAATATGTTCTATGAGGGAGTATGTGGTCTATTTTGGAGAACAACCCATGTGCAGCTGAAAAGAATATGTATTCTGATTTTGTGGGGTGGAACACTCTGTAAACATCTGTTAAGTTCATTTGTTCAAGAGTTTGATTGAGCTCTAGTATTTTGATGCTTGTTTTTTGTCTAGTTGATCTGTGTATTTGTGACAATGGCATACTGAGGTCCCCCACTACTATTATATTAGTGCTTATATGATTTTTAATGTATGTTAGTATTTGTTTTATATAGTTGGGCACACTAGTGTTTGGTGCATAGATATTTATGATTGTCATCTCTTCCTGTTGGATTGTTCCTTTTACAAGGATGTATTGTCCTTCTTTGTCTCTCTTAATCAGTGTGGGTTTGAAATCCACTTGGTCTGCAAAGAGGATAGCTACTCCTGCTCTTTTTCAGATTCCTGTCACATGGAGTATTGTTTTCCATCCTTTAACTTTCAGTCTACGAGTTTCTTTTTGAATTAAGTGTGTTTCTTGTATGTAGCATATTGTTGGATTTTGTTTCTTGACCCATTCTGCCAGTCTATTTCTTCTGATTGGTGAGTTGAGACCATTAACTTTGATGGTTATAACTGATACATATTAAGTTATCATTGTCATGACTTTTTCTTTTTGTTGGGTTCTCCCCCTTTGCTTTTAATTTCTTATCATGCCTGGTGGATTCATTCTGCTGGGCTTCCTGGGGTTGCGATCCTCACTGTCTTTTCCTAGGATATTGTCTAAAATTTTTTGGTGTGCTGGTTTGGTATTCATGAAGCTCCTAAGGTACTCTTTATTATGAAAGTATCTTATTTCACCATCAATTTTGAAAGATAGTTTTGCAGGGTACATCAATCTGAGTTGGAGGTTCTTTTCCTTTATGGCTTGAAATACATCACTCCAAGCTCTTCTTGCCTTGAGGGTTTGTGTTGAGAAGTCTGCTGTGATTCTGATGGGCTTTCCTTTGTATGTGATTTGTTTATTTTCTCTAACTGCTTGTAAAATTTTGTTCTTCTGTTGGATTTCTGCAGTCTTAACAATTATATGCTTTTGTGTAGATTTTTTTTTTATCAAGGCTACCTGGAGACCTGTGTGCCTCACTTATCTGTATGTCAAGTTCTTTTCCCCTGCTTGGGAAGTTTTCTGCCATCACTTCTGTGAACAGTTTTTTTATGTCATCTGCACTCTCTCCTCTTTCTTCACTGACTCCAATCAGTCTTATGTTAATCTTCTTTGCATTGTCAGCAGCTGCTGGATTAATTTCTCATGATCCCTTACAATTTTAAAGCTATTTTTCTTTTCCTGGTCACTAATTGCAATCTTATCTTCTATATCTGAAATTCTGTCTTCACATTGGCTCATTCTGCTGCATAGACTTTCAATGGAGTTTTTAATCTCCTGGAAATCTGTCTGCATCTGTTTTATGGATTCCATCTGTTTCCTGTTTTGGGATTTCATCATGTTCCTCAGCTCCTCTATTTTTTCATCTGTGTCCTCTCTATATTTATTAATCATGTCTTGCACTATGGGCACAATCTTTGCTGTTATGCGAGAAATTATTTCTGATTTCATTTTTTCCAGATCCCCTTTCATTGCTAGTTTAGGGAGTACAGGTTGTTGAGTATCAGAGTGTTCCATTTCATTTTCCTTTGGGGTTGCTGTAGGTGATCTGGAAGTCTGGTTCTGAGGCTTGTTTATGTGTCTTCTCATTTCCACTGGGGGGTAAGGGTGCCGGTATCCCCCACGTGGCTCACCTCCTCTGTACTGGGAGCTGTGGCATGCCTACCTGGAAGCCTCCTCTACCCTAGGAGCTGTGGTACACCTACCCAGAAGCCTCCTCTGTGCTGGGTGTTGTGGCTAATTTGACCTGGAAGCCTCCTCTGCACATGGAGCTGTGGCACACCTACCTGGAAGCCTCCTCTGTGCTGGGAGTTGTGGCTCATTGACCCAGAAGCCTCCTCTGCACTGGGAGCTGTGGCTCATTGACCTTATGTGACTTTGTTAATAACACTTCTTAATAAATCACTTGCATAAAAACCTCCATATCAGACTCTGCTTCCAAGAAAGATAACTGAAGATAACAAACCTATTTCTTTTTCTCATATCCCCTTGTTGGAACTGAATGAGCCCTGCTCCTACTCAAGGCCAATGCCTCCTCTTGTGCTCTCGAGCCCATGCTGTTCTGCCTTCCCAGGAAACTTGTATAATCAATAATCCTTTTTCTTTTACTTGACTCCTTCCCATCAGGATTGAGATATGCTCAAACCTCTCCCATCTTAAAAAATAAATCTTCCTTCAACCCCTTTGTCTTCTCAGATATTTTGTCCTTTCTTTCTCTTTTCTTCTATGACAAAATGTTAGTGTTAAACTGTTGGAGTTCCTAAATATTTTTTTCACTTTTACTTTCTTCACTTATATGAAGAATAAAAAGGTCCCATGTTGTGAGACTGGGGATTTTGGAAAGACTCAAGACATGACCAGAAGGAGTCTGTTAAGGCCATGACTGCCATTGTTTCTGTAATTTTGAGCTTTTGTGGCATATGAGCTGGAGATGTGGCCCCATGGTGCTGTTTACATGTACCTCCTCCATTTCCTCACCTCCTACTCTTTTCTCAACCCATACCAATCTGGTTTCTTCCCCTGCCACTTCACCTCGAACCTCCATGTTGCTAAATCTAATGGACACCTTTCAGTTCACATCCTACTTGATTTTTCTCCTACATTCTTTGGTGCTTTTCTATTTTATGGTTTCTCTACCTTTCTATTCCTCTTGCCTATCTAGTTTGTCCTTACTGGCTTCCTTTTCAGTTCCTCTTCCTTTATATACACAATAAACATTGGTATCTCTCAGAAGTCTGCATGGAACCTAATTTTTGTTGCTCTGTATGTGCCCTAAACAAACATTCATTTCCAAGGCTTTAATCACCATCTTTGTACAAATGTCCAGCCCAGGCCCTTTCTCTGCACTCCACAGTCGTATTCAACAGCCTATGCCACACCTCCAAATAGATACATCAAATATGTTTTTAAAAGAATAGTGCTAGAATTACATGCATAATTTTCTACTAAATCTGCTCCCACTTCAATCTTGATAGTCTTAAGAAATGGCACTGCTACCCACATAACTTCTCAAGTCAATAATTTATGAGTCAGGTGTTATTCATTTCCAACCTTGCATTCACTCAATCACTGAGTTCTACTAATTCTTTTTTTAAAGATATCTCTCAAATATATTCCCTTCTCCTCATTTCCCATGGCAGTAAGCTAGTTTAGGCCATCATAATTTCTTGTCTTAAGTACTTCAGTAATCTCTATATCAATTGGAGATACTGTAGGAAATAGAAATCACTCTACCTTTTAAGTGTATAGGCATTTAATGCAGGAACTAAGGAGCTTTTCTAAGCCTGGAAGGCCCTGAAAAAAAAGCTGTACATGGGCAATTTAAAAATAACATCCAAAACAACAAAACCAAATACCCCTGGAGGTGGAGCTGATAACTACCAGGACACTGCTTTTTAAAGCACAATATTAATCATGACATTCTTCATAAAATTCACTGGTGACTTCCCATTGCTTTAAAAATACAACTAAATGCTTCATCATGGCCTCCAAGTAGTGATAATCATGTGCTTACTCTATGCCAGGCACTGATCTAAGTGATTTTGGCGAGTTCTCACTTAATGTTCAAAACTGGAGGAGTCAGGCACATCATCCTAGTTTTACAGATGAGTCATCTATGATTTAGAGAGGTTACGTCATTTGCTCAAGGGCACCCACTTAGGAGGGAAGACAACAAACTTCCTGATTCTAGAGCCTCTGTATTTCACACTACCGTACTGCTATCTCCATTCAGACAGATTCTGGTTGTATCACCAGCCTCATCCCTTTCCACAGCCTGTCCCGCTGCCTGTCCTCTGCCCATCTTGGAGACCCTCAAGTCCTAGATGTGCTATCTTCAGCCTCCAAACTTTTGTACTGGTTTCTCTTAGTTCAGTCTGTTCATCCTTTGGAATAACTCAACCTAATACCATAAAAAGGTCTGAGAACACTTCCCTTCCTCCTCAGAGCGTGCTTAGTCTCCTGATGACCCAAGCTAGGGGCTCCCTCTTCACATCTCCTCTATTGGAGCACTGCACATACACACAGTAACCACTGCTTAATCTAATTAATTATCTCATGTTTATCTTCCCTACAAAGCAGCATGATGGTAGCACCTTGCCTGTTGTGTTTACTCTCTCCCAAGGTACCTAGAAATTTGCCTGGCTCAAAACAGGCACTCAAAAATATTTATCAAATGACTCAGTTGTAAGGGGAAAGAAATTTTAAAAGTTCATTATCTGAAATAAAGTTGACCAAAAAAATCACCTCAACCAAAAGCGTGGACAAATTCTCCCATAAAAAGAAGAAAGAGGGTTGATTAAGGGAAGCAAGGAATGTGTGTGGGAGTTCATCTGCCTCCTGAGTTCATTTAGATGCAGAACATGATGGAAGACAGAAAAGGGACTTCAGTGCCCACACATTGCCCTGGATCTCACCCCATGCCTACCTTGGAGCAGTCCTCAGCTACTCCAAACACTCCAGAATTAGATCCAAATTCACAGTGCTATATTTTTCATACCACAAGGCGGACTTTCATAAATATTCCCTTTAAATATCACTGCTCTGTCCTTCAAGTCCAATCCTGATGCCAGCCAACTGCTCCCCTGTAGGGAACAGGGGAAGGGGATGTTACCAGAACCTCTGCAGTGAGTCCTGGTCTCCTGCGACGGCGAATTACAGGAAAGGTAGAAAAATGAGACAGAGAAGAAGCTGAGCTTTGGGTCTGATCAATGCTGCTCTGGGCAGCAAAGACAAAAGCCCCCCTAGCTTGCAGCACCTTTTATTCAGTACATGGGGAAACAAATGTAACAAGTGAAATATAGAGTTCAATAGTTCACATTGGGATAAACAAGGTGTAACAAAAGGCTGGGGGGCAGTGAGAATCTAAGAACAATGAGGAACGGAGCAGATGTTTGTTCTCCCAGGATGTTTTCAGCTCCCAGGATGTTTCTTGTCCTGGAGAATCACAGCATCACTGGATCACTGAAGTCTCAGTTGTGACCAGAGGCCAAACTGGATTTATTCTGTAGCTGGGCTGTAGGCAAGAGAACTAGGCTAACCAAATGATTTTACCCTAAAATTATGTAGCATTGCTCCCGACACTCCCCCCTGCCACAACCTCCCCAGATGAACCAGACCCGACATCCTGCCTGCCAGAGGCTATGTTCTGTGTCTTCCTATGTACCTGTCTTACTTCCTTTAAGAGTGTGAACATCCTCACACTCAATCTCTGTTCTCTCCTTGGGATCCACTTCCTCCAGAAGGCAGACTGAGAATACACAGTGGTACTTCAGTTCACAAGCTTAATTCTTCCCATGATTCTGGGGCAGAATTCTTTTCACAATTCTGGTTGCAACCACAATTCTGCTTGCATAATATGTATATGCTTGCAATTTGGTTGCAACCAGAATCATGGAACAAATTCTGCAACCAAAATCATGGAAAGAATTAAGTTCTTGAACTGAGGCATCACTGTATTGGGATATTTTGAAGATGTTAGATGGGTGTAGCTTTTGTCACTGACAATCCTTTATTCCTAGTGTCATGAATTCCCACATCAAGAACTACGCCTGAGTGACTCAATCATAGTTTCTTCTATGATACAGAAAGGACACTTCCCTTTCTGCTCCTGAGGCTGAGCCATGAGACTCAAAGCCCTGGGAAATAGGTTTAGTGCCTTCCAAGGAGAAAGTGAGGTGAAATACCCCTTCAACCATGGTGAAGTGGGGAAGAAGGTAGGTGAATATGGCAGACATGTGCCTCACATTCTCCATTATGGGAGGGAAACTGTGCTGGAGTTGGCAGAAATGAGCTGATAGGTGAGCAGGAGCAAACAGCATCACAGGGCTGGAGCAGAAAGGCAGCATAATTCAGAGTGCACAGTCACTGTGGCACAGGTCACTAATGCAGCATCTCTGAGTGGGAGGTTATTCAGGGGACACTGTGGTAGCATTCCTAGCTCTCTTGGGCTGGCTCATGTACTTCAGAGCCCCCAGAAGATCCCACATATCCCCTCTGAAGAAGAAAGGCACAGAGGAGACTATTGGTGTAGCAGAGGCCTGGGTCAGGAAGAAAAGTCATCGAGGATATAACCTCAATGACCAGAGACAATGACAGTGGAAGCCACACACACAGTTCATCCATCAAACCAGCCCAGTTACTCCAGTAGTGACTGGAGAACAGCATGCAGACCATGTTTCATGTCCTCCATACCAGGAGAACTCAGACTTTCCCCCATACCTAGAAGTAAGGCAGGAAGACAAGGAAAGAAGCAGTGGTGTTGAATTGAATTAGCCAATACAGACTATTCTAAACTAGGAGACTCCTTAAATGACTACAGTTGGACAGGTTGCTATTTGGCAAGTTTAAAATGTGTTACTTCCCCCTCCCCTCCACACTGTCCAGTCTATGCTAGCAGAAAAGGCTGCAGAGCTATGGGGCCTGAGTCCCAAAGCAGCTGGAGATTCATAGAGAAACCCAGTCCTTCAGCACCAATGCTTAAATCATTGTGATAATCCTAGTGTCCCCACAACTTATGCCAGGGATTCAAAATGGCACACAACTCACCAGGATGACCTGATTATTAACAGAACACTATGCCTCTTCAGAATCTCTAAAATGATCACTGCCAACACTGGAAGGCTGTATAAAATACCCAACCATAGGACAATTTCTAGCAGTAAGCCCCCATCCCAGCAGATGACAAGGGAAGCAGTCAGCTGCTGGTTCACCCAGAGAATACAGCAGCCAGAGATACCCAGCAATGTAGGGCAAGTACTTCAGAAGGCCGCCAATGGCCACCTGCATTGCAACCTATTTGCACACACAAGAGAAGACGACATCAAGTAAAGAGAAGACCAGCAAGAGGAAGGAACCAGGTAGCACCTCAGTCTAACACTGTGGAGCCCTGATCTCTTTAAAGTAAAGAGTGGTGGGTGAGGGTGCAGGCACAGTGTTAGAAAGAGCCAAGCTGGTGGAAGGGCCACATTGCTGGCAGCTTTGCAAGTGCCACTTCAGCCATTTCAATGTTATGGTTGGTTGTACAAAGTGATTGTTATCTCGAGGCTTAAATTCTGCTGATTCAATTGCTCTTATTTGGATTTTCGAATTATTCCTGACAAGATAATAAGTCTCTTTCAAAACATTAAACCGGATAAATCTCCTGGCTGGAGGTCTCTAGTTCAATTTAATTTTCTGCAAATTTTCTAAGGATCTAATGAGAAATCAGAATGAAAGGGCTTAATTGGAATTCCTCTAAGTCCCCAGCACGAGGTCCCGTGTTACAGAACGTGGATGTGGACATGCAGCAGGATGTTTTTCTCCCTCTCAGTCTCTCCCAGATTAAGCTGAGTAAGTCCCACTTCTGACCTTTAGACTGTCTTGTTAAACTTCACAGTCTATAAAAGGCTGAGCATTAATTATAGAGCTTGATTTTTGCTTGTTTCTGTGGCCAATTTTAATACACTCTGCAGTTTTCTTTAGGACTATTTAAGGCTACATGTCATGTCTTCAGCTGAGCTGCATGGACACAGCAAATCAGTAGAGAATTTTTCAGAGCTGCTTTTCTGCAGAGCTCTGAAGACTGAGGACTGAGCTTGTAAAATTCCCTGGAAAATGGTTCACCAAAGTTCACTCCTATTCTCAGGAGCTTCCCCAGAGAGGTGCCTTGGGCATCATTACCATACATGCCAGGTAATAATCACAGCCCTCCATTGAGAGCTTGCTGTGTGCCAGGTGTTTCTCAAAGCCTGTAACATGCATGTTTCATTTAGTCTGTCTCCATACACCATCCCAGCAGGGCAGATGCATGACCATACCCACTGTCCATATGAGCAAGTTGGGTTAGGGAGATGTCACTTACTCAAGGCCACAGGGTTAGTAAATGGTGTGCATGTTGGGGGAGGGAAACATACAGTTCTTGACCTGTCAGCCTCCCAAATGCTCACTCTCATTACCCCAAGGAACACTAACAGAAAAAACTTCTTTTAATGATGGCCAACACACAATATGTATATATACTAATTCCTCAAGATGGGTGTAATTATTATGTATCCCAAACATATATTAATAATAAAATTTTAAAATTTACTTTAATAAATCTACTTTTAGCAGAGCATGACACAGTTTCAGATAAACAGGGTACCATACTTGTTAGACATTCACTAACAGGTGCATCTGTAGAGACTGACTCTTCGACTGCTTTTAGGACTTTTTCAAAGTTAGACAATGAGTCAGGAGGAAGGAGGAGTATTGTTATCTTCTGGGAAGTAGGGCATAGTTTGCTCACTGAAGAAGCTGCTGTCACCCATATTGGGAAAGAAACTGACATGACAGTAACTAGCTTCATGCTTCCAGTTTATGAGAGAAGACAGAGGTCACATTAGCAGTTTTGGCAAAGATCCCACCTCATTAGAGATGCCACTGGTCACTTTAATGGTCCTGGGACAAATAGAGAGATTGGCTCACTGGAGAATCAAGTCAACAGGCAAAAGAATGCCTACTCATGGGCTTTATTTTCTCTCTTGCTATTCCTGGGCTGACAGTGTTACCTCCTAGATGACAGGTACTCCTGCAGCCAGATATTACTGGTCATTTCAGATTAATGAAACCATGAGGGGAAAGACTAACCAACCATTGCTTTGAATGGTAATTTTAAGTGTGGAGTTTGCTTTTGTCCCAGGTTGATCTGACTTTTGTCACTGACAATGACATTGAAAGAGAGAGGGAGAAAGAGAGGAAGAGGGTGAGAGAGGGGGAAAGAGGGAGAGAGACAGGGTGAGGGAGAGGGAGAGAGTGAGAGAGAGAGAGAGAAAGAGAGAGAGCAACTCTGGCTAGAATGATCTGTACTGAGTTTGCTCACAGAACCTCACTGTAAATATATACCTGATGTTTTTCAAATATACAGGGAAGGAATGAAGTAAAGAAACTTTGAGACAGCTTGCTTTGGTGCAGTCAGCACAAAAACTTTCCAAATGAGGAAAGTTGTTAGGAACTTCAACTTGCCCAACAGTTGCTTCTCTATGTATGGGGACCGAGACCTTGGAGGACTGCATCAGGTGTCTGGAGCTGCAACAGCAGAGCTCTCCTCAATACTGCTCACCTAGCTCAGCTCCTTCCTTTTAATCAGTCAGCCTCACACCCAAGTTTTGTCCTTCCCTGCCATCGAGATGCAAATAAGTTGAGGGAAACCACATTTGAAAAGTCTGACTGAAGGACTTAGAATTGAAGCTCTTTGGTGAAGGGAATGGTTTCTCCTAGATTTGAGTAACCATGTCAGGAGCAATCAGAGAAGGAATGACACTATGCATACTTTTCAACATCAGATTTTAAATGCCTACCACATTTGTTAGGATGTTAGAACTACTTCAGGCTGTTTCATGGCTTTCTATCATAAGTCTAAGCAAAGGTCAGACAAAATAAGTCCTGAAAATTTTTTTGGTAAACCCATCTACCTTATAAAACACTCAACATAGCCAAACAGTATCCTTTCTCAAATCATGACATCTTCCACTCGTTTCTTTAGAGGGATGACAGAGTACTTATTCATTTCTTGATAAAGCCTCAGAAGGACCATGGATAGAAATTAATTTCATCAAAACACCCCCTGCAGGAGCAGAGAAACCATTGTGTGGTAGCAATTGCTGAAGTTCACTTCTTCTGAGCCTTAACAGAGGGGAATGAGAAGAGGTTAGTTAGTATTTCCAAAGGTCTGGTTATAGTGGGGTATGAAATGGGAGGGAACATTCCAGAAAATATTGACATGAGAGTCAGAATCCTTTGTTTCTTGTTTCAAGTGGACAGGTAACATAACTGTTTGACATTGCAACTCGCGGAGCTGCACTTTCTCTCTTTGTACCATGTGAGGGCTGAAACAGTGCAAATGTTCTCAGTTCAGTTCTCTGGTTTCAGATTAGAGTCACCTAGGGGATATTTAAGCTTCCACACACATGGCCCTTCCCAGGTAAACTAGCATTATGTGTTTCCTGAAAGTAGAGTTCAGGCCTGGGTGCTGTTTAAAGAACCTCAGGAGGTTTTCTAGTGCAGCTAGGATTGAGGTCACTGGTTGGGATAATCTCTAAAAGACCTCTCCAAATACATTTCAATGTGGAGAATTTCCTAACTTGAGGATACCTCAATTAATGACTCCCCCAGGCATGGACCAGTTCTTTCTTACAGAATCAGTCAAGTTAGAAAGAACAAACCAGGAAAGTCTTTATAAATCATGCAAAATGAGCTGTCTGCTTATGCAGCTGCACGACAAAAATACCTCAGTGCACATCTATTTTCCCTTTCTGTTGATGATAAACAGCACCTCTCTAAGGCAGAGCATGAGCCTCGTCATCTGTGACCTCAGTCTACCTCTCTGGCTGCCTCTTCTCCTCCCCACATAGGTCCTCTGACTTCACGCCACCACACAGGTCCTTCCCTGGTAACACTGAAAAGGAGCTGAGAGCAATGGAACTAAATTTCAAGGATTGGGTGATTAAATGTGGATAAAAACACTAAACAGTTACTTCAGCTTGTGTTTTGAGTAAACATGAATTCAGCGTCTATGTAGCAGAGGCTATGTTGTTGCTGCCCTTTTAAATATGTTTATTGGCATCTGTAGAAATGAAATAATCTCCTGGCTCCCCTCTGACTGGCACCATTAAAAGAACAGAAAGCACTGACCAAGGAGCAGACTTAAGAGTAGCTTAAATCTCACACCTCAGGATACTACTCAGATGGCCCTGAGGAGAGCCTCTTCCAGGTGACTGATGACCCAGGCTGAGGATGGAGTCCTTCTGCAGGATAGTCCTCTCTCTCCAGGAGACTTGGAGCCAATGGCATCTGCCAGGACTTGGAGCCCAACATGCCACAGCTGTGGTTGATCAGTAGGCCTATGCTTCAGCCTTTCATTCCTACTCCTCAAATAATTTGCTAAAATTCCATCTACATTGGTCAGCTTTCTGTTGCTGTGAGAAAATACCTGGGAAAATCACTTTAAAGAAGAAAAGATTTATTTTGGCTCATGGTTTCGTCCATGGTTGCTGGATCCATTGTTTCTAGGCCTGTGGTAAGGCAGTGTGGCAGTGTGAGAGTGTGGGTGTGGTGGAGCAAGCTGCTCACCTCCTGGCATCCAAAGGAGCGGGGCGGCGGGGGGGAGCCGGAGCCCAGGAACAAGATATAGTCTTTCAAAGCCACAGGTTTATCCAATTAGGCCCTGCTTCCTAAGTTTATATCATCTCCTAATAATACCATCAAGTTAAGAATTTATTAATAGAGTCATCCACTGATGAAGTTAGAGCTTTCATCCAGTTACTTCCTAAAAGCTTATCAGATGGCAACCAAGACCCAGCACATGGCCTTTGGGGGCTTCCCAAGTCCAAATCACAGCACCATCCTAACCTTTTTCCAAGACTTCTAGATTTCAACTTTTGTATTCCCTGGACCATTTGAAAATAATATAATTGGCACCTATCCTAAGAAACCCTTACCTAATATACCTACCCTCTCTGCTTACAAAAACTGTCCTCCTAAAAAACAGAGTAAGTCCTATTAAAAATTCTGATAAGAATTTGCTAACACAGAAAAACATGAAATTATTGAGAGGATTGTGGTTCCATTATAGAATACAAATAAACACCATGATAAACTGAAAATATTGCAACCAAAAAAAATTGGGGCGTGAGAGAGAAGAGGGGACAAAACTTGTGCAGAATAATAGACTCATGTACAGTAAAGACCCGAGAGATATTTCTAGAACTCAAAGAGAATTAACAGCAGAGATAAGTTAATCTTAAAAGTTTTTCTAATATATTTTATTGACTGTAGAGGAATCTTTTTAAAATTGCTGTGGTAATACTTGGTAATTTAAAAAGTGTTTAATAGAAGTCTAGAAATGCCTTCATTTTTGTATCAGTTCTTTCCCTTCTGTTGGATTTATGGAAAATTAAATGTAAATATTTTTCTTTTAGAAAAGGCATACATAATATGATTCCATCCTCATGGGAGTATTTCTTTCTTTTGCTCTCTCTATATTCTTGCAGAGATTTTGGAAATGTTTACCAAGTATTAATAATAGTTGTTTCTAGACTGTGGGAGTTTCATTTGTTGTTTCAATATTTGTGCTTTTCTCTCTTGTTTGCATTTTTTACCTTGAGCATGTACTATATTTATATATTTTAAAGTAAGTTGATAACTAGTGGTCCATGGGTGGCTTCAAGATAAACTGTGAAATTATGTGCAATATTTTATGTGAAATATATGTGTGAATTGTTTTCTGAAAAGTGCATCATGTTTTCATCAGATTATCAGAAGAGCTTATGACTCCAGAATATGATTCTGTGCATTCTGCATTTTTTATGTCTTTAGTTCAAAAGCTTCTGGCTAATCACAAGGATAGCTTATTCTCAACTGTCAACTAAGTGCCAAGCACTGGAACAGAAACTTTACGTATTATCTTCTGGCCCTCTCACCTTTATAAGGTAGACATTTTCACTTTCCCACTATGAAGGAGAAATGGGAGTCGGGAATACTCAGTCACATGCTTAAGGTCACACGGCAATCAGAAGTAATCTGAACCCAATTCTACGTAGGTCTGAAGTCCACACTTGTTTTTCTGTGTTCTACTACCTCATCCAACAAGTCACTGGAAGTCATTCATCTGCCATTATCTGAGGAACTACAATGTGCTGCCAATGGTCCAGATGCTGGGGACACAGCAATGAACATGAGATAAAACCCTTGCTTTCCCAGAATTGATATTTGAGAAAAAAGCTCAACATGTTTTCAAAATATATTTATGTTATTGCATTACACAATCAGGTATTCTTATTTCTGCTTCATAGGCATGGCATTTAACCTTGAGAGAAGTTAGAGATTTATCAAAGTTGTGTAGATATTGATTATGGAGTCAGAACATCAAGCTTGACAGGGCTCTAGGCTTATCCTTAAGTTTAAAATATGCATATATATATATGTGTGTATATATATATTATATATATGTATATATAATATATATGTATATATATAATATATATGTGTATATAATATATATGTATATGTATATATATATTTCTTTTTTTTTTTTTTTTTGGTACCGGGGATTGAACTTGGGTCCTTGTGCTTGCGAGGCAAGCGGCAGAACCACTGAGCTAAATCCCCGGCCCTATGCATATATTTTTAAGTTAGACTAAATCCTAATAGCAAATAGTGGTAGTGATAATAGATAAAAGTTGAAGGCATATTTTTCCTTGTCCCTAATCTCACCTGATAAAGCCTGTTGGACACTGTGAAACTAAATCTTTTCCTGCCTCACTCCCATCTTTCCTTTCTGGGTCTGTCTCTCCACTCTTGATGTTCCTAATTTGTCACCCATGGTCCTCAACTTGTTCTCAGTTGTTTAAACATAATTATCTGCTCTGTCCCCTCTGTTCCTACCCCCAAAGAATGGGCATTGACAGCCTTTGTCATATCCTTTCTATGCCATTAATGATTGCTGAATACCTGGAGGATGCCAAGCATGAAGGCAAGGATGGAGACACAAGTATGAAGAAGAAGACACATGCTCTCTCCCCCCGCCCAGGCACACACACATTTTCATTTTAAATTAGAATGTATTAAGCCTAAGAAGACTGTAAAACCTAAAATTGCATCACAAACGGTGGATTTTTAGGTACTTGAAAGGGTATATTTCACTGGAATCATTTATAAGTTGTCTGGGAGCTTGCTTAAAATACATTTTCCCAGACTCCAAGTGGATATTCCATAGTTCTGCCTGGTGGTCAAAGATCCGCTTATTTAGTAAGTTTTCCAGGGTCTGTGGACAATATTTTTGAAAAGCACTGGGGTATTGCAAGAGTATGTTGAGAACTCATCTAGGAATCCCTGTGTCATAGTTACATTCCTGATACATCTGTCAAAGCACATGTGACACTGTATTTTGATTATCAACCACCAGACAGTGGGACCCATTCCTATTCATCTTTGTAGCTAAAGTCTCTGGCACACACTTTCCTACCCAGAGCTAATTAGTAAATGTTTATCAAATACATAAAGATAGGCTCAACTCCACTGCAATCTCACACAATCATGCACACACACACACACTCTCTCTCTTCCTCTTCTTCCTCTCCTTTCTCTCCTCCTCCTTATCTTCCTCCTCCTCTTCTTCCTCTTCCTTTTCCTCTCCTTCCTCCTCCTCCTCCTCTTCCTTCTCCTCCCCTTCTTCCTTCTCTTGCCCGCCCCCCTGTCCTCCCTCCTCCTTCTTCCTCACCTATTGTATTCACAAAGAAAAAACTGGTCCTAGCTCTGTGGCCATAGAGGGTGCCTGGGATGAGTATTTACCTTTGCAATACTCTAAGAAAGAAAACTTGTTGCAGCCACTGTTGACTTGGCAGCCGGAGAAAAGCAAACAGGCATGTTGAAAATGAGAGCTAAATTCTTGACAGATTCTATGCCTGTCAATAAATGAAATTAAATAAAAACTGCATGAACTAGGTGAAGTGTTGCACACTGGGAATCCCAGGTACTTGGGAGGCTGTGGCACGAGTGAGACAAGCCTGGGCGATTTAGTGAGATCTTGTCTCAAAATAAATTAAAAAGCACTGAGGATGTGGTTTTGTGGTAGATCATTTGCCTCGCATATATGAGGTTCTGGGTTAAAAAAAAGGCC